>NC_087087.1:8238161-8557350 GCF_036172545.1 Culicoides brevitarsis | reverse complement strand
AAAAAAAAAAAATAAAAATTATCCTTAACGTATTTTTTTTATTTAGGTCTTTGCAGCACTCAAAAAGAATTATTTTAATTTTTTTTAATTATGCTTAAATTAAAATTAACTCCATAAAAAAAATTTTTTAAAGCATTTTTTTTATTTAAGTCTTTGCAGTTGTCAAAAAGATTTATTTTATTTAAAATTCTTAAAGTTTTCGAATAAGCAAATTTTTAATAATATTTACTCCTTAAATAGATAAATTTTACCCATTTTATATCTACAAGACGCTAAAAGTATTAAGAAATCAACATATGGTCATTGGCAATAAAATCTATCTTTTCAACGATTTCGCAGCCCTAAAAGTGACCTTAAGTTCAAAGGCGCATAAAATGAGACGAGATTCGTAAGAGCTTTGATTAATATTTCTTATCATCATTTTAAATGCCTCTCAGCTTTTCTGCTTGCTAGTTTTTCTTCAACAAAAGAGAAAAATGTCTTAATGGAATCACAACAACAGAAAATTTTCGCATGTTAGTGCAATGAGTCATTGTGGATGGAAAGAGATTGGATTTAACATGAGAATTCGAGAAACTTGACTAAAAATTTTTTTTGTTTAAATTTACAGATTTTTTTCTTTTTAAGTATTGATCAGTTTTTTTATCTCAAAAATTTTTTCTTTTTTTTTTAAATTTGTTTTTTGAAAAAAAAAAAATTAAAAATTAATTTAAATAAAAATTAATTAAATTAATTTAAACTAAAAATTTTACTTGAATAAAAAAAAATAAAAAAATATGAATATTCAGAATAAATTAAATTGTGTTAAATGAAACCTTAAATGATCTAAAATAAGCTGAATAAGATGAATTTAACACTTTTAGAAATAAAAAAATATTTTCTCGTTTCAATTTATAGCTGAAAGTGTTAAATTCAACTAAAGGTCATATGAAGGTCAAACTTTCAGAACTATAAAAATCAACTTATTTTTAAAAATTATCATTTCAGGAGTCAAAAATAACCTTTAGGATCAGAAATGTAACCAATTTTCCTTCCACAGACCACTAACTAGTTTGTTGATTGAGTTGCTCCAAAACATTTGTTTGCTTCTCATGCATCCATCATAAACTGCGCCGCTTTCTTCTTCTCCATCTAAGTGGCAGTGCTTGAAGTGCATGCTGCTACAAAACATGAAAGAAAATTGCGACATTGCTTGTCTTGTTATTGTTGCGAGAATTTTTCTCAAGTATGAGCGAGCAAACAAAACATTAAGAACGGCATTAGCGCTCGCTTTCTCTCTCTCCTCTCCGCTGCTTATTGAGAGCCATTCCATTAGTTTTTAATGCAGGCCATTTTTAAAGCGTTGCAACTGCAAAAATTTATCATCGTGTTTGTTCACAAAAAATTGATTTTTATGATTTCCAAAGATGTTTGCATTTATTATGTGCAAAAACGCGTCATAATGGAAAATGATATCGCAACGACGAGGGAAAAGCAGCAATTTGATGCAATAATGCAAACAGTTATCATTGTCGTTAAGATAAGTGAATTGAGATGTGTTACGATACAAGAACGGGGACACATCACACGTTTAAGCACTTAAAATTTATTTTGGAAAATTGTCTCTCTCTCTCAAGGGTTTCTTTGGTAAAATGCACCCAATAAAAACCTGGGTTGCTGCGATAATAACGATTATTAGATGTTTGCGTGTTTGTTCAGTAATGTTCGTTTAAAAGGCGAGAAAAAGGACGAAAAATCACTTTTAGGGAAAAGTCACAAGCTAAAAAAAAACGAGTTAGTCACGTAAAATTTCAAAAAGTACTTAAATCAAAAGTAAATTTGCAACTTTTGAACTAATGCCAATTCTTTTCGTGTCTGTTTTGTCGTAACCAACTTTTAAATTAAAGTTTGACTTTCTTTGCTGTCCAAGATTTCTTTTTTGTTGGTTGAGAAGAAGGTATATTATCATAAAATTAAGTTCAAGAGAGGTAAGTAACTTTTATGAAAAAAAATTTTTTGAACATAATTTGTTTAATTTTCAAAAGAAAAAAAATTTTCAAAATAAACTGACAAAAATTTAGAAAACTAAAGAAATAGAATAAATCGAAAAAACAAATTTTTGAAAACAAAATATTTGAAAAAAAAAATTAAAAAAATTATTTTTCTATAAAAAAAACATTAAATAATTTTTTTAGAAAAAAAAAATTAAATTATAAAAAATTTATATTATTTAAATATTATTTTTTTTTTAAATATAAAATTTTTTTTTTACCTCGACAATATTTAAACTTTGAAAATTTTAAACAAAATTCTAAAAAAAAGAATAAAAAATAAAATGTTTATAAAAATTTTTCAAATTCTAAAATTAAAGTTTAATATTTTTAAAAAAATTTCAAAATTTTTGACAAATAAAGAAATAAAATTAATTTCTTTGACAAGTTTTAAATGAGAAAATTTAACAAAAACATAAAATTTATTTAAAGAAAATTAATTAAAAAAATCTCATAGAATTTTATTAATTAATTTATATCAAATTATTATTACAAAAAAAAAAAATAAATAAATTTTAAAAAATGATATTTAATGAAAATATAAATTAATTTACTTCCAAAATTAAAAAAAATCAAATTAATTATTTAATATTAATGAAATAATTTTATTTAATTTTTAATTAAAAAATTATTTAAATATTTTTTTTTATTTAAATAATTTAATAAAATTCTATGATTTTTTTTTATTAAATTAAGATTAAAAAATTAATACGTAAAATTATTTTTAAAAAATTGCTTTGAAACATTAAAGCGTTTTAAAAATTATTAAATTTATTAAGGAACAAAAAAAAATATTACCAAAAAAAAACAAATTAAACCTCTTAAGATAATCCAAGAATCGTAATAAAACCGCAAAACTACGTCTTAATTTTTTTTTTATCTAAAAAACGAGACTAAAAAATTTCTTTCAGTTGCAGTTCCTACTTCCATATGTTACTTAACTGTTATCTCCTTATTTTTTTCTTGTCTTGTCTTTTTTTTCTAAATAACTAAGACTCAAAACTTTTCTCGGCGAGTATTTTAATATTCCCTCTGTTTGCTTATCTGTCGTCTACTGAAAAAAAGTACATTATTTTTCCGAAAAGTCATGTAGAGAACAGCACACGGACAGCAAGCAAATATGTTGTTGTTGTTGCTGTTGGAATATTATCATATCATGTCTGTCGCTCTTCCTTACGGTGTTTTGCGTGCAGTTTTTTTTTGTCATATGCAGACAACTTTTATCACAGACCTGAAATAATTTTAAGTAATAAGAAGTCTGGAGAGACAACGAGAAAAATAAAAAGTTTTTTTTTTGAACAATTTTTTTGAAGCACAGAGAAAAAAATCTTTTTACATAATATTTACATTTCTTGTCCAATCCTTTACGACTTACGTCTTGTCGGTACTTACACGAGTAAAGAGACTTGTTTTAATATGTTCTCTATCTCTCGTAACAATGTCACCTCTTGTCTTACATGATAATGTGATGTTTGTCTTCTTCCTTCGACTGCACACACTGCTTACAAGAGAGCTTCAGCTACAAGAAAATTGCATATTATTAGTTTTATGGAACATTTTAAGGATACATGTAAAAGGTTAGGCGAGCAGCGACGAAGACATGTCAGTTGCTGGGGCGGCAGCTTTTATTGTGTCGATATCGAGGAAGGACATAATCTTGTGTATTGTTTTGCTCGTTCTTTATTGCTTTTTCATGCCATTAGATTGGATTTCATCTCGAGCAGTTTTTACTGCTTTCCTCCTGTTTTTTGCTTGAAATAAAAAAGGACACTCAAAAATGCAATAAACTTACTTTTTTTCATGTATTTTAATTTTGCTCAAGGATATTAAAAGTTTACAACTCAAATAGTTGCTCAGCTTTTTTTAAATTTTATTTAAATTTTTTTTTTCTATAGAACAAAAAATAATTCAAAGGATGAAGCAATTTTTCAGGTTATTGCGCGAAAAAAACGAAATTTAATTTTTTTTTATTTACAAAAAAAAAACCTAAAGTGCTCCT
Source organism: Culicoides brevitarsis (assembly GCF_036172545.1). Lineage (NCBI taxonomy): Eukaryota > Metazoa > Arthropoda > Insecta > Diptera > Ceratopogonidae > Culicoides > Culicoides brevitarsis. The sequence continues at coordinate 8,553,321 of NC_087087.1, read as the reverse complement.
CTCGTTTAAACAAAAAAAAAGTTTTGAGTAGATTTTTTTTCTATAGAAAAATGTGTTAAATTTTTCTCCTTTTTTTTTTGGCCCAAGCGAAAATTGTTTGCAATTCTTTTTATTGATTAAAATTTCTTGGAACGAAACTTTTCAATAATTTCATTAGAGACGAGGTTTCATCGCATAATTAAGCGTTCCATACAACCAAAGATAAATGTTCAAGAAAAGTTTCTGCAAAGAAAACGGACATGATCACACGTCGTCTACAACTATAACTCATTAGTAACGTACCAATCAGTGTGGTACAAGCTGACAAGTCGTGTAAAGAAAACCTAGAGTAAGGGTGATGCGATTCAAGAAAAAAATTTAGTTTTAAAGAATTTTTTCAATTAAGGCCAGAAAAAATAATTATTTATTTTTTATATTTTTTTTTAAAATTTAATTCAAAATTTTAAAAATTAATTCATTTTAAAAAAATAATTTAAAAAAAAAGAATTAAAATTTCCGGTTTAAAGTTAATTTTTTTCATTGTAAAAAAATTTAGATTCACAAAAAATTTTTTTTTATCAATTTGAAGACATACCGATTCAGTTTTTAATTTTTGGATTTTTATTAACTAATTTTTTTTTTTAAATAAAATTCTAATTATTTTTTTGAACAATTTAAATAAATTAGCCAAAAACCTCATAATTAAGAATTGGAAACACAAATTTATAGAAAAAATTTTTTTTTTAAATTTTAAACAATTAATTCGAAAATATTTTTTAAACATTTGAAGATTGTTTCTTTACTTGTTTTTATTTAATTTTAATTTTATTTTAATTTAGTTAAATGTTTTTTTTTATTTATTTAATGTTTTTTAAATTTATTTATTTTATTTTATTTAATTTAATAAAATAATTTAGAAAGTTTTTTTTGTAAATGAAACAGTTTTGTTTTTTTTAGATTTAAGCCCAAATATTTTTTTTCATTGTTCAATATACTTATTTTTTTTTTTTTTTTTTTGAAAAAATATTAAAGAAAAAAATTACAATTTATTTTAAAAAATTAAAATTAATCAAAAATTACAAAAAAAAAATTTGTTTTAAAAATAAAAAAAAATTAATTAAGGCAAAAAAAAAAATAATAATTAATAAATTTAATTAAAATTGAAAGAAAAAAATTTCCAGATTAATTTTTTTTTTCAATTTTAATTAAAACATTTTTATTTTTTTTTTTGTAAAATAGAAATTTTCATAAAAAAAATATTTTTTAATCGTCTTCTAATATTAAATTCTTTTTTCATTATTCCAGCCTTATCCAAAACCAAAAAGCAACTCACACGAGACATGACACACATTGAAATGGATGATTTGACGGCAAAGAAAGCTTGTGCAGTAACCATCGTTGACACACATTTCTCTCCCTCATCCCCCTATCCATCGTCACATCCATCCCAAAACCGAAAAAAATGATGAGTTAGAGATACAAAGTGTAATAATACGAAATGATATATATTTGTCTTCTCTCTGTTCGGTTCTGTTCTGTTCTGTGTTCTGTTCGTATAGTTTAGCAAATGGAATAGTTGAGAAGCTGAGGATAACGACGAACGACGAGCAAATCTTTGCAAATGATTTATGATTATTATAATTTATTATCACACTGTTGTTGGTAATAACACACACACACACACACACATGAGCGAATAAATGAAGGATGAATGTCTCGGTCGTCAACGCTCCTTCATTTGCATACAACATATAATGTGATTTTGATGAATGCATTATAATAGTTGTCTCTTGTGTTTTTGTTGAGGCTGTTGAGGATGATAATCATCTGTTATTATTTAAATCTTCTGCGAGTGTTTCGAGGAAGTGACGCCACTCAAAGTAAGATAATACATCCAATTATTTCAATTAACACGAGAGAAAGTGACACTTTTTGACAGATTATCTTCCTATTTGAAGAAAAAAAGTATTAAAAAATTATTTTTTTTTATTCAAGAATTTCCTGAAAAAAAAATTAAAGCTAAAAACGAGCGAATTTTCACACATGCTTGAATAATTTATGGAATTAGACATAAATTAATTTCAGTTAAATGACTTAAGCCATGTAATAAATCGATATGTTCTGACAACGAAAAATATATTTTCGTGCAAACCTTTAGCAAACCGGTGCGTGTCTCGTTTTGTGGATAAGTGAATTAGAATTTAATTTAATTAGTAAGCCCACAAAATTGGACAGTTACGTAAATATATTGGATGGTGTTAGGTCAACAACAACATGCCTGTTGGTCGTTCATTAAAAACGACTCGAAATGTGGAAGAGAGAAGGACATTTTGCATGATTATGCATTCTAATTTGGATTTAATCGCATGTAAAGAGACGAGTAGCTTCGGCAATGTAATTTTCGATATATCGACGAGCTGATTGGTAAATTGCTCGTGGATGGGAAATAATGAGATATCGGTTCAATTGATAATTTATGCTGTTGGCTGATGGATTTTAGATAAATTGAAGGTAAGTTTTAAACTAAATTTTATGTAGAGCCTAATTTTCATGCTAAAATTTGAATTTTCATTGAAAAACTATATTAGGAGAAATTTTATAGTGTGCATGGGGACAAAGTTTTTATAATGTGATTTTGGATAAAATTTTAAATTGTAAACATATGCCAAGGAGTCAAATTGTAGAATATGCATAAGGATGAAATTATATCCCAATGCACATTCTGAAACTTTGTCCCAATGCACATTTTAAAATTTCATCCCAAAGCAAATTTTGAAAGTTTGTCCCAATGCACATTCTAAAATTTCATCCCAAAGCAAATTTTGAAACTTTGTCCCAATGTACATTCTAAAATTTCATCCCAAAGCACATTTTGAAACTTTGTCCCAATGCACATTTAAAAATTTCTCGCATTTTTTTTTAGCTTGCGAAACATGATTTTTTTATATTTTAGTGAAAAATAATGTGCATCTAACATGAAATTCTTTAAAAAAATTCACCTAATTAACGTTCCTCACATTTTTTCCTGTAATCACATGAACATTATTATAGATCCTTTATATTTAGTCAATGAGGGGTTTGTTACTCATTTCGTACACCTCTCACGTCTTTCCCTTAAGAGATTTCATCCCACAGGTCATGCTTATTTTGCTCAAAAATCGAGGCATTTGCACAAAATATAAGAGTTTTATAAAATTTCATAAACCAAATTCAAATTTAAACAATTTTTCAAAAATTTGATCCCAATGTTTGTCTCGTCGAGACGCACAACATTGCCATACATCACTTTTGTCCTGCGGTTCTCTAAAATAGACCTCCTATACAAATGATACCTCTTAACCCAAGGCGGTCACTACAATGAATTTTCTGTAGGTCATTTTTTAGTACAACACTAAAAAGTAATAAATAAAAAAAATATATAGAAAAATTTAAAAAAATATATATTCAAAAAATATATTTAAAAAAATATATATTAAAAAAATATATTAAAAAATATATTTAAAAAAATATATTAAAAAATATATTTAAAAAAATATATATTAAAAAAATATATTAAAAAAATATATTTTAAAAAAATATATTTAAAAAAATATATTTAAAAAAATATATAAAAAAATATATTAAAAAAAATATGTTAAAAAAAATCTTTTATACAAGAAGCTTTCAACTTGATCATTTATATTTGTTAGGTTAAAAAATTTTTGAAAACAAAAACTTGAATATAAAGGATTTATTTCAGAATAATTATTAATACTGACGTACACTGAAATAAATCCTTTATATTCAAATTTTTGTTGTTAAAAATTTTGTAACTTTATTTACTTAGCAATTTTTTTCGACTTTGTTAACACAAGGCCCTTGTTTATTCCTTTTTAGTTTTTTTTGTTAAAATTTTGTCCCAATGCACATTCAAAAATGTCTCGCATTTATTTTAGCTTGCGAAACATGAATTTTTTATATTTTAGTAAAAAATAATGTGCATCTAACATGAAATTCTTTAAAAAAATTCACCTAATTAGCGTTCCTCGCATTTTTTCCTGTAATCACATGAACATTATTTTTTTAATTAGCAATATTTACTTACAAGCCCTTATTTAATTTCTCCCCTCTAATTATTGTCACTTCAAATCTAATTAGCTCTCATTTGTGCTTCTTCTTTCCCTCGTGTGAGTGTGTCACGAGCAATTTATCCTTCACATGAAATGTTTTCAAGTTAATCAAATTATGTCATTTTCTTTAGAGAAAAAAAAACCGAGAAAAGTTCAATTTTGCACACAAACATTTGTCATCTGAAAATGAAAAGAAAAATAATTTCAATTAATATCAAAACAAAGTTTGCTGTGAATTGCCATTGACTCAGCAGCATTCGCTGTAAATTAATGAACAATCAACAACAAACACATTGTAAAACTCTCACCAGAATTTTGTAAAACATTTATCACTGCTCGTATAGCGAATGCGGAGAAAAAAAGACCAAATCTAAGCAATTTTCTTCCATTTCGTTTTAAAATTCACTGAGACGAGCGTTGAACAAAAAAAATGTTAAATGAAATTATGTCCTCGCTTTTTCTGTTATTTTAGAAAATGAACGTTACAATCCAACAATGACATTGATTGATAGTTTAAATTGCTTGTTCTTTCACAACTTTTTTGAGTGCATTGCTTCTCTCTATTCTGCTCGAGAGAAAGAGAAAGAAAACCTTCATGTGACAAGAAACAATAAATTAATTAGAGAACAAGTTGAAGTGCAGCTGGCTGTAATTAAAAAGTGTTGCAAAGTTATTCGGTGTGTGAACAAGATTTTTTTTTGTGAACTTGATGAAAAAAAAATCTTTAAAAAAAAATTAAAATCGCCCCTAAATTATTTGTAAAGCGAAGAAAATATGATTAATTACGGAAAATGAAGCTACGGATCATTAGTCATTCTCGAGGCGTTCGTTTTCTTGATCCGCAAAGTAATGAAGGACCTCAATACTCGATGACTTTGATTTATTTTTATCCACAGATCTGGCAGCCAATCCCGTTGTTCCTTTCCAAGTTCTTTACAATTTTCCACGAATTCTCATTATTTTATTATTTTTAATAACGAACGATGATGATGAACGAATAGCAAATGTAAAATTTCCCATCAAAGAATTTTTTATTTGCAACGTGTAAAATTAATGGTATTTTCTATAAAATAAGAAATTTTTCTTGTTATTATTTTATCATTATTTGTCGCTTCAAGCAATTTTTTCAAGAATTTTATTTTTTTTTATAAATTTCATAAAAAGTGGTGTTAATTCTTGACGTAAAACCATGAAAAAGTATTTTTATGAAAAATATCAAAGAAATAATTTTCTACTCTTCTTTAAGGCAAACTCACGGGAATTCCCAAAGAAAAAAAAAATCTTGAAGAAATAAGTGAATGCTCACGTGCGTTTTTTTTTTCACGCAGCCACTCAACGATTCGACCTCTTTTGCTATACGATGCGTAACAAGAAAAAAAGATAAAACGAAAACTTTTTTTAAAAGACTTTCTTCCTTCCTGAATTCATAAAGGAGACGAAAACGCAACCAAACCAGCAATTCTGCTTATCTAATATTTGTCTCCAGAGACTGCTTTTTTGTTCTTCGACTTAGAAAAAAAAGGTTTCTGTTAAAAAAAAGTTTCCTTTGTGAAATAAATGAGGAGCAGAAAGTTTTTGACACACTTCTCGCTGTAATGTATGCAATTGTCCATTAGGGCGAAAATTGGGCACTGAGGGTTTAACTCGAATTTCCGTTCAACTTTCCAGATGATGCCTTATTTTCCATAAAGCATGGCACGAGATTCATAGAAGAAAAAGGAAAAATAGATAAAACTTTTTTGCTCTCTAAAAACATTATCCAAACAAACAACTTAACTACAAAAAAAAAAAGAGAGAGAAGAATGATACAGAATTCTCTCAAAGGAATTTGTGTGAAGGAAGTTGGCGTCACCACACTTTAAAAACTTTAATATTTTTATAGTCAATTTGTGCGTATAAAATATTTAACCTGATTTCCCTGTGATATTTACAACTACTTACTGAAGGTAGGTAAGTACCTTGAAAGGTTTGATATAAGAAAAAAAAACTTTTTGATTCCATTATTTATGATTTTCTTTGCAGAAATTGCCTCTGTTGAAGATGGAGAAGAAAGGATGTTTAAAAAAGCTTTGTCACTGTTGAGAAATGGACAAAAACTAATCGTCTCGAAAGAAAATCAGTTTTTCTTCATTTATCGATGTCCGAATGGTCATTATTTTCAACATTCGAATACGTTTCACGGCTTTTGGATGCTCTGTGGATCGAAATGAGGTGAGTTTTAATCTTTAAATAATTTTTATTAATTTTAGAAAAATCCAGCTCTTCAAAGTTGGTCTCATCGTTCAATTGGATCTTAAAGGCCTTATTTAGACTACTGCAGTTCAATATTGTTCCTGAACAAAAAAAAAAACAAGAAGTCTCATCATTGCAAAAAGAACAAATTTAACTTCTAAGACCCCTGATAATCGCCAGCTATTTAAAGGAGAACCGAAAAATTATTTAAATGTCTTCCCTTAAAATTTTATTTGTCCCCGTCCTTTCTCTAGACAGTTTTTGATTTAGTTTTGCTCTTGATTTAGTTTTCAAAACAAAACTATGTCAAAGAAAAAAATTTTTTTCAGTTTCAATTTTTTGGCAGTTTTGAGTTATAAAATGATTAAAAATGATAAATTAGAGCCCCCTGACAAATTTTTATCCATTTGGAGCAAGATTTGACAAAAATTGCTTTGACACAGTTTTTGACATAGTTTTTGACACAGTTTTGCTCTTGATTTAGTTTTCAAATCAAAACTGTGTCAAAGAAAAAATTTTTTTTCAGTTTCAATTTTTTGGCAGTTTTGAGTTATAAAATGATTAAAAATGATAAATTAGAGCCCTCTGACAAATTTTTATCCATTTGGAGCAAGATTTGACAAAAATTGCTTTGACACAGTTTTTGACATAGTTTTTGACACAGTTTTGCTCTTGATTTAGTTTTCAAATCAAAACTGTGTCAAAGAAAAAATTTTTTTTCAGTTTCAATTTTTTGGCAGTTTTGAGTTATAAAATGATTAAAAATGATAAATTAGAGCCCCCTGACAAATTTTTATCCATTTGGAGCAAGATTTGACAAAAATTGCTTTGACACAGTTTTTGACATAGTTTTTGACACAGTTTTGCTCTTGATTTAGTTTTCAAATCAAAACTGTGTCAAAGAAAAAATTTTTTTCAGTTTCAATTTTTTGGCAGTTTTGAGTTATAAAATGATTAAAAATGATAAATTAGAGCCCTCTGACAAATTTTTATCCATTTGGAGCAAGATTTGACAAAAATTGCTTTGACACAGTTTTTGACATAGTTTTTGACACAGTTTTTGACATAGTTTTGCTCTTGATTTAGTTTTCAAATCAAAACTGTGTCAAAGAAAAAATTTTTTTCAGTTTCAATTTTTTGGCAGTTTTGAGTTATAAAATGATTAAAAATGATAAATTAGAGCCCTCTGACAAATTTTTATCCATTTGGAGCAAGATTTGACAAAAATTGCTTTGACACAGTTTTTGACATAGTTTTTGACACAGTTTTGCTCTTGATTTAGTTTTCAAATCAAAACTGTGTCAAAGAAAAAATTTTTTTCAGTTTCAATTTTTTGGCAGTTTTGAGTTATAAAATGATTAAAAATGATAAATTAGAGCCCTCTGACAAATTTTTATCCATTTAGAGCAAGATTTGACAAAAATGGCTTTGACACAGTTTTTGACACAGTTTTGCTCTTGATTTAGTTTTCAAATCAAAACTGTGTCAAAGAAAAAATTTTTTTTCAGTTTCAATTTTTTGGCAGTTTTGAGTTATAAAATGATTAAAAATGATAAATTAGAGCCCTCTGACAAATTTTTATCCATTTGGAGCAAGATTTGACAAAAATTGCTTTGACACAGTTTTTGACATAGTTTTGCTTTTGATTTAGTTTTCAAAATAAAACTATGTCAAAGAAAATTTTTTTTTCAGTTTCAATTTTTTGGCAGTTTTGAGTTATAAAATGATTAAAAATGATAAATTAGAGCCCTCTGACGAATTTTTAACCATTTAGAGCAAGATTTGACAAAAATTGCTTTGACATTTTTTTTTGCTCTTAAAGTTTCAATTTCAATTTCACCAAACAACCTGAGAAATACCACAACTTTGAAACTTTGCTTCATATCCGTTAAATTAACCCTTTTTTCAACTTACCATGCAACCAGCATCTTCGTACAAGCCTGAAATGAAAAATTATGCCATTTATTAGGATTCCAATCCGAATACGTTTCTTTCTCCATCTTCTTATATATTTTTGAATCAAATCATGTTAAAATTAGGAGAAAATCTAATTGACAGATGTGTCAAAAGAATCTCAATTTTTTAATGTCGACATGATCGGAGGATGTCATTAGAATGGACAACGACGACAACAACAACAACGGCGATGATTAGTTATCGCAATGCGTGACATGTCCAATTCCATGTGACAATTTCAATTTAAATTGGACACGTTCTTGATTTGTCTCTCGATATATTTATATTCCGTAACCTTGAAGGCAATTTCATCCGATTTTTCCCTTCGCATACAGAACGACATCATGGGAAAACGCTTTAAACGAAAATAAAAACAAAACATTAAAGTGACAAAAGTTTCCTCGGCCCACACAATAATAATCGGCATTTAGGATTAAAATAAGAACAAATAAAAAAAGGATACATTCAACAGACGCACAACGACGTGGAGAACGCACACAAAGAGGAAAAAAGGTTGTTCCAAATTCAATTACCAAAGGTCATTTATCTTTGTTTATGTCATTTCTTAAGTTTTCTTTCATTGCGACGAAAAAGAAGACGATGAAAAAAAAGTGAAAAAGCAAAGAGAGAGAAATTCTTCTTACACCAACAAACACTCGAATAAATTAGCACAAACATTGCTTCAGCGACATGTTCAAGTTTTCAAGAGAACCGAGGCGGAAAGTGGATATTGCATCACACACACACGGATGTCGTTACCTACAAGTGTGCGTACGTGTTTGATGATGACCTTTGCTTTTTATTTATATTTATCTCGTTTCTCTTTGCTGCTACAAACACACGTTTCACTGAGAGTTTCATTTAAAATTCATAATCAAGGAATCCGTAGTCTTGCCAGTCGCTTTCGTCGTTTAATGTTGCCATATAAACGAGGATTCCGTAGCCAGGAACGACTTTTGTGGCAAAATAGGTTTTGCGATCGTCGCTGAATTCGGAGTGTTCCTTCTCAGGCACGGATTGGGATTGAGAAGCTTCGTCAAAGGAGGCTTTTGGTTGGAGTTTGATGGATTGACGCATGAGGGTAAGGAAGAACTTCATGAAACGATTTCGATCTTTCTTAACGGATGGCAAAGGGATGGAGTTTAAGTTGCAAAGGCGTTTCAGGTACTTGACACTTAATTGACGATCTGAAAAAAATACTTAAGCTTCTCAAAAAGAAGGATGAAAATTCCTCTTAAGGATACAGAGAAAGTAACAAGCCATCAAATCGCCTTAAATTTCATCGAAAAATAAATGGCATGAGATTTTTTGATGGTTTTGTGTTAGTTAAGCCTAAAGTAATCCAAAAAAATCTAAATTTAAAATTCTAGAATGAGCTCAAGTTTTTCTATGTGTTTTCAGTATGATCAGGTATGTCAAAGAGGTACTTGAATATACTCAAATGCACTAAAAATGTCTAAAATCTCAAAAGCTCGTTCCAGAATTTTGAATTTAGGTTTTTTCGACTACTTTAGGCCTAACTAACACAAAACCATCAAAAAATCTCATGCCATTTAATTTTCGATGAAATGCTGATATCGGGTGATGTGACCTACGAACTACTTTCAATGAGCATCTTTAAACTAAGAATACAAATTTGGACTTAATTAATTCTATGAATCATTCTCACCTTTTCCTGAACTCATTTGATCCAAAATCTCTTTGGCATCATCCAATTGTTGCTCAAACTCGGCATCCAATTCACTCAACGACGTCATTTTCGTTCCTCACTGACAACTATGTCAATGTTCGCTGTGCTAATTTTGCATCAAATATCATTCACGCTTGTATGCCTCCGTTTTTTATTTAGTTCCTGATTGAAAATTATGTTCGCGGGTTAGAAAAACAACAACATGAAAGAAGCCAACAACGGTCAATCTCTCGCTTGGATACACTTGAATAGTTAATTTATTTTTAGGTGCATCCTTCGAGCATCAAAGATCCGGGGTGCAACAAAAACAAAACTGATAGTTTTTTTTTGCTCCAAATTCTATTTCCGAACGCATTCATTCGAGAAGCAAATCCACTGTTGCATATTTTAAATTAATTTTCGAAGCCACGCTTAGTTTGTTGTTCGATGCTGCGATTTGAAAATGAAAAAATGTTCGATCGGTGCATAAATAACACTTCGAGCAATAAAATTCGTAAAAGCGTAATCCGATTTTCGCATATTTTTATCGCTCGTAAAACGAAATGTCGCATACGTTATGTTGACGTAACAACAAAAATTACGCCTAAAAATGTACAACCAGAGTTATTAATATTAATTGATGTTTTATGGATGCTCAATTTACGCAAAAGGCTTGAACCCTTTTTTTTTGGCGTACAGATATCGACAAAGGAAGAAGACATGCCGCTGCGCGGTTATCTCGTTGGGTTCACAATATTTTCTTATGTCTAAATATTATAAATGGCACCGAAAAACAGCGAAAAAGGGATGCGATGCGAGGATTAATGGTCCTTGCCGAAAAAAAGAGTAAAAGAAAAAAACTAAATAAAATGAAATAAAGGGCAAAGCATTTAGCGATCAGCTAACGTGATATGAGTTATGGCGTTTTTTGTCTGTAATAAATCAAGTGTGGTGATTTTTCTTCATTTTAAAGCGATTCGCCATCATGAAGGGTAAGATGTGGAGACGTCTGGTTGATTTATGATGTTTATAGCGGGGTTTGTTTAATTTTTACATGTATTAAATTGTGGTACAAAATGTGATGAAAGGGGATTTGTAAAGGAGTAAGCTTAAAGTTTAAAGCAACTAAAGCGTAATTGTATTTACAAATTAAGGCAGATACAAAAATCAAAAATTTCTCTTAAAAATTTAAATTAAATTGAACATTATGAAGGATAGCGACATCGAGGATCCTAATTTTGAAGTCATTTATTAAAAACTTATTTAATTTTTTAATAATTTCAGTAGCAAGAACAAGAGTCAACAATTTTTCTACAAGCTGGAAAAGGAAAAAGAAGGAAGATCAACTATGGCGAAAATAAGGATTTGGTAAGTATCCTAATTTTAAATGATATCAAACTGATATCCTAACCACTTGACAATATGGGAAATTTTAAAATTGTTATGCGAAAGGCTTCAATTTTCAGCACTGCCACATATTACAAAATTTTTTGATTAAAAAAAGATATAAAAAATATTGAAATTTTTTTAAATTGAGATATTCAAACTAATTGATTATTCAAAAAAAAAAAAAAAAAAAATACTTAAAAAAGAACAAAAATTAAATTATTTATTTATTTTTATTTTTTGAAAAAAAAAATAAATAAAAAATTAAACTTAATTTATTTAATTAAAATTTACAAAAAAAATATTGACTAAGTGAAAAAAAACTATTATTTAGTATTTTTTTTTAATTTGAATATTATTTATTTTTTTTAAATTAAAATTATTTATTTTTGAATTCGATAAGTAAAAAAATGGTTAAATGTTAAATAAAAAATTGTTAAATTTAAATTTGTTAAATTTATTAGCATTTTTTTAAATTTATTTAAGAATTTATTTTTAATAGATTTAAAAAAAATCTTAATTAAATATTTATTTTAAATTTTTATTTTATTTTATTAACTTTTTAAACGAATTTATTTTAGATTTTCATTACAAACTTCTATTTTTCTGTAAATTTTTTAAAACAAAAATTAGTTTAGTTTATTCCAGAACTCATTTCCAGAGTTAATTCTTTCTCGGGAAATTCATTAAATTAAACTCCCGTTAGATACTAACGATGCACATACTCACACACAATCAAGAGGGATTAAAAACAAAGAAAATATTTTCACGTTCATTTCCTTGTTTTTGTATTTTCCGTGTTGTTGCTGCTACTGCTGCTGCTGCTTTTTGCTTGCCTGACTCACACAGACAAACATTATCTTTATAACATTTTGCTCGTATTTTGTGCCGCACCATAAACATGAAGAATGCATGATTCTGACACGACTACCGCCAAGCAACTAAAACTCTTCTAACTCTTCTCTGCGAAGTCAAGTCTGCGTTGCCTTGCCGCCACAATGCATAAAAAATATATAATTTCTGGACTGTTTTTCGTCGGAGAGGAAAAAAATAATTCTCGTCACGTCTCGAAAATACTCAAAAAAATGTCTGATGAAGATAATAAATACGAGGTGCCGGCATCTTTCGTTCTCTCGCCTGACTTTCGGTCTGTGTGTGTGCGATTATTATTGGTTAAAAAGATGAATGTTTTAAACTATAAATGATGATGATGACGATAAAGTATGTGTGTACATGAAATTCCAGGTCAATGAGTCCTTGGTGCAATTGTTTCACGTACGGCATATTTCATTATTATTATGTCGCTCGTCCATCCACGTCGTCGTCATTTCGCTCGTACCTTAATTGAAAAAAGATTAAGCATCGTAAAATGTTTGGGATAGTTGAGACGAGAGATAGATAGATGGACTTGTTGCTCTTATCATGCAACGACGAAATAAATTTTCCTCTAATTTGCGCACACATTTCACTCACTAATCGAAATTAGCGTGTTTAAACACAATTAAAGGTTGCAACCGCGAATTACGAACATTTATCGCGTGTGGAAATGCAAAAACTTGTGTGTGTGCAGAAATTGAATGTAAATTCAAGCAATTAGGGAAATACATAAATTTATGTCGGCTCTGCGTGATTTCTGTGAGAAAAGCAAAAAAAAAAACATTCGATTTGGAATTACTGTCAATCATCTTTAAAGTCATTCAACTCGACACTGTCTACTGCTTCATTTGGCGTGTTCGAAGTTTATTTTATTTTTTTTTTTAAATTCACTCTGATAACGTCAAACTACGACGCAATATTTCTGGGAAACAGAAAAATCCCAATTTAGTTAAAATAAAAATGGAGAAAAATTGGAATGAATGAAAAATTTATCACAAATTCAGTCATATATTTTTACTTTTCGTGGAATTTGTTAAAAAATTATTTTTCATTTTTTAATGAAATTTATCAGAAACAAAATTTATATTAAAAAAATAAAATATAATTTAATTATAAATTTCTTAAAATTTTATCAGCTATCGAAGAATTTTGAATATGAAAAAAAAAATTCTTTAAAAATTTTAAAATTTAAAATTTTAAAAATTAATTCCTTAAATAATTAATAAAATTTTATTATTTTTTTAATTAAATAATTTTTTAATTAATTAATTTTTTAATTATTTTTTTAATTTTTTTTTTTAAATAAAAATTTTAAATTATTCAATTTTTGGCTGACCATAAAATTTAATATTGAATATTATTCAATAATAAAAATAAATCCAATTTTCTAAAAAATTTAAGATTTAGAAAAAAAATTTAAATAAACGTAAACTTGGCGTAAACTCAATTTTTTTTTGAATTTAAAAAAAAAAAATAACAATTTATAATAGAATTTAAAAAAAATATTTTTAAAAAATAATAAAAAACTTCAAAAAATTTAAATTATTTTATATCTCATTGAAAATTGATAAAAATTAACCTTTTATTATCAAAAATTTAATTTTAAAATTATTTTAATTTTTATTTAATTTAAAAATTGTGAACAAAAATTAAAGCAAAAAAAAAAAACCACAAAAACTAAACTAAATAAGGTTAAAAAATTTTACGACACATTTCAGGTATACTTTTTCGTTTTATTTTTATCTCCGTCACTCCTCTTGACATCATTCAAGTCCTACATTTATCATGTGTTACTGCCTTACCTTTTAGTCAAACACTCACAACTTTAGTCCCGACAACCATAAGTTATTAATTAGTTGAGAGCTGAAGCAATTTTTAATCAGATTAAAGTCGTTCTCTGCGTATGTGTCACGACTGTCATTAAAACACTGCTCGAGGCAAAAATTTGCAGTTGAGGTGATACTCAACTCTCTCTCTCTCTCTTTCTCTCCTCGGTACAAAATAACCACCTTACCACGTAGCAGCGCAACTTTTTAACTTTTTAATTAGAGCTGAAAGGATTAATGTCAATTTATTTAACGAGATCAGGAACGACGACGACGACGACTGCTGAATTTGAGGATGAGGTGAACTCGTGTCGACCGGAAAAAGGCTTCTTCACGTTCGCTCTAAAATATTTTTGCTCTTCGACAAAAGAATTTATCGATGTGTGTGTCTTGATGCCTTTTTCTTCTTATATATAAAATTTATGCTTGTATTCCTTTTTATTTAAAAAAAAAACATAACACGCAGAAATCGACGACGACAGCAAGAGATAGAGAGAGGAGAATAGACGCGAGATGAAAAGGAATTTATAAATGAAATTCCAGTCTCAAACAAAATTTTCCGTTTCCTTTTGTTTTACATATCCTTCGTCGTCCCGTACACAAAACGGATCGTGTGTCGATGGGGAAAAATTCTTCGTAGAGTTTTACATATTTGAAGATAATGGATTGATGTTTCTCAATGATGCATGCATAATGGCGCTTCATCGAAAATGAATGAAAGATGGATTTTCGATAAATGTTCAGCTGGAAAAAGTATGATGAAGATGCCTTGTGATGATAATGATGATGATCTGAACAACACAAAAGAGCTCACGTTTCGACAAGGTCATCAAAGTTCTTTAAATTTACTCAATCATGAAAAAATTTCTCTTGTTTTATCACGAAAAAATGGAAAAAAAATATTTAAAAAATTTTCGTTAATTTTTTAACCACGTGGTTTAGAAATTTTAATTAAATTCAATTTAATTTTAATTTAATTTTAATTTAATTTTAATTTAATTTTAATTTAATTTTAATTTAATTTTAATTTAATTTTAATTTAATTTTAATTTAATTTTAATTTAATTTTAATTTAATTTTAATTTAATTTTAATTTAATTTTAATTTAATTTTAATTTAATTTTAATTTAATTTTAATTTAATTTTAATTTAATTTTAATTTAATTTTAATTTAATTTTAATTTAATTTTAATTTAGTTTTAATTTAATTTTAATTTAAATTTAATTTAATTTTAATTTTTAATTTAATTTTGAAAAATGATTTTTTTAAGTCACGTGGTTCATTTAATTTTTTTTAAACCACGTGACTTAAATAAATCAATCCAGAATAATATTATTTTTCTTCAAACTTCGATAAAAAAAACCATTCTAACACTCATTATCTCACCCACTTGCTTTCATTTGCATAATAAATTAATCGCAATGAATATTCAAAATGGGTTTTTGTTTTCGTGGTTTCGAGTATTTTTTACGTGCCAACAGCGCGCGCCTGATTGCATCGAAAAAAGATTTAAAATAAAATGTAATAATAATAATTATTATTTCATTCAAAATGCAAATATTACAACGAATTTACATCGCAAGACGACGACAAGAACGAAGGAATTTAACCTCGCGCGCAACATTTTGTTCGTCTGTTTCAAAAAGTTAATTTGATTAGAAATGTCTGTGACTTGGAAAAGGGTTGTTGGTTTTCTTTGTGATTTTAAGTAACATGAAATGTAAAATGTCGTGAGTTGAAAAGTTAAAATATGAATTAAAATTATGATTGTTATTGTCGTCGCGAAGAAAACGATAAAATAATATTTTACATGAAAATTTTTAATGTGAGTGCATTTTTAATTTTTTTTTATAATTTGATTTATGAAAATAAAATAAAAAAAAGAAAATAATTTTTTTTAAATAAAATAATTTTAAAATAAAAAAAAAAAATAGTTTTAAAATTTACTTTAAAAATTAATTAATTAATTGTTAAATAAATTAAATTATAATAATTATTAATTAATTATTATTAAAATCCATTTGATTAATTAATTAATTATTTAAATTAATTTGTTATTAAAAAAAAAATAAATTATGGCTAAATATTTTTTTAAGAAAGCTAATGTTATCCATTTAATTAAATAAATTATACCCTTTTCTTTTATAAAATATTGACATTAAAATTAAATTGCTTAATTTTTAATAAAATAAAATAAATTATTTAAATTTTAATTAATAAATTGAAATAAATTAAATAAAAAATTAATAAGTTAAAATAATTTAAATTATTAAATTTTAATTAATAATTAATAAATTGAACTTAATAAAAATTAATAATCAAATAAAATAATTTTTTAATTTAAATAAAAGTAAATAATTAAATTAAATAAATTTTCATTAGAAAAAATTTAACGGCTTCAAAAAAAAAAATAAAATTAAAAATTTTTAAAATATTTTTTTTTTTAAGATAATTAATTAAAAGTTTAATATATTTTTTGTCTTATAAACGGAAGGACTCCTCAACAAAATTCTTAACATTTTTCTCAAAATCTTTCCATAAAATAAAACAATTTTTATGTGACACTTTTCTCCTTCTGAAAAACCATTTAAAAAGTCACCTTTTGACAAGATTTAGGTTAAATCACAAACTATTAGTCAAAACTTTTATTAA
The DNA here is from genome assembly GCF_036172545.1 of Culicoides brevitarsis. Lineage (NCBI taxonomy): Eukaryota > Metazoa > Arthropoda > Insecta > Diptera > Ceratopogonidae > Culicoides > Culicoides brevitarsis. The sequence goes on along the minus strand of NC_087087.1, from coordinate 8,536,635 downwards.
ATACCTAAAATAACTCTCTGTCATTTAATTCACTGCGCAATAAAAAAAAATATTTTTTTTTTTAAATCTAGATAAAAATTTAAATACGAAAATAAAACAAATAAATCAAATCTAGCAGAAAATTAAAAATTAATCTATTTTTTTGTCGCTCCTTGCAAAAACAAACAATCACATATAATATATTTATTCATCTGAATGAATAATAAAAATACATGATATCACAAAAAAAAAATAAAATTGAAGAAAAAAAGGAATAACTAAACAACGTATAAGCGAAAAAAAATAAAGATTATTCTTTTCAAATTAACTCATTTTTATTCGCATAATAATAATATATTTTAAACAAGAAATTTCCCTTTCTCCGGTATTTTTTTTTTGCTTTTAGAATCGGAATGAACAATTCATTCCATTACTTAGCATAAAAGTCGATTTAAGAGTAAAACGAAAGAGACATAAAGAAACATACTTTGGAGTCACTTTTATGTGAAAAGGAAGGAAATTGAAGATATGAAAATGATAAAATCTATCGTCGTTCGTTCAGTTTTTTTTTTTCATTTTTTTTTCTTTTAAATATATAAATAATAATAATAATGGAAATAATGTTGTTTGTATGCTTAATGTCATGTAATGCTTGAGAAAATATTCTTTTTATTTTTTTTTCAATTTGTATCTTTTTTTTGGATTTATGAATTTTCAAGGAAAAAAATTATCTTTTTTTTTTAGCAAAGAGAGAGCGGATTGCTGATGATCTACTTACTTACTCACGAAAGACTCCTCAACTCGACGACGACGAATTTTGCCACAAGTGACTTTTAATTTAATTTTTCTTCTCTTCTCTCCTGTTGCTGTTGTCGTCGCAGTAAATTTCTTACCTTTCTTTATTTTTTTTTCTCCATGCTCTACGCAAACATTATGATTATTACTTTTTTTCCCGTAGCCTGCGGTAGAAGAAAAGTAACGTTAAGTTAAAGCATAGAAGGAAATTGAAACAATAAATTGCAAGAATGTATTTACTGTGAAAATTGTGCCACGTGCTCCATCTTATCAAGTCGTAACTAAATAACTCGCAACAAACTCGTGATTCGTCCGAACTTCACCTCAGAAAAATACGCGCGACATTTAAATAAATATAGCGCACAGAAAAAAAAAGTTTGTTGTTCGCATTATTACCATATAATAATAATGATTGCGATACGGGTAGGTTTCTCTCGCGCCAAGTATCTTTTGTAAGAAATTTTTTACACGCAAGCACCCGAACTCGACGTGCAAACAATAAAAAAGTGAATAAAAAACATTTGGCAGCAAAGTAAACTTTGACTGACTTAAAAAAAAAACTTTTTTTTTCTTGTTTAGTTGAATTGTGTCGTCTGGATAATTTTTTTTATATTTTTTTTTATTTCAAGAGAGTCAGTAACTAATCATAAAAAAAATAAAAATGCGGCGCACTGCACGAACAAACGCGTGTGATAATTTTTTAATGAATAAATTAAGTATGATGTCAAGTTATTGTTTATATTTTTTTACGTTTTTATTTTTTGTATGATTAACGGGACGTCATAAAGAGTTAGTTGTAAAAAGTCAACTAACCTCAAAGACACGTGCCATCCAAAAATAAAAAAAAGTAAACGAAAATGGCGCGGAATTAGGGACAAAAATAAAATATTTTCCCAAAGTGAGGAAATTATCATCGTTATTGTGATGTGAGGTTTAAGAAAGATCATGAAAAAAAAAAGAAAAGCAAAAAAAAATGGTTAATAATTCAAGGGTTCTTAAAATGCCGTATTTGGTGCTGAGGAGATAAAGAATTCATGTGATATTAAAGAGATTTTTTTTTGTGTTGAATTTTGAGAGAAAATTTTGTGATTTTTGAAAAATATTTAATTTTTTAAAAATTGATTTTTATAGAATTTTTTTATTTAAATATTTTTTTTATTAAATAAAAAAATTAATATTAATTAATTAAAAAATAAAATTAATAAATTTATAATAAAAATTAAAAAAAAAAATAAAATTGCTTAATTTTTTTTAAATATCTGCAGTAATTCAAATTAAAAAATAAATAATATTTTAAAATTTATAAAATTTTTAATATTTATTTTTTTTTGACCAATTAATATTAAAGTTGGTCAAAAAAAATTTTTATTGAAAAAAAAATTTAGTAAATAAAAATTTCAGAAAAAAATTAATTTAATTAAAATTTATTTAATTTTAATTAAAATTTGGATTTAATTTTAATTAAATTATTTATTTTTATTAAAAATTTATTTGTATTTTTTATTTCTTTATAATTTTTATTGATTTATTTTTGTTTTAATTTAATATTAATTATATTAATTAAAATTAATTAAATAAAATATTTTTAAATAATTTAGAAATTTTTATTTTAATATTTAAAATTAATTATTATTAATTTATTTTTTTTATTAATTTATCAATATTAAATAATTTAATAATTTTTTTATAATCGAAGAGCTAAAATACTTTTATTTTATTTATTTATTTTTATTTTTTTGTAAAAAATACTTTTTTCAGAAAACTTCAGGACAAAAAAATATAAACAAGAAAAAATTCATAAAAAAAACAAAAAAAAAAAACGTAAAAAACAAAAAAAAATCATAAACTCTCTCATATTACAAAAATCTAAATCTAAGCTTTTCATAGCTCAAACGAATCGATCGAAAAAAATATCAAAACCATCAACCGAAAAATGACAAATAAATCCATGCAACATTTGCCGCTCACATAAAAATAGCCAAATATTTAAACAGAAGACATCAATTTCCTATTTCGCACTAAAAAAAAAATCACGTTGCTATAAAAAAAATATTCATCATCCATCGGAACACTCAAAAATCGAACGACAACGAAAAAAGCTGATTACAGTAATAATAACAATTGATGTATTCGGATGCGACAGATTTCCTGAATTACTCGACGTTTTTTTTACATGCGACATGTGTGTAACAATATTTGCCGGAAAAAATCGCGCTAAAATGGAAATCAATCAAAAGTGGATGTTGTTTAATAAACTCTCTCATGAGTGCTCGTAAAATGTTTCATTTTTTTCCGCAGCAATTTGAGATTTCAATTTTACGTCAGATTCTTGGCTTTGGCATTCGGTGCACGTTTCACCTGAAAGAAAAAAAAACAACAATTTCCGAGTCCTCTTCATTATAATTAATGCTATTTTTAGCAAGACGCTCGATTCTTGGGCACACTCAGACGACAAAACAAACAGCAATAAAATGCAAAAAGTAATAAAAAAAAATTGTGTGTAGAACAATGAAGCAAACAGGGCTTGGCATGAGGAAAATTAGTATGCGAGTCGTGTCATGGCAAGTTATTTATTTATTAAAACTGGAAACAAAATATGAGGAAATTGTAAATAAAATGCATTACAAACATGTAATTCGCCATGGTAATCTTTTGCATGCGAAATCCAAAGTGTGAGTTAATGGAGTTCTCTCAGCAAGCAAATTTACAGGCAGCATTAAAAAAGGTTAAAGTTGAGAAAGGGAAGCAAAGCAAAAAAAAATTGGCGGATGAATTGTGGCTATAAAACATTTAAATGTCTCAAGTAATGCCTTTTGTTATAATTTATCGTCTGAGATGCGGGTTCAGGTAAACAAAAATGTTCAACAAGATTATTATTATTTTTACCTTCGGAGAAGTTTTTACTTCAATTTTTGGACTTGGAATGAGAAAATTGAACAAAAAATAAAAAAATTAACTGTTAGAATAATTTTGGCGCCAAAATGTGCACTGGGTTGAAAATTTTAAAATGTGCATTGGGTTAAAAATTTGACAATGTGCATAAGGTTAAAAAATCACAAAAATGATTTTTACCTTGGTTGAAATTTTGAAAGGTTTTAATTGTTCAAATTTATTCCGAATTTATAATCAAGAAAAATTTTTTAAACTTGAAATGTGCAGTAGGTCAAAAAAAAATAATTAAAAATGTGCATTGGGGTGAAATTTTTTGAGAAATAAATTTAAGCAATTAAAACCTTTCAAAATTTCAACCAAGGTAAAAATTATTTTTGTGAATTTTTAACCTTATGCACAGTTTGAAATTTTTAACCCAATACACATTTTTAAATTTTCTCCCCAATGCACATTTTAAAATTTTTCAGTTGCTTAAATTACGTAAAAAAATTTAAAAAAATTTTTTTTAAGGAATTTTTCTTTTCCGGATTTTTTAAACATCCTCAACAAACATGACATGCCTCGTTTTTAGAAAATTCACAGGAAAAGCTCAAAGCAACGTAATTACTTGTGTGAAGTAAAATTTTTCATGTGATTAAGCACACTTACGGTAGCAAACATCGTACAAAACACACAAAATCTACAAACAGACCGAAACGAGAGGGAAAATCTGTGTTAAAACTCTTTTTCAAGAGAAATTGAAACGATACGAAGCGCCATCCACGCATCGCTCGCTAGACGTTACTTAGTTACTTTTTTCAACACACGATAAATATTTGTTTATTTTGTTTATAAATTTCTCTTGCAAGTACGAAAATCGCGCTACATCATCGTCAGTCTCTGCGACGGCGGCAACAAAAATCATCATCATCATCGTGGAAAAAGTTAAAAGTTTTTAAAACTTTTTTTTTCTTCTCGCTTAATTTATTATTATTATTTCCATTTGGAAAGTCATTAAATTGTAGATAAAAAAAAATCGCATACGAAGAAACTCATTCAATTACTTTTGCAAGTAACGAAGAATGAAATGGCGTTAAGTGAGCCTTTTTACCACAGACTCACTCACACATGTTTTTAATGATTTACTTCTTTTTTTTTGCTCAAATGTTAATTTTGAAGCGAAGAATGTTTTTCATGTATTGTACTTGCTCTTGTATCGAGCATTAAAAGGAAAAAGAAAGAAATTTATATCATAAATCAGAACAATAATTTATTTCGAAATTAATATTGTTTTCATCTCTTATGTTTTTTATGATGCATTACAATTTTATTTAAATGTGATTTTTTTCGTTTCAGGTTGTCTGTCTGTTACAGGTGTAGATGTGAGACGATCAAAAATGATAAGCATCAAAAAACTCTATGAATTATACGAAGAAATGACTTTACCAAAAATCATTAAAATTTTCGATAATGGAAAGTTTTTGAAAAGTTCAACTTTTTTATCAAAACTATACGAAAACTGAAGTCTGAAGATAAACTTTTCAAGTAAAAATTAAAAGTCTGATGACTCTGTTGAAGTTCCTGTAAAAAGAGCTGCTCATAATTCTATTACAAAAAATAAAAAAAATGATACTTGCTTTTCGCATCAATTGCCTATGAAAGATTCATCATTCAATTAGCAGACCTCTGAAGAAGATTCTACAATATTGTACGTCTTGATTAAAGTAACACAAAACTAAAAGCAGAAAAATTCTAAAACCTGAACGACCTATTTATAGTCCAAAAGAAGAAAAGCAACATATCGACGCGGAGACAAATCTTCATTTGCCAGATCGATACCTTCTTATTGTATGAAAAAATGTTCATGAAAGCATAAAATTATCGACTTCTAACTTCGATCTCTATTGAAAGAATGAAAGCCTTTCATTTTCTTGGTTTCATAGTACTTAATTTTTTAGAAAGAATTAGAAATTATTCACGTCAACATATTAAGGATATAAGTAAAATAATCCAGTTTTGGTCAAAAATTTAACTTTTTTTAACTTGTCTAAGAAACAATTTTTTTCATAAAACTCAAAATGCGCTTTCATCTTTTAACTCAATGCATGACAAGTTTTACCTCATACTCTTATTTTACAGAAAAAATTTTCGTTCAATAAGCAGTTCAAAAGTTAATGGAGGTTGAAAGGTAACTTTCACGAATACATTTAATGGAAAACTGCAAAAAAATGCTAAATGGTTTTAGTTTTAGTTTAGTGAGTAATAAATATTTATGATTCCGTTAACCTTTTAAAAGTACATTTTTTATGAGGTTCAGACAAAAAAAAAGCGTCCTTGAAAAGCCATAAAAATTTTATTTAAACATATTGTCCATTTTCCCAGAATCATTCCGCATCCTGACTACAAATTTCAATTAAAATTCACTTTCATGTAAATTATTGCTTCATTTGAAAATCGATTCTCGAGTATTAACACTTTGCAATGAAAATTTGCCGGAATTTCCGTCATATTTTTTATATTTTTTTAACGATAAATTTTTTCTGTGTTGATTTAATAAAAAAAAAAATAAATAAATAAAAATCGCATTGAGCTAAAAATGCAATGATGACAGTTCAGCTTCAGCCCGAGCATTTAGTTCATTGAACAAATATGATAAAAAATTCAATTAATAAAATGAATGAAATACGTTTGTGCACTTTTTTCTCCCTCTTCCAATCTCTCTCTCTCTCGATTATTTCAACATGCATTTTTCATTACCGCAGATTGCTTTTTGTTCAAAAAGTACTTCAAGTTGTTCATTTTTTATTACTTTCCAAGTAGCGGCGAAGCGTTTTAATTAATCAGTGTCATGTTCCCGGCGTCATAGTCCACCCGCTCTTATCATTCCGGAAGTTTGTAAAATACTTTTGTGGTTTTCGCCGCGGGCGAGGTTAGATTCGATACTCGAGATATTTGAAAGGGGGAGCGCGCACGCCATATTTCATCATAAAATCGGATCGGCATAAAGAGATAAACGTAAAACAAATCTCAAGGTCATTCATGTACAAATCGTGCCTGACAGTTATTTACCCCATTTATTAGGCAATTTGTAGGAAAAGTAAGGAAAAAAACATCGAATAAAACTGAAATAAATTTAATCGCTTTGTTTGTCTTGCCCAAATAGAAAATCTCAACCCAACAAATTTTTTTCGCATTCATTTGAATAAACAATGTATGCGCAAAAAATTGTATATTTTAGCCAACTGACCTAAATTAATGTAAACGATGAGCTCAAGAGACATAGAAGAAAAAACAGATTTTTTTTTGTAACATATACCTGCAAATTATGATTTGTTAACATGGTTCAAGGGTTAAATTGAATCAAAATTTTCTCTTGTGATATGATAACGATCGGCAAATTGACATTTGTGTAAATATCGTGTTACAACATTTGTCCTTTTATGAGTTTTTTTGCAGAAAGGTCATTTTCCCTTCGGAGATGAATTCAGTATGTTCCGAGACACAAAGAGAATTTAATTTTTTTGGAGATTAGATTCTCTTTGAAGTTTTTTAAAAGTAATTTTGTGAGTAATTTTCACAAAAAAATCTTTTAGTAATTTTAAAAGATTTTTTTTTAATTTGAGGCTAAGTAAAAATATAAGAAACATTTTTTTTTATCGGTAAAATTTAATTTTTTTTTAAATTACCGTAATGTAGATAATGCAAAGAGAAAAAAAACTTTGAAATTCAAAAGAAATGAAAAATCAAATTCTAAAAATTCAAATTTATTTAAGAAGGCTAATTTTGAAGTTGAGATTTTTTTTCATTTTTTTTAGTTTTAAGTTGTATTTTTAATTTTTTTTTGACAAGACTTGAATAAAAAAAATTAAAAATTACAAAATTATTTAAAATTTAATAATTGTCAGTAAAAAAAAGAAATTTGAAACAAAAAATATTTAAATCGAATTTTAATTTCTATTTTCGTTAAGAGAACATATTTTAAAATTCTCTTAGAATTAACTACTTTACGGTATTTAAATTTATGAAGATAACCGTTAATAAAACCCTCGATAAAATAAAATTTGAAAAATAACGAAATAAAAAATGTGAAAATAAATAAAAAAAAATTATGATGAAAAAAAACTTTCACATAGAAGCTCGAGCTTTTAAAAATTAATTTAAAGAAAATTTATTTTTTTTTTCAATTAAAAAAAAATATTTAAAATAAATTTTATTTTTTTTAAATTAAATAAAAAAATATTAAAATTAATTTAAATTAAAAATTCAAAATGAATAAATTTTTTTTTTCATAAAATAACATTTCTAATTCAAAAATACAAATTCATATAAAACTTTTTAATGTATTTTTGTCCCTTCAACGTCCCTCTTTTATTTTGTCGATTTGCATTTCAAACACATTGAACTTTTACTTTATTTTTCACAGATTGCAAGCCGCTTCTCTATATTTTACAACAGCTTCACATTCCATGATTAAGTTGCACTTTTATTCTCTCCTTGTATTTTTTATGGGTTTCTATCTTTAAATATTCATGATTCATTTTTTTATTGTTATCATATGGTATTGAAAACTTTTTTTTTATCGTCCCATTTACGAAATGATTTTTCTATAAAATGAGACAAAATGAAGCGAACGACCTACAAAGTAACACTAAAAACGAAAGCCAGACTCATTTTTCTCTCTCAAAATTGGGCTGGCGGATCGTCGATGAAGGAAAACTGCTCGGATGGCGAATATAGGTGAAAGTGAATGAAATTTGTATACTAAACTTTTATGACGTAATGAAATTCTAATGAAATGTTATGATTATGTCTTGTGTATGATTTAGCTGTCGACACCGTGTTGAACTCGAGGATGAGCCCCAATGACGCAAAGGTAAAAAAGTTAATCAAAATGCTATAATTGAACATTATGTGGTGTTATTTCTTTCCTTTTTTTCTCACTTTCTTCTTGTAAATACGTCATTCAGCTCTGAAATACCGAAAAAACAGCCAAACACGACGAAAGAGAAAAATAAAAATAAACACCATCATTGTTTACTTTTACATTTGATTAAGTGTGCAATCATTCTCTGTATACAAAAAAAAAAAGTTTTTTTTTCTCTCACTTGGATGTTAGCCTAGGTTACTGTAACACAGTCAATACATTTATTTATTGCTACAACGATGGATTGCCGACACATCGAGGAAAACGCCTAAAAAACATGTAAAATTATGTTTTACCTCTGTAACATCGATAAAACCGTAACGCAGTAAGTCGAACTAATCTAATGTGTTGTCTATCGTATAAATAGCAACAGAAAAAATAACAGAGTGGACTTTGTGAGATAAAAAAAACCCACCCATGTTGGTTCCTTTTTGCTGTTTTCTGTCTACGTGTTTGAATAAGAAATTAGTTTGATTTTTTTCGTTTCGTTTTTCATTTGTTTTTCTTTTATTGCTCAATCGATTGTTACAAGATCGATGGTTGAGATGCGGGTCAATGTTCACACTTAATGTTTTACACATTTGTGACGAGTATCAGAAAATTTTTAGGATTTTTCCAAATTATTTTAATTTTTCTTTTCATATTTTATTTTTCATTTTTTTTTAATAAAAAATATTTAAATAAAATAATAAAATATTTTAATTAATTTTTAATATTTTAATTAATTAATATTTTTAATTAATTTAATTATTTAAAAAAAAACTAAAATATTTTATTTAATTAAATATTTTTTATTAATATTTTTTTTATTTTATTTTAAATAAAAATATTTTTTTATTGATTAATAATTATTTTTTTTTAAATTAATATATTTTCATAATAAAATAAAAAAGTTAAGAAATACAAAGAATTTTTGAATTAGATTTTTAAATTAAGTTTGAATTTTCATGATAAAAAATTATTAAAACAATAATAATATAATAAAATTAAAAAAAGAAAAAATAATAAAAAAAAATTATTCAAAATTTCACAATTTAAGACTATATAATAAATTGAGAAAAACATTATTACTTAAAATTTTACAAGTATTAAAAAAAATTAAATAAAATAAATAAATTAAAAATTAAAAAAATTAATTTTAATTAATTAATTAATTTAATTAAATTTAATTAAAATTAAAATAAATAAATTAAATAATTTTTAAATAAATTAAAATTATTTATCCATTATTTATTAAAAATTAAAATAAAAAAATCATTTGAAAAATATTTTTTAAAATCTTCCTAAAATTTTTAATTTTTTTTATTATTTAAAATATTAAAAAAAAAATAAAAAAATTTTTTAAAAATTAAAAAAATTTTAAATTATTTATTAATTATTTAAATTATTTATTATTTAAAAAAAATAAATCTAAATCTTGTAACATATTATAAAATTTATTTAATTTCCCTTAAGATTTTTTAAAATTTCCTTTGATATATTTTTCATAGAAAATTCAAATGTCTTCACAAGATTAAACAAAAATAATAATAAAAAAATTACCTTGAAATTGTTCCTTCACCTGAGTCAAGTCCCTCGAAACACAAACAAAAAACACAAAGAAATAGCTGAAATTGCATGTAAACGATGTGCAATGCAAGTGTAATTATTTTCGTTGCCTCCAGCATATTAATTAACATTCCTTCTTATGTTATTTTACGGACGACTTGTACACAGCAGAAATTTTGCGCTATGCAATTATGGCTGTTTTACAATTTTACACTCCATCTCTATGGGGTGGTATGTGTGCTCTCTAATGGGACTTTTACATTTAGCCCGAGAAAAAGGTATTGTTTAATTAAAAAGTGACATTTTACCGTCATTCTCAACGGATTTTATCTCTTTCTGATAACGCTTTAACCTTTTGTGTGTGTGTGTTTTGGGGGAAAGTGTGACAAGGTTTAGTTAATTTCATTTTGTTCTCGATTTTATTCGAAAATTATGGTTCTTTTGCACTCGCAAATTAATTATGATGTATCTTGTGGGCGATCGTAAAACGTTTTGTGGCTCCAAGATACGCTCCAATAAATAAATTAATTTTGATATAAATTCCCGTTACAAGGATTTGTATCGCGTTTTCTTTGTGTCGTTCATTGGAGGATGCCAGCAATGATATTTTACAAGTTTTTACAACTTTTGTTAATTGAAGTCCTTGCAGATGTTTCGTTTTCTTCTTCGGAAATTTTAGTTGGAGAGAAAATTGTTTCGATAGTTTTATGGCTTCTTCTTCTGTTTCTTTGTAAATTTTTATTTTCATGAATTGGATTTCTGGTTAAAGCATTTCGTTTAATCATTTGAAGTGCATTTTCGACGATGTTGAGTTAAATTGAGTTGAAGTATGATAAATATGTTTAAAGGGAAATTTTTGCAAAAATCAATTTTAAGTTTTTTAAAGCTTGGAAATTATTTTTAGCATATTTATGAAGGATTTTTATCCTGTTATGACTGAATTTTTACCTTTTATTTTAATTAAGAGTTCTAAATAACCTTCAAATGACCTTGAAGATCAAAATAATTAGATTTTTACATTTTCTTGTAATTAAAAATTTTAAATGACCTTGAAGATCAATAATACTGAATTTAAACCTTTTCTTTTAATAAAAAATTTTAAATGACCTTCAGATGACCTTGTACATCAAAATAACTAAATTTTATCCTTTTCTTGTAATTAAAAATTTTAAATGACCTTCAAATGACCTTGAAGATCAAAATAACTAAATTTTAACCTTTTCTTGTAATTAAAAATTTTAAATGACCTTCAAATGACCTTGAAGATCAAAATAACTAAATTTTAACCTTTTCTTGTAATTAAGAATTTTAAATGACCTTCAGATGACCTTCTATATACCCTTAAAAAAATTATTGAAAAACTTAAACAAAAATTTAATCACGATACACTTAAAAACTTTAACATTTTTTCTCTCAGATTTTTTTTCTCTCTCTCTCTCTCTCTTGAACACTTGTTAAATAATTTCTTGAAAATCCAAAAGAAATACAATTTCTTTTAATCAAATTCCATTTCGCAATCAACATCCATGATAAATTCCCAATTTATACACTTTGCTTGAAACGATATGACAAATAGACAGAAAAAAAACTTTTAAATTGATTTACGAAGAGAGAGAGAGAGAGCGAGAGAGTGCGAGATATTTGCCTGGACATGTATAAATATTTTTTTCGTACATGAACGATTTTCAATTGTGTGTCGTCTGTGAACGCAAAAACTTTCAAAAATATCTGCAAAAATATCATGCATGATTGAATCTTATTGAATTTGAGACGATAATACTTTGCTGGGGACTTGTCGTGTCGTGTATTATTGATTAGTCAATTCATCTCCCCCAAGACCCGACTAGCTGGCTAGCTGAGATGAATTGAATTTAACTTTCAATTATTCCTGTACTTCGAGAAAAAAAGTTTTGGATTGAATAAACTTTTTTTTCCTTCTTCTACTTCTTCTTCTTTGCTTTCAAGTTTTTCCTTCAAGAGTACCTTCGATCAGTCTTCGGAGCAAGAAAAAAAAACTTTTTTCGAACTTATAATTATTATTTTAGTTCCTTTTCAAGCATATTTTCAAGATATTTGTAAAATAACAACACAAAACTTTTTGAATTCTTGTTAATTCCATTAAAATTTTTGAAACTGGAAATATTTTGTCACTCAAATTATCTTTTTCTTTTTTTTCTCCTCATATTTTGATAAAATAGTTAAATGTCACTTTCACACATGACGAAAAAGTATCTTCGAAATAAGTCGCATGTAAGTCGGATAAAGACGAGAAAACTTTTATCAAAATTTAGTGCAATGTATGTTAAATAAAGATATTATAAAGAAATTTTGTACAATGCATGCAATTTTCTCATTTCCTTGTTTAGTTTTTGGTAAGAAGTGAAACGAAGAGTTTTGTGTTAAACAGTTTTCTTATGATAATAATAATTTTATAATACAGCTAAGGGCTCTTTTTGTGATATTTTCGTGTATTGTAGGTTGCAAAAACTTTTTTTCTTCGTTGGAATAAAATTATATGTGATAAGAAAGTTTGTGAAAAAGATGAAAATTTGTATGATCATGATTAAAATGACGTTAAATCTTAAGTAATTCATGAGAAGAAAAGGTGTTTTGTTAGTTTTTGAATGGCAAATTTTTTAAGGTCAGATGCATTTGAAAGCTAAGAGGAAACTTTTTTGACAAAAATAATATTTTATTAGGTTCTTGAATATAAGTTTTTTTTCAAGTTTAATAAAAGTATAAAAATTAAAAAAAAATCCATGTTTTTAAATTTCATGAATTTTTAAGCTACAAGGCTGAAAAAATTAACTTTTTTTTATTTAAAAAAAAATTCAAGTTTAAAAATAAGTTGAAATTTTTTAAACTTGAATTTTTAATTAAAATATTTTTTTTTAATCAAATTAAAAAAATGTAAAAACGAAAAAAAAAATTAAATATTTAATTATTAAAATTAAATAAAATAATTAATTAATTAAATTATTTTAATTAATTAAAAAATATTTTTTTTTAATTTTTTAAATTATTTAAAATAAAATTTTTAAAAAGGTAAATTTTTTATTATTTATATTTTAATAATTTTTAAATTAAAATTAATTAAATAAAAATAAATGAAGATTTATTAATATCATAAAAATTAATAAAAAAATTTTTCAAACTTGAATTATTAATAATTTTTTTTAAAAAATTAAATAAACAAAAATGTTAAAACAAAAAAAAAATAATTTTAAATAAAAAAAGGCCATTTTTTTAATGTCGCATGAGGATTTTTAATAAAGGGGGGGGGGGGGGGGGGGGAGAAAAAAAATAAAAAAAAAAGATTTTTTTTTTTAAATTAAATAAACAAAAATGTAAAAACAAAAAAAATTTAAATTTCAAAAATAAAAATATTAAAAAAAATAAAAAATAATTAAAATTTTTTTAAAAAAATTTTCGATAGAATTTTAAAGCAAGTTAAATAATGTAATTTTAATTTTTACTGGAATTAATCGTTTTTTAATCAAAAAGTACAAAAAATGTCAAAATTTTTCCTTATTTTTTTATTATTTTTATTTTTCCCCCTAATTTTTTTAAATAAAAATCGGAAATTTTAAATAAAAAATTAAATTTAATGGCCTTATTAATAATATTAAATAAAATAATTAATTAATTGAAATATTTTTAATTGAAAAATAAATTATTTTTAAAATAAAAAATAATTAATATTAATTTTTTTAAATCATTTAAAAATTAATATAAAATTAATTAGAAATTAAAAAAAAATAAAAAAAAATTAAAACAATTAGAGTTAAAAAAATTATTAAAATAAAATTTTAAAAAATATTTTGCTAAAAAAATTTAAATAAATTTTTATCATGAATTTGAAGAAATTTTTCAAAAAAAGTACAACATAAATAACCTCAGAGCAAAACAAAATTCAAAAACTCATAAATATCATACATTCGTCACCCAATTTCCTCGCATCAAAACACACCCATTGCATATTAATCCAATTTTAATTCTCTCCTCATTCAAAAACATGTCACGAAATACATCAAAATCATAAATTTGACACATTTTTTCTCTGTCATCTCTCTCTATCTGTCCATCTCGAGAAATATACATAATCTCGCCTAATTCATCCATGACCGCTGTCAAAACGAATTAAAACGTTCTGAAAAGTTCATTTGAGGGAATAATATTTATTTCGTCTCTCCGCATGGTTCTGCTTGTAACATTTGTTCGGGAACAACAACGCAACGAAAAAACATCCTTGTTGAATCCCTTCCTTCTCTCGAGCGAACCATGTTACGAATTTCCTGCTAAAAAAAAAAGTTGCGTGTTATCTGTCTCGGGCGATAATCGCTGGCTAAAGTTTCGTCGTCGTCGGCGGAGCAACATTGTGTAAATCATGTTGAATCCAGATGTTCTCTGGCGCGGGAGAGAACTGGACAAAATTTATGAATATGGATTACGTTTTGCGTGTCCAAGCAAAAATTTCGTCTGACGATGATGGAGAGACGGGTTGCTGTTCACCCTTGCGATTTAATGGCCTCAGATGTTTGCGGTTGATATCCAGAATCCGATGGAATTATTATATTGCGAATTATCATCAGGAGGACATGTGAAATGTGTATAATGTGAAGATTTATTATTAAAATAGGCAGGCGAGCGAACGAACTACTCGCATTCAATTAATCAAACGATTTATGTCGTACAGTTGCATAAATTTCTGCCTCCGTGTGTGTGGTCTGTGCATAATAAGTTAATTCCTTTTAGTGACTGTTTTCTTCGTGCGCCAAATGTAAACAAATTAATTTCCATCTGTTTTTGACAAGAGTGGGTCAAAAGGATTTCCTTCCTCCCCACTTTTTGGTTACAATATTGCTTTTTAAGACATCGAATAAGGAAACAATTTTATACATAATTCAGTCAATTCACACCTCTTGCTTCGTTACTTTCGTCGTGCTTAATCCCTTTTGCTGAAACTCACAAAATGAACCTTTTTCTTTATTTTCCTATATATTTTCCGAATATCTACAGAGTGTTCTAAAAAAATATAAAAAAAAATTTTATAATTAAATTTTTTTCAGTTTAAATTTTTTGGCAGTTTTGAGTTAAAATATGATTAAAAATGATAAATTAGAGCCCTCTGACAAATTTTTATCCATTTGGAGCAAGATTTGACAAAAATTGCTTTGACACAGTTTTTGACATAGTTTTTGACACAGTTTTGCTCTTGATTTAGTTTTCAAAACAAAACTATTTCAAATAAAAAATTTTTTTTTCAGTTTCAATTTTTGGCAGTTTTGAGTTATAAAATGATTAAAAATGATAAATTAGAGCCCTCTGACAAATTTTTATCCATTTGGAGCAAGATTTGACAAAAATTGCTTCGACACAGTTTTTGACATAGTTTTTGACACAGTTTTGCTCTTGATTTAGTTTTCAAATCAAAACTGTGTCAAAGAAAAAAATTTTTTTCAGTTTCAATTTTTTGGCAGTTTTGAGTTATAAAATGATTAAAAATGATAAATTAGAGCCCTCTGACAAATTTTTATCCATTTGGAGCAAGATTTGACAAAAATTGCTTTGACACAGTTTTTGACATAGTTTTTGACACAGTTTTGCTCTTGATTTAGTTTTCAAATCAAAACTGTGTCAAAGAAAAAATTTTTTTTCAGTTTCAATTTTTTGGCAGTTTTGAGTTATAAAATGATTAAAAATGATAAATTAGAGCCCTCTGACAAATTTTTATCCATTTGGAGCAAGATTTGACAAAAATTGCTTTGACACAGTTTTTGACATAGTTTTTGACACAGTTTTGCTCTTGATTTAGTTTTCAAATCAAAACTGTGTCAAAGAAAAATTTTTTTTTCAGTTTCAATTTTTTGGCAGTTTTGAGTTATAAAATGATTAAAAATGATAACTTAAAGCCCTCTGACAAATTTTTATCCATTTGGAGCAAGATTTGACAAAAATTGCTTTGACACAGTTTTTGACATAGTTTTTGACACAGTTTTGCTCTTGATTTAGTTTTCAAATCAAAACTGTGTCAAAGAAAAAATTTTTTTTCAGTTTCAATTTTTTGGCAGTTTTGAGTTATAAAATGATTAAAAATGATAAATTATTTTTATCCATTTGGAGCAAGATTTGACAAAAATTGCTTTGACACAGTTTTTGACATAGTTTTTGACACAGTTTTGCTCTTGATTTAGTTTTCAAATCAAAACTGTGTCAAAGAAAAAAAATTTTTTCAGTTTCAATTTTTTGGCAGTTTTGAGTTATAAAATGATTAAAAATGATAAATTAGAGCCCTCTGACAAATTTTTATCCATTTGGAGCAAGATTTGACAAAAATTGCTTTGACACAGTTTTTGACATAGTTTTTGACACAGTTTTGCTCTTGATTTAGTTTTCAAATCAAAACTGTGTCAAAGAAAAAAATTTTTTTCAGTTTCATTTTTTTGGCAGTTTTGAGTTATAAAATGATTAAAAATGATAAATTAGAGCCCTCTGATAAATTTTTATCCATTTTTAGCAGGATTTGACAAAAATTGATTTGACACAGTTTTTGACATAATTTTGCTCTTGATTTGTTCAAAGAAAAAATTTTTTTTCAGTTTCAATTTTTTGGCAGTTTTGAGTTAAAAATTTAAAAATTTACAGAAAAAAAGAAGTTGAAAAGTTAAATAAATAAAAATTTTTTAGAACACTTTGTACTCACCAAATCCCATTATTGCTCTTTTTCCGCCTCACTCCTTAATACCCCATTGAAAATATTATAGAGACTAACTGACGACGACGTGCAATGACGATTTATCTTCGTCCACATTCGTCATAACATAAATATTTATTAAGAGCCATGTGTTATGCCTTAACAAAAAAAAACTTGTAGAAAAAAATCCAAAAATTTTACCTTTCGTTATCCTTGAGGCATGAAAAGCTGCCAAAAAAGAGGATTGAAAACCGCAAAAAAGAGAAAATTCTTTTCATTATTGTCATTTTGTGTCTCTTTTGAAAATCTAAAAAAGAAAAAAAATCACAAAAAATTATCATAATAAAAATTTCTTTTGACAATCATAATTCATTTATCAGACAACAGACACAAAACAGCTGTGACATGACACGAGCACTGAATGAAATTAAAATGTGTATAAACATTCAACAAGACAAAGCGAAAAAAAAAAGTTTTACGGCGTTGTCTTGTTGTTGTTTCTAAGACAATAAAAAAAAGGAAAAATATATATAAAATGGATAAAAGGGGAGCTTACGATTTGTTGAACTCTTTAACGTCAATCTGTCTGTTGTGGTTTTTTCACTCTTGTTTGTTTTGTGTGAGAAAGTTATGACATTGAAGGGCTTTGTGAAGGTTGACAATAAAGTCTTTGTTGACTCTCATTCCCTTTCTTTCGATAATTTTTCAAAATTGATGGAAATGTTCTATCGAGGGTAGGTCCAATATGTATATTTTGTATTAAGGACTCAAAGAAAGCTAATTTAGATTAATTATTAAAATATAAACTTAATCCCCTTAATTTGCATATCTCCTCTACTTTTGACATATTTTTACGAAAGTTGTATGAATAAAGAGCAGTCATTTTCATTTTACTGTATGAAATGAAACTACAAAGAGAAAGAACACGAAAGGCCCGAAAATTTTAAATTATACATTTTTTCTTTAATACTTTTTTTTTGAGGCTTTCGTGTGACAGGATGGAACAATTAGTGAAAATATTACAGGTTACATTTATTTTTTTTAAATATTAATTATTTAAAAAAAAGTTGAATTAGTGAAAAGGCGATTTTCAAATTTCATTTAAATTTTTTTTTAAATGACATTTTCAGTTTTTAAATTAATTTTTTTTTCAATAAGGTATTTAAACCAAGTAAATTGAAAAAAAAATATATAAAAAAAAATTAAAAATATTTTTTTTTAAATTAATAAGTTAACACAAAGTTTAAAAATTAAAAAAAGGAAATTTTTAAATTTTAAATCAATCAAAAAACAAAAAAATATTTTTAAATTTATGTTTAATAATTCTTTCATATAAAATTTTTAAATATTTTTTTAAAATTAATTTAAAAATTAGAAAAGAATTGAGATTTTTAAAGATATACTTTTAAACTTTAAAGATATGCTCTTTAAAAAAAATTAATTAAAAATTAATAAATATTTATTGTCTTTATTTTATAAAATTAATTTTGAATTAATTAATTAAATTTTTATAAATTATTAAAATTTAAAATTATTTCTTTAAATATTAAATTTATAAAATTATTTATTTATTAATTTAAAAAAAAATATTTTTGATTTTTTTTTTATTATTTTATATATTTTTTATATTTTTTTAGATTTTTTTTAAATTTACTTGGTTTAAAAAAATTAAAAGTAATTTTTAATTTAGTAAATTAAGATTTAAAAAAACTTAAAATTAGTAAAAAAAATAAAATTTGTATCAACCTTACCTTAATGCATAATAATACCTAATATAGGATCAAGTGTGGAATTATAACAAACTAATTTTTCATCTCTTATCCTTTTTCCGTCTCTAATTAGTATGATGAACGCAAATAAATGCATGGAATAATAGTGCGGGTGAATTATAATTTTAATCACTGCCTGTCTAAAAAAGTTTCAAATTTAACTTTTTTTTTGTTAATCATACAAATTTCTAAACCACATTATCGCCATGCATTATGCCAGATCCTGTAAATAACGCAGGAATATAATTATTACTATTAATTAATGTCTGTTTCAGTCGGTTGTTGGTCATTATTATTAGTATTACATTTCTGCCAACACCCAATGCAAGTTTCGCCATAATAATCATGTTAATAGTTACAAATGGCCCAATTTTATCGTTTTGTTCCTTTGCTTACAGAAGAAACATGCATTTAATGATGAAGAAGTGCCTTTTGTAATGATAATATTTCCATTACAAAACATAATAAATAACAATTGATTTGCATATTTGACCTCGGTTCCCTCCTTTGCCGCGTCGGCACTTCATGTCTTCTTCAATATGAGAGAAAAGTGGGTGTGAATGTGTATATATGGGAACGATGAACTTTTTAATGGTTGTTGGAAATTTTCTAACAACTCGGCAGTTTTTTTTGTTGCGATGTTTGAAGTACTACTGCGAAAGAGTGTGACCTTGAAAGTTCTTTCTATTACTGACATCATTAGCTGCCTCATTTGAGTTCGTTGTAACATGTTGTAAAATACTCGCAAACTGCAATATATTGTGGTTTTATGAGTAGAGGGCAATCTAAATGTAAAACATGCAAACACAGACGTACTTTATTGCCAGTTAACTGTGGAGAGAAAAAGAGGTTAATTTTAGCTAATAAGTTAATGAAAAAATGAGTTAAGACCCCTAAAAATTATTAAGACCCTAAATAATTTTTTTAAGACCCTGAAGAATTATTTTAAGACCCTGAAGAATTATTTTAAGACCCTGAAGAATTATTTTAAAGACTTGAAGAATTATTTTAAGACCCTGAAAAATTATTTTAAGACCCTGAAGAATTATTTTAAGACCCTGAAGAATTATTTTAAGACCCTGAAGAATTATTTTAAGACCCTGAAGAATTATTTTAAGACCCTGAAGAATTATTTTAAGACCCTGAAGAATTATTTTAAGACCCTGAAGAATTATTTTAAGACCCTGAAGAATTATTTTAAGACCCTGAAGAATTATTTTAAGACCCTGAAGAATTATTTTAAGACCCTGAAGAAATATTTTAAGACCCTGAAGAATTATTTTAAGACCCTGAAGAATTATTTTAAGACCCTGAAGAATTATTTTAAGACCCTGAAGAATTATTTTAAGACCCTGAAGAATTATTTTAAGACCCTAAAGAATTATTTTAAGACCCTGAAGAATTATTTTAAGACCTTGAAGAATTATTTTAAGACCCTGAAGAATTATTTTGAGACCCTGAAGAATTATTTTAAGACCCTGAAGAATTATTTTAAGACCCTGAAGAAATATTTTAAGACCCTGAAGAATTATTTTAAGACCCTGAAGAATTATTTTAAGACCCTGAAGAAATATTTTAAGACCCTGAAGAAATATTTTAAGACCCTGAAGAATTATTTTAAAACCTTGCTTAAAATAATGAAATCCGATAAAAAAAAATCATTAAATTTCATCCTTTTTCAACCCACAGTGCATCATTAAGTCTCCTGAACGGCCTGCTATAATACATTAACTCACCTATTATTCACATAAATTCCCCCAATGCACCGCACCAAAAGGATTCTTACATGTTTTATGACATGTTCTCATTACTGCAGACGGCGGCATCTCTCCTCCATCCAACAATAAAAATGTCTAAAAATAAAATTTACAACTATTTACAATTGTAATACGACTGGATTATCACTTTACCTATATATACCAAAAGTACCGAAGTAACCAAATGCCAACAATATGAAACAAAACGTGTTGTTACCTCTCTTTTTATGACCAACCACATCAACATCAACATAAAAATGATCAAGAATTCTGCACAGTCCTCTTCATCGTGTTCGTTGTCGCCGTCGCTCGTAAACGACATTGACAAATAGTAAGCCATAAATAAGTGGTCTCCATGGAAATAAAAAAAAGAACCAGAGCGAGTAAATGTGAAGGCGAATCTTTTAATATGCTTGTTGTTTGACAAACAGACAAAAAAACACACACACACAAAAAATGTAAATAGTGAAAAAATCCGCTTTGAAATTAAGGGAGGAAGTGCATTAAATATCAAACAGAAAAAAAATTATGGAAAAAAATCCTCAGATTGCAACTTATTTGTTTTTTTCGTTGCATTTCTGCTGCCTTTTTTTTATCGTAAGAACATCAGCAGCTGCAAAAAAAAAGTAAAATGAAATGAAAAGAATCGCCTTGTTTGCCATTTTACAACAGATTATTACTTTTTTTTTCTTTCTTTTGAAAAATTAAATCTCTTAATACGTAAAATGGCGTTTCGTATAGAAAATTTATGAAATTAAAAAATAAAAAGTAGTTTATTTGTTTGGGAGAGCTTATTACTATTTGTCTTCTTATTTGAAAAAAAAAATAAAAAAAAATGTCGTGTGTGGTTGGCGATAAAAAACTTCTATTAAAAAAAAATTAATTTGAACTCTAAATTATTTTTAATTTTTTTTATTTATTTTACAAATTAAAATAATTAAAAATTAAATAATTTTAATTAAAATTAATAATTCATTTAATAATAGAATAATAATTTATTAATCATTAAAAAAATTAATTTAATTATTTTTTTATTAAATTAAAAATAATTTTTTAAATAATTTTCAAAAAAAAATCTTTTATAATTTTGTTAAAACGAGTTTTAAAAAATAAATAAAAAATTAATGTTTTTCAAAAATTTCTATTTTGAAAAATTTAACTTTAATTTTTCTTCAACTGCCAAAAATTATAAAAACCTTAATTTAATAAAAAAAAATTAAAATAAATACAAGAAATTATTCTAAAATTCACAAATAACGCAACAAGGAAGTAAAACAGGTGTCAGTAATTTCACTTCCTTGTCAACTCCTTCCTCTCTTCACGCAAGCCGACCAATTACAATGAAGATTAATTGAGAATGCTGCTCAAGTCGCGATAAGGCTTAATGTGTCAAAGCAACGCGATGATTTATGTCTTTTTAAAGAGAAACAATTACCGAACCGAACGTCGTCATGACTTTTTGATGTGTTTATCAAAGACGTGAGATTTCTCTTAAAAAGCCTCATTTATGATTAATTTTTTTTCTTTTCCTTATTTTTCTTTGCAACGAAACGAGTTGGTTAAACAATCAAACACACGTGAAATTGACGCGATTAAAAGCTTTTCGATGTTTAATTAGGAAGCAATAAATTTTTTAAATGTCAAAAAACAAACAAACGCGCGAAAGTTCGTCAGTTTTA
The DNA here is from genome assembly GCF_036172545.1 of Culicoides brevitarsis. NCBI lineage: Eukaryota > Metazoa > Arthropoda > Insecta > Diptera > Ceratopogonidae > Culicoides > Culicoides brevitarsis. The sequence continues at coordinate 8,514,619 of NC_087087.1, read as the reverse complement.
TTTTTAGAAAACAAATTAAATTAATTTTTCTCATTTTTTTTCCTGAAAAAGAAATTTTATTTATTTATTTTTGTTGCATTAAATTTATTTTATTTTATTTTTCATACAAAAAAGCTCAACAAAGAAAAAAACTGAAAAGGCATTATCTGGTTTTTACACTACATTTCACTCTCGGTCGCTCATTTATTTATTTAATATACGCAATAAAGGAATAAATATGGGCGTCGTTGTAAGCGGCACAAAAAAAAAGCGAAACAACAATAAAAAGTAGCTTGCAACCGCAACAGAAATTGTAAACAGTTTGTTGGAATTCCCCGTGGTGAGTTTTATTTCTTAATTTGTTTGTGTCGTTTTTTTTTTTGTTGGATTAAAGAAATTTTTTTTTTCGTCATGAAGGACAATTCAAGAGAGAAAGGAGTGACATTGGAATACTTTTGCCTTTAAAACTGAGAAATATGGACATTCTGCGTGCATTGCACAGTAAATAAAATGATGTAACTCACTCCTCAGCTCGGATTGTCACACGTTTAAACAAATACCATTTTCATTCCTTGCAGCGAGAACAGACACAAACACACACACAAGATGAAAGAGAAAAATTCTTGATATTCTTCTTTCCTCGTCTGTGTTGCTGGATTTCAGTGCCTACAAAGAATATGCCCGAAGATTGGGAAATGGATTAAATTGTGAGTCCAAAAAGATATTTTTTATGACCCATAGTTGAAATTGATCCTTTTGACTTTCAAAAATGTCTTTTAGAAGATAAAATACTTTTTTTATGACTTTAATTTTTTTAAGGAGTTTTAAAAATTTTTGAGGTCCTAAATTGATATTTAAGGGTCTTGAATTTTAATGAAAAAATTCTTTAAGGGCTAAAATTTTTTTTAAAGCTAAAATTTTCTTTAGAAGATTTGAAAATTCTCTCTTAAGTTTTTAATTTTACTATTAAAGGTCTTAATTTTTTCTTTGAGGTCCCAAGATTCAATTTTGAGGTCTCAAATTGAATTATTGAGGTCTCAATTTCTCTTTAAGGGTCTTAAGTTTACATCTTGAGGTCTTATGATCACATCTTGAAGCCTTGATGAGGATCAATTTATTCCGTGAAGTCTCAATATTTAATTTTGAGGTCCCAAAAATGTTTCCTGAGGTCTAAAATTTATCTGTTTTTGGGGTCTCAAACTGATCTCTTTCTATGAAAGTTTTCAAATTTTTCTTTTGACAGCAAAACTATCTTCAGTAGATCTTGAAATCATCTCTCGAGGTCTTTATTTTATCTTCAGAGGTCTTAAATTTATTCTTTGGGGTCCTAAAGTCGTTTCTTAACCTCAAAATTCAATACAAAAAAGGATCTATAAAAACTTGAAACATTTTTATGGCTCAAAATCAACCCTTTTAACTTCCAAAGGCAACAACGCCGACTTCGACGACGATGACATGAAAAAGAATGTAAATAATTTAGAAAAATATTTAAAATAAGCAGAGAACGTAAGCACATCAGCCGCAGCAGCAGCATCACGTTAGCTTAGCTTTGGAAAAAAAAAGAGACAACGAAGAGAAAAATACGAAGAAGAAGGTCGACATGCTATTTGTTGTATTTTTCTTCGTCTTCTTTTTTTTCCTCTCTCTCTCTGTAGATTGCTTGGTTGAGGCATGGAGGAACGAAGTCAATTATTTATGTGCTCTGAATCTCATTTGAATATAAATGGCTGATGTGTGAGTTAACTTCCGGGTCAAGTGAGTAAGGTTTCATTCCATTCTTTCTCGACGAGGCACAAATTTTAATTATATGCACATTCTGATGCGAAACGTAGGAGATTATAAAATAAATAATAATTTTAAACACATGTCATACTAATCCTTCTCGGGTTTCACTCAAATGAGTAGAAAAAAAATTTGCTGCGTGTGACATTTTGCTCCGCAAAGAAATCTCTTTGAAATTGCGATAACGATGACAAATGCACAATAATTATTAGAATAATTACCGCATAAAGCAATCCTCGGTCTTCGGGTGAAACTAATTTCAACTCTCGCAAGACATTTAATTTTAATTATTCAATTAATTATGGTTGTCATCGTGTCTGAGACATGCAATAATACTCACGCTTCATGATATTGTTGTTGATGATGATGATGATGCAAATCGCTGCAAAATCATAACTGAGATACATTTCGTCGACTTTATAATTGCCGAGTATGTTGTTGTCGTGAAAGTGAACCCCTATATTTATTATGTTGTTGCTCTGATGGATATTCTAACCATTAATTATTGCTCCCCTATGGTGATTTATTTCTTTGCACTTTTTTCTTGTAGTTAAAAAATAGTTTCAGATTAAAATATATGCTTGAAAAGAGATTTAAATTTTTTTTTTTTTTTTATTTTTGATTTTTTAAACGTTGTTTAAAAATCCCGGATTTTAAAGGCTTAAAAGATTTTTATTATTTTTCGTATTTTCAAAAATAAAAAAAAAAATTTATTATCATTTTTTATTTTCAAGCAAAATTTTTATTTTGATAAACACATCAAAATTATTTTTAAGTAAATTTTCTGTTAATTTTTGTTTCTCTTTCCAAATATTTTATAAATCATCGCGATTTGCTTTGAAAAAAAAATAAAAACTTAAACCTTTTTATTACTTTTTTAAAAAATTTTTTAAATTAATTATAAAATTTTTAAAAATAAAAAAAAATTTAATAAAAATTTTTCTTATGGAATGAAAATTAATTTAATTTTGATTTATAAATTAAACATTTAAGGATTATTCGGTTAAAAAAAAACCGTATTTTTATTTTTTGCCTTTTTTTTTTTTAATCAAAATTTTAATTTTTTGATTTTTTACTTTTTTAAAAAAAAAAAGAATTTTTTTAAAGATTAAAAATTTGTTTAAAAATTATAAAATTAAAAAAAATTAAATTAATTTTAAAAAAAAAAACAATAAATTTTTTAATTTTTTTAAATTTTTAAATATGTAAATAAATTTTAATTATTTTTGAATAATTAAAAAAATAAATTAAAAAAAAAAATATTTAAAATATAAAATTTAAATTTAAATAAAAATTTTTTTTAATTAAAATAAATTTATAATAGTAATTTAGTCAAATATTTCTTTATTTTTTTAGAATTTAAAAAAAAAAAATTTTGAATTTCATTTTTTAAAATTATTTATTTTAAATTTTTTTATAAATTTCAATTTATTAGTTAAAATATTTTTTTAAAAATTTTTTTAAATTAAATTTAATTAAAAATAAAAAAAATATAAATTTTTAATAAATAAAAATTAATTAAATAATTTAATTTAAAAAAAAAAGTAAACAAAATTATTTAAAAAAAAATATCAAATTCAAAAATAAAAATTTTTAAACACATCCATTCAATAAACTCACCCAAAAGAATTAATTTTAAATAGTTGGGTATTATTCAACATCCCACTTAATACTTTTTCCCCATATTTTCAAAAGCCCACATTGCGTGCAATAATAAAATAATATTATTCTTGCATTTATCTTCTTCCACGCAGGCAGCAAACCATTGACATCATTCACACGTCACGCTACGAAACGCAAAACAATCCTTAATAATTACCATTTTCTCTCAACAAGTGAGTAATTGACCCGAATTCTCTTGTTTTAGTAATAATAACAATAAGTGATAATAATGGAGTCATTGTAGAGTCTCCATTCATTTTATTATAATAATAATGATCATTTATTATCTTTGGCGAATAATTTGGCAGACATCTCTCGTCGATTCAACGAACAAAGGCCCTAATTGTCGATAAGTTTCTACAATGGAAGACTTAAAAAAGGTCGAATTTCCGCTTGAAACTCACCGCTGTGCCTTTGACTCCGGCAAAAACGGGGAGAAATTTATTAAAAACTTGCCTGTTGCGAAAGCTAATTAAATGAAAAACGCAGATTTTGCCTCGAAATGAAATAAAAAATAAATAAATGAGAAACCACTTCAAAGCGAAAATGCAGAAAGGAGTGCAATCAAGGCACTTTGCCTTTTTAATTCTTTAAAATATATTAAAAAATTTATATATATTTACCAAGTTTTGCACTTTTTCTCCCGAGCACATCATCAGAAGACTCGTTTCAACTGCTTTTTCATTTCATTATGTTTAATATGCCTGAATGAGTAGCCAACTTCTCTCTTTCTTTCTCTCTGCCGACACTGAAGACTATCCGTGATTTATGAATTCTGCATAAAATATTATCCCGAGAAATGTTTGTTCGGAAAAAAGCACGTTTTTACTGTATTTCCTGGCAAATTTTAGTCGAGCAATGAGATAACTATCTTGAATCGTCTTGTTGCAGGTAAGTTTCTCCATCTTTTTTTTATTATTTTTATTTTTATTAGATATACACTTTGATTTTTATTCGCACACCTTCTGAAGAAGAGACAAGAATTTTATTATTGAATAATTTTTATGCTTGAACAAGTTTTTCTTCTGAGTTATTTCTCTCGTCGTCGTCGTTGTAGTCTTTGGAGATCGATTCGAAATTTTTCACTTTATTGCGTTTTGGTGACGTCTTATGAATAAATTTCATAATTTTAATAAAAATAATTATTCAGTTGCAACTAAGTTTATTTTGCGAGTAACACGCATTAGAAAAAAAAATATAAAAGTTTATGACTCAAAATAATAAAAAAAGAGCAAATAAAAACTTACTATTGAAACTTGTAGTAAAGGGATAGAAAAATTGTACATTTCCTACTTTTTTTTAGTGCTGTGAGTTTTATTACCGTCACGGTATGTGATGGAGATCGCAATAAATGATTGCGCGGAATAGCGTGAGTTATGGCGGTGTTTTTAAATGTAAAAAAAGGAGAGCGGGATTTTCTTGAAATTATTTTTTTAGGAATTTTAAGGCACTTTTAGAAGTTATGAATGTCTTTTTTACGTTTAAAAAAAAATTTATAAATTAATTTTTTTCATAATTTGTTGAGAATTTTTAAGTAATTTTGAAACTTTAAAAATTTTGACTTTATTTTAGAAATTTTATTATAAATTATTTATGATCTTAACATCGATCTAAAAAATTTAAAAAAAAATTTTTAATATTAAAAATTTATTTTTATTTTTCAAAAAATTATTTCCATTAATTAAATTAAATTAATTTTAATATTAATTATTTTAATTTATTTTATTTAATTTTTAATTTATTAATTTAATTAATGGAAATAATTTTCAATATTAAAAAAAAATTATTTTGTTAGATCGAAGTTTAGGTCGAAAAATAATTTCTAATAAATTTTCTCAAATAAAAGAAAAAAATTTTTATACAAAAAAAATAATTAATATTAAAAATAAATTAATTAAAATAAATAAATTTCAATTATAAATTAATTATTTTAATTAATTAAATTTTAATATAAATTTGATTATTTTTCAGTAAAAAATTAATTTAATAAAATTACAATATCTAAAAATTTCAATATCGGAATTTATTTAAATTTTATTTAAAAAAATTAAATTAAATAATTAATAAAAAAAATTTAATTCATTGATTTTTCGGAACTTTTTTTTTAAGATTTTCTAAAAAATTTTTTAAAATAATTCAGCAAAAAAAAAATAAATAAATTAGGCTCAATTAATAAATTTCGTTATTAAAAATATATGTTATAAAAAAAATTCTAAAATTTTGAAAAAAACTTTAACTATTTTTTTTCTAAAAATTAAATTAATTAAAAATGTTTGAATTAAAAATGCACTCAAGTCAATTAATTTTTTAGAAAAACAAAAACATTTTCCCTTATTTTTCTTTCTTAATTTTTTTTTTTTTTTGTTAAATTTCGCAATTTCCGTTCATCTTAAAAAAAACTGCAATAAATTCCATTTCATTTGATTGAAATTTAAATCTTTTAATGAAAAAATCCCAAGTTTGAATCGCCATATTTTTACTACTTACTTCTTCACTTTCCACACGAAATTTTTACAACTCACAAAAATTACCAAACTTTTACATAACTTTGGAGTGCACTTATTTTCCTCTCTCTCTTTATATCTGAATTTCTATGCACGAGCATTTACGATCTCTTTCTTTTCTGGAATTTAACCAACTATTCCGTTTGTGTGTGAGTTTTGAGTGTGAATGTGTGTGTACACATCATTTGATTAAATTAAAGTTTTGAAATTCTTTCGACTTGGTTTCTTTCGTTTTTCTCTTTATTCGCTGCCGATGTAAAGAAGTCGAGCAAGTGTGTGCATTTATTTTATTTTATTTTCCGTACAAAACAATAAGTTTCCGCTGCTGCTATGAAAGTAAACTCCACAGATGAAGAGGAGGCATGCATTTAATTGAATCCGAATCGGCAATGTGTGCACTTTTCTCTTTCGGGCCCTTTATTTGCTTAAATAGTTCGAATGGAAAAACTTTTTCTCTCTTTCTCTCGTGAAAACAAAGGAAAACTATTTAAGCATTCCTGATTGATTCCGAACATATTTAATCAACTTGCACTTGTTTGGTAACTCACTCAGCTACTTTTGTGATGATGATTATTTATTTATTAGTTTATGATGTGAAACCTGCCACATTTTCCAATTAGGCGGAAGAAAAATGACCGCTCATAATCATAAAATTGAAATTTTTACAACTTTTTGATGGTTGCCGTTCTCAAGGCAAAACGACATAAAATTGAGTGAAATAAATAAAATTGTCCCGTAAAAGATGACGAAATGACGACGACTTGTCTTTTATTGTTCACATTACCAAAAATGGACAAGATGTTTGAAGGTTGTCGAGAAATTTAAAGCTTAAGCGTATTTTCATTAAAAAAAATAAATAATAAAAAAAATAAAAATTAAATTTATTTAAATTTAAAAAAAAACATTATTTTTTTTAAAAAGGAATTAAATTTTTAATTCATTAATTAATTTAATTAAAAATTTTAATATAATTTTTTTTTTAAATTTAATTAATTAAAAACATCAATTAATTTAATAAGAAATTTCAAGAAATTAATCGAAAATAATTAAATTAAAAAATAAATTAAATCAATATTATTTATTAATAAATTATTTTTTTAAAATGTTGAATTTTTATTTATTTATTTTTTATTTATTTACCTACAAAAAAAAATTATAAAACAATAAAATTTTATTCATTTAATTATTTCTAAAAATTTTGTTAAATTATTTATTTAAATTAATTTTATTGATTATTTTTCACAATTAAATGTTAAATTAATTAAATATTGGTTTTTTTTAATTTAATTTTTTTTCTGTGTTATTTTAATATTTTTTTTAATTTAATTTATTTTATTTTTTACTTTATCTTAAACGCTTTAACAATTTATCTAAAATATTAAATTAAAAATTATTGAAATAATTTTTTAATGCTAATATTTTAACGAAAACAGTTCCCTAAAATATGCAATAAATTTAATTTCTAAAAATTTTTATTTATTAAAAAATATGCAATGAATTTTACATACCAATTTTCTCATTTTCCACAGGTTTTAACCAACTTTTTTGAATTTTTCCTTTACGAAAACCTTCTTGAAGTTAATTAAGACATTTTAAAGCAAATTTCAAGTCAATTTGTGAATTTTTACTGATTGTGAATCCGTTACAATCGATTTCAAATTCAAATTTCAAGGACGTTAAACCTATCCAAAACACATTTTTTCTTTCAAAATTCCTGAAATTGCGGCAAAATTATTACTTTGTTGTTATTGTTGCCGTACTTCCGTCGTCCATCGATGCGCAAAAATATGAAAAGAAAAGGAAAAATATAATTTATGACCAAGACATATAAAGGCCAAAAACCTGCACATAATTCACGTGTATGAAACTGAAATGGAATGTCATTAATTCTCAACGTCGTCGTCGGATATCGCTTCAAGGTAAAAATGTTACCGGAAAAGTGATGCGAATTGCTTTGTTTGGCTCATCATCGCCATTCGCCATCGCCTCCGAGACAAAAGAGCAGCAATTAATTTTAATTGACTACGAAGCGAAAAATGTTCAGACAAAAATTTATCGACAAATATTTGTCTAAAAATTCGTGAATTTTGTTATCATCGCCCAGCTAATTACTATTCATTCGATGTCGGAGCGCGTCGTCCTCGTGTTTGTCTTTATCGCAGAAAATTTATCTTTCTTTTTTGCGTTCGTACTATTTATTGGTTTGGATTGGATTAGACGACCCGTAAAATTTTTTTTGTCGTTTTATGACAGGCGCGCACAAAAATAGACAAAATTCATGACAAAATTTGTTTAATTGTTAATTAATTAATTTTTTTACAGTCACTTAATTTGTAAAGCAAACAACAATGGAGGAGAAACAAAAATTAAGCAATTTATTTGGGTGACTGGATAAATCAATAAAACAAAAATTATTTGTCAAATATTCGAACGAACGAAAAATAACAGAAAAAGTTAGTTTTTATGCAATATGCAGTAAAATTCCTGTCAATGAAAAGTTATTTAAAGCCTGCTTCCCTATTTTTAGTGCTTAGCCAATAAATTTCACGATCTTTTTCTTCCTTCACTTCTTCTTTGGGGAAGAGAAAATAGCTTTTTGCGGTAATTCCGAACGCATTAATAACCGACTTTCGTGCATTTTCATAGCCGGCTCGAGATAAACACAAAAGGAAGTCGACATTTATTACAAGTTATTTTGCCATTTAATCGAAATAGACAATTTTTCAACGATTTATAACACACGACTTTGCTAAAAAGGAAACTGACACAAAAAGTAACTTTAACATGTGATTTAATGCTTTTAAAGTTTTTTTGTGTCACTTTTTCCAGGCGATTGAATCTAAACTAACATGTATAATGGAAGGCATTTTATGTTTGTTCGTCAAGTGATTCGGCATATTTTTTGTCAAGCAGACAAAACTGAAAGAAATGACATAATGAAGGTCAGTTGAGAAGGAACTTTGGATTTTTTTTCGTTTTGTTTTGATGGTTTGTTGTGACTGAGATGGCATTTTATAGCATTTGAAGAATTTTTTATTAGAGATCGATTTGAAGATGTCGAGGTTGTCCGTTGAACTTGACAACTTGTCAAATAAGATCTGAGAGTTTGTCAAATAAGATCTGAGAGTTTGTCAAATAAGATCTGAGACTTTGTCAAATAAGATCTGAGACTTTGTCAAATAAGATCTGAGAGTTTGTCAAATAAGATCTGAGAGTTTGTCAAATAAGATCTGAGAGTTTGTCAAATAAGATCTAAAAGTTTGTCAAATAAGATTTAAAAGTTTGTCAAATAAGATCTGAGACTTTGTCAAATAGACTTTGTCAAATAAGATCTGAGACTTTGTCAAATAAGATCTGAGACTTTGTCAAATGAGATCTAAAAGTTTGTCAAGAAAGATCTAAAAAATTTTTCAAAATGCGCTTTAACTCTTTTCACATCAACTTCCAAACCCATATTTGTCACAAATAATTTTTCCATAAAAAGGATATTGCGTTGAAAGAAGAGACTAAACTTGACCTCGCAAATATTTACAACTCATACTGCAAAGAAAAAAACTGAAACCGGACGAAATTTAATCTTCATAATAGGACAATTCTATCTGCAAATGACACATGAGAGCGCAAAATAAATACAAAGAGATCCTTCTTTGCCGATAACTCCAAGGATAACTTTATACTTTTTTTTTCTTAAACATTTTAACATAATGAATTAGATTTTATCTGACAAGACTCTGTCTGTACTGATGGTGATGGGTTGCCCTTGAAAAAAAGTGTCTTGGCGGAAGAAAATGAAGAAGCAACAATCGCACGTGGCAATTTGACTCGTCCGTCGCTAACTTCCCCCCATTATTATTGAGCATCATGTGAAATAATTTTATTTCTTGCAAAAAAAAAGATATTTATGGCGCCTCGACGACCATCGTCTTCTTCTATTATTATAATTGATTTGAGATGAAAGGCGTTCATGTTAACAACACAGAGATATAATCTTTTTTTCTTTTCTCTGTTGGATCATTGTTCGTCGCCTTTGCAAAAAAAAAAGAAGAAGAATAGAAATACGAGAAGCTATATTTAGCCTTGATTTGACTTGCGATGTCTTGCGGATCCATTACAATGCGTAGAAACTTTATTAGAAGTAATTTCCATTCATTTGAAGCGTATGATTGTCTCATTTTTATTTAAATAAAAGTTTTTTTGTTTGAAAAAAGACGAAAAAAAAGGTAATTGTTAATAAAGTTATTTAGAAGCCCATTTCCATTATGATTATCTTAACATTTCTCTTCCTTCCTCGCATGTTTCTCGCCTTACGCATTAAATGCCAAAAGACGAAAGGAAAAACAACATTCAATTCTCGAGGAACGATAATCCAGTTGACAATCTTCTTCTTTATAAATACAGTCGAAGACGGTAGAAGATCCGCTTGTCTTTAAGCACTTTCTTTTTCATTCCTTCCTTATCCGTTGTCTCATCTTTTTTTCTTCCTTTTTTTTCAATTTTACTTTGATTTCTTTTTGTTTTCGCACTTTTTTTTCGTTTTAGCGGATTTTTGTCGTTCTCTTGGTGATGGCATTCTGATTTATCTACCGTGAGCACGAGGTAACATATTTTCAGTGTTTTCTTTAATTAAATTTTGTTCCTGTTTTTAAAGAAAAAAGTTTGCGATGAGCTCTGTGGATTTAAAAGAAGTTAATTTTAACATCATAAGGTATTCAATTAAGCTTAAAAATCATTAAATTGCTAAATATTTCACATTTTAGTACTCCTCATTTCACAATTTCATACTCCTCTTCAATATTTTTTTTCATAAGGTACTTAATTGGGCTTAAAAGTCATTAAATATCTGAATTTTGAACAATTTATTAAAAATTTCACATTTTAGTACTCCTCACTTCACAATTTCATACTCCTCTTCAAATTTTTTTTCATGAGGTACTTAATTGGGCTTAAAAGTCATTAAATTGGCGAATTTTGAACAATTTATTAAATTTTTCACATTTTTCCTACCTTCACAATTTCATATTCCTCTTCGAATTTCTTTTTCATGAAGTACTTAATTGGGCTTAAAAGTCATTAAATTGGCGAATTTTGAACAATTTATTAAAAATTTCACATTTTAGTACTCCTCACTTCACAATTTCTTACTCCTCTTCAAAATTTTTTTTTCATAAGGTACTTCATTAGCCTCAAAAGTCATTTAATTGTTGAGTTTTTAAAAAAAATATTAAAAAATTTCACATTTTGGTACTCCTCACTTCACAATTTCATACTCCTCTTCAAATTTTTTTCACGAGTTACTTAATTGGGAATATCTAAATTTTAAACAATTTATTGAAAATTTCACATTTTAGTACTCCTCACTTCACAATTTCATACTCCTCTTCAAATTTTTCCTTCGAAATGCGATAAAAACGTTAGTTTATCCTCTTTTGAACCGTAAGTGATGAGCAACAACCAGAGACAGACACTTTTTTGTCCAGCAACGGTGAAAAATAACAGATTATTTAAATGTTTCGACAAGGGAGTCCAACAACATCTGTCACCTTTTTCTCTCTTTGACAAACTTTAATGGTCTTCCTCGCCATAAGTCTTCTTAACTTTTTTTTTCTCGTCATAAACTACTTGTGGTTCGCTTCATATACGAAAACATCTGTGAACGAGCTTCAAGCTGGAATGATAAATATTTGCAAAGAAGATTATTTTCGCATTAAAATGGGGATTCAGCAAGTGTTTTGCTGCTGCTGCTGCTTGTTTCGGACTTAATCAGACGGAATTTAATGAAGTTGTCTGTCAATCTGCGTTCCTTTTTATTTATTCGAAAATTAATGACATGTTTTGTGACGTCGTCGTCGTCGATTCGGATAATCCATCAAATCAGACGTAATTTGTTTCGAAAAAAAAACATCAAATCAATAAAAATAAAAGCTTTTAAGTACTTTTCATTGAAACTCGACCATGACCTGTCCATTTTCCTTTGTCTTGTCTCCGGCATTGTTTTGACATCTCAGAAAATCCGGAATGTCGCATCGACTAAAAAGTAAACAGACATGACAATAAATTTTAAAGATCATTGAAGCTTGTTATTAAAATGTGATGTCAATTGTGGTATTATAAAGTGTCAATCTCCGTATTGCCTTCGCAAAAGAGGAAACTTGGGTACAGGTTCGAAGACTATCAATTGACACACAACAAACAAGAACTTTAAATTGCGGGCTTTAAACGAGGTAAGCACATTTTCTTGTCAATTTTAGTTATATGGCGGAGCATTTTCTGTTGAACGTCGTCGGGCCGTGCAAGGAAAAGGAAAATATTCTTATCAATAATAAGTGTCAAGGTGTCAATAGAATGACTCAACAATATTTTAAACGTAATGGTCGACGAGGATTTTTACGTTGAAGGGGGTTTTCGATAAGTTGAACACTTTTTAAGGCGTCGCCTTAAATTTTTTTTTCAAAATTAAATTCTAAAAAAATTTTTGGCAATTTTTAAATTTTGAAAAAGTTTTAATTTAATTTTCTCTGATTTAAAAAGAAAACGTTAAACAAAAACGAGAAACATGAGGATTTTGCGAAAAAAGAGGATCTCGATAAATTGAACAATTTTTAAGGCGTTGCTTTAAAATTTTTTTCAAATTCTAAAATTTTTCATTTTGGAAATTTTTAAATTATGAATTTTTTTTATTAAAGAAAATTTTTATAAAAATTTTTTAAACAAAATTTTGTAGAGAATTTAAAAGACAAAATTAAATAAAAATTCAAAAGAAAATTTTAAAGAAAAGTTTTAAAAAAATTTAAAGAAAAATTTAAAAAAAACTTTGAACAAAATTTTATAGAAAAATTTAAAAAAAATTAAAGAAAAATTATAAAAAAATGAAGAAAAATTTTAAAGAGGAATTCGAAGAAAATTCTAAAGAAAATTTTAAAGAAAATCTTAAAGAAAAATTTAAAAAAAATTAAAAAAAAAAAAATTAAAAAAAAAAAATTAAAAAAAAAAAAAAATTAAAAATAAAATAAAAAAATTAAAAAAAATTAAAGAAAATTTTATAGAAAATTATTTTTTGATTTTAGGCAATTCGCTATAAAATTTTTCAAAAAACTAATCCAAATATTCGAAACTTCCCTTTCAAAACCCCCGAAGAAAATTCAGTGCAATCCAACGTGTTCACGTGAATGAAAAATACGATGACAATTTTTTAATAAAAATATTATTTGTTACTTGAAATAAGCTACGAATTTATCGATTTATCAAACTTCCCATGGCAAACATTCCCAATATGACTTACGACGAGACTTTCTTAATATTAATAGAAAATTTTTATTCCATCGCCTCTTGCTGAGAAATGCAATTTATTTCGTGTTTACATTAAATTTATTTGATTGCTTGCACAATATTTCATCGAAAATCGACCATTAATGACCAAATCATCGTCAAACAATAAATTTCTCGTCTTCTGCTCTTTTTTTTTATTGCCAAAACCATTAATTTCGCATGTGGATGTGTTAATAATGGGCCATCAATTACGAAAAATCTACTAGATTCATCACGGTTAAAAGATGAAAAATTCTCGGAGTAACTTTAAAAGATCCATTTCTCAAGAGTTAAATAAATCTTTTTATTTTTTTTATTCGAATTTGCCTAATCCTTTACTTTCTTCGTTTTTTTTTTGTTTGGGCATGAAGTAAAGTAACTTGCAACTGGATATTGATCAGAGAATTTATTTTTATTATCTGTTGTTGTTCAATAAATGGAAGGGATATTATAATGATGAAGGTGTTCCGATTGCTCGCAGCAGCTTTTAAGACAATAATCGTGAGAAACTGTTTTCCTTTCTGACACGGCAAAATTTATTGCTTGTTAGAGAAAAGTGTTTATTCAAATGAAATTTAAACATAATAATATCGAATATCTTCTTTTTCTTCTTCGTTTTTTTTTATTGATGTTCTTCTTGAAACTTTTAATGGCAAGAGTTTAACGGTGAAAATTTTTACAAGTCTCTGAGGGATTTTCGACCTTGATCTCTTCTCGTTCTTGCCAATAATAAAAATTCTCTACTTCAACTGAAATTGCTTTGGTAGAATAATTTTTTTACGAGTACAATTTGTTCAAAAATAAAAAAAAAATATTTTTTTGGCCTTAAAAAAGCTATAAATTATAACAGGCAAGTTAACACAATAAATTTTATTCGTGCTGTCAACTGTACTTGGTCGAGATTTTTGACAGTTAACTGTGGCTGTCTCTCTCTTTTTCGGTTTATAGCATGGCGTTGTTCATTTAAGGCGTCGCTTTGTAAATTTTAAGGGAGTTAGGCTAAAGAAAAAGTCAAATCTTATCAAAAGTTTTAAAAAATTTCATAATTTTGAATCTTTTTTATTTTTTTTAAATTAAATTAAAATATTTTGAGTTTCTAAATATTTGTTTTTAAAATTTAAGGCGACGCCTTAATTATGATTTAATTTTTTTCAATATTAATTTGAACTTCTTTAACTTTGAAAGCTCATATGAAGTTTCACAGTTCTTTCATTTAATTTTAATTGATTTAAGTTCATTAAAGCTGTTCGAAAAAAATCTAAAGCAACGCCTTAAATTAGTTCAAGTTAGTTCAAGATAAGCAAATTTATTTTTTTTCTTTCAAATTTTAAGGAATTCAAGAGCATTTTCTTATTTTTGAAGAGATTATAATTAATCTACAACAATTTATTTCAAATAAAATTTTTTTAATTTTTAAAGCGACGCCTTAAATTAATTAAAGCAAATGTAAAAAAAGCAGCAAATGTTCAGTTTTTTCTTTATAATTTAGAGAAAAGTTTTTTTTCTTTCTATCAAGTTTTAACTCGATTTCAACTAATTTTGAACATTTTATTTTAAATAAGTAATTTTAAGTTTTAAGGCAACGCTTTAAATTTAATAAAAAACCTTTTGAATAAATATTTTATAATTTTAAATCATCCTTACTGAACAACCCCCTTAAAATCTCTCATTGCGCTTCAAAAAAAAACATTTTTTAGTTTAAATTAAAACTTTTATAGTAGTGTCATGTCGCCTTTTCGCCAACGAAGCGACAAAAAGATATCACGGAGCAGCTGTTGTCCAAATATCATAAACAAAATCTTTGACCGTGAACGAAAAAAACACAAAAGAGATGACAAGAAATGTTTAAGTGTGGAAGACATTTTAATTTAATTGCATCATCTATCTCTTGGTTTGCTTGCCTTGCTCTCGCCTGCCTGCTTTTTTCCCATTTTTGTAGAATGCCTTCACAAAAGAGACATCGAGAGGACGCACATATCAAGTGCTCGCGTCATCATCATTTTATTTTATTTTATTCTTTTTTCACTCTCTCTGTAGCTGGCTGTACGATGACACAAAAATGTCACCAGTGTACCATCATCGCATTCAGCAATTTCAAAAAGTGTGACATTTTATGGTAAATAGTAAACAACAAAAGCATCAACAATACAAAAAAAAAAAAATAAAAAAGCAGTTTTACAAAAAAAAAATTGCATTCATCGTGGTAGGTTTGGTACTTTGACTTTATTAAAACGAACAAAAAAAAAATAGAATATAATTCAAAGAGTGGTAAATGAGTTAAGCTTTTAATGCAAAATGATTTTTTTTTCTTGTCTTCTCTTCATTTCTTGATGACATTGCAGGCAATTCATAGTGTCCCGGATAATTGTGGTAAAATGACAAAAAAAAATTCAATTAAATATTTCTGTGCTTTTTGAGTCTATTTACATACAAAAATAATCACAAAAAAGAAATGATGATGATGATGATGAAAAGAATGGAAAATATAGAACACAATGGATAGAAAGTAGTTTTTTTTCTATGATCTTGGCATTATTTGCTTTTTGAACGGAAACGTCTTTTCTTTCTTGCTCCTTCGTTCTCGATGACAAATATCATGGATTATGGATGAACTTTTTATTCTTCTTCTTCTTCATGTAAAAATTGTAAAAGAAGTTTTTCGTAGTTCATTTTTTATTGAGTGAATGAAAAAAAGTGGCATCCAATCGAGGATTGACTTTTATTAACGGTCTATGAGAGAACAAAAGTGAGTTTTATTGACTTAAAATGGTTTTTTATTTGTTAGTTTTCTTTTTACATTTTTTTTTAATTTGAGGAACCAAATTTTTGATGAATTAATAATTTTTTTTAATCAAATTTTTTAAGAAAATTATTTTGTAAAAAAATTAAAAAAAAATAATTAAAAATCAACTCTCAAAAATATTTTTTTTTTTTTAATTGATAAATACTCATATTTTTTGAATTAATTAAATTCAATTTTTTTTTTTAATTTTTTTTAATAATTAATTAATTATTTTTAATAAATTTAATTATTTTTAATAAATTTAATTATTTTTAATGTTAATTTAATTATTTTTATTTATTTAAAAATTACTTAAAGTAGTCAATTTTTATTTTTATTTAAAAAAAAATTTCTTAAAAAAAAATTAAAAATATATTTTTAAAAAAATATTAATCAAATTATAAAAATTATTTAAAATTAAATTTGATTTTAATTAAAAAAAAGAATTTAATTCACTAAAAATTATTAAAATAAAAAAAAAGTTAAAATATTTTTCAAATATTTTTATTTACGACTAAATTAAGTCGTAATTTAATTTAAAATTTAAAAAATAATTTAAATTTTAGGTCTTAATTTAGCAATTAATTTATTTTTTTAACAATTAAAATTTAATTTTAATTTAAATTGTAAATTTTTTAAATTTATTTTTTTAACTACAAATTTTAACTACAAATTTTTAATTTTATTCAATAAAATTTTTTTAATATTAATTTTATTTTTTTTTTTAATTTTAATTATTTTAATTTCTTGAATATTTAAAATTATTTAATTTAAATTTAATTTTTTAAATTTTTAAAACGACTTTGACAAAATTTTAAATTTTTATCCGTCTTTTAATTTTTTTTAGAAAAAAATTTTTAATATTCATCAATTTCTTTAAAAAATAAATTAAAATTTATTCTTCAATTAAAAAGCGCTTTTGTCATTTTTCCTTCAAATTCTCCGTAAAAAAAAATTTAAATCTTCCTTAAAAACTTTTTTTTTGCGTTACTCATTTCTTTATCGCCATTTTATTATCTTCTTACGTCTGCGAGTGAACATCCAGCAAAGATCTCATAATGATAATAATAATCGTAAAGCAAGTAAAGCGACAGAAGAAGGAAAAAAACGTATTATTCCTCTTCTCCCTTGACTTGGCTCGCAACTTTTTGAAAAGACCGGAATGACATTTTTTTCCATTCAATAAAATGCTAATGTAATTATTTTAATTTTTTGTGCACAATATTACTTTTTTGTTTTTTTTTTCACATTGCGATTTTTTTTGTGTGCAAGTGATTTTTATTATTATCGTTTTGCACGATATTTCTTTTAATTCTTGCCATTGTTCGAACCTTTTAAATGCATTTCCATGTCCCGCTGACGTCGTCGCCTCATTTATTAATTCATGTTCAATTGTTTTTTTCATTTGCAACGCGGAAACGGATTAAAAAATGCGGTTTCGCGTAATCCGTAATGGCGCAGTGCTAATTAAGTAATGGAGACGCCTTGTCATTTACAGGGAGATGAAGAAAAATTTTAAATTAAAAACAAACATGATTATTAATTATTTCTAATTATAATTAGTACTTCATTAAAATTCATGCTAAATTTTACGAGGCGGCAGTAAAAACTGTTGCGAGTCTTTCTTTGTTCCTAAAACCTCACATTTCTACTTTGCGATAGTTCTACGTTATAAAAACATAATTATGATAATTATGACGACGACGACGAAGACACTTGAAAACGTTTATTTGTTTTGATTCCATACGCTTTGCCATGGCAAAAAATTAATTTGAAAAGCATGAAAATTTTCAGAGCTGTACGTATTAGCGGAAAATTAGGCAAATAACAAGACTTTCTGATTTTCCGTGAATATTTAAATTAAATTAATTTTAATGAATGTGTGAGCGCGCGACGTTCGTAGGTTAAATAGACTTTTGTTGTACTTAATTTATGAAGCTTGATGGCAACAAACAACACAATGTGAATGTGAATGTTGCAATGGAGGAAGAATGGAACGAGGAAATTGAATTTAATTGTTTATTAGTTATGCTCTGACGCGCAGAGTAATGAGTGATAAGGCAAATTAACCATGTAGCTTAGGGATCCTCTGAAAGGAAGACACACACGGAGGAAATTGTTGTGTTTATTTATTAGTTGATGCGAATTATTTAGAGCTAAATAATTCGCATTGCTTCGTGAAGATGGGATAAGTAACGAAATTGCGCGAAGCAAAATTATTGGGAATCCTTTAGGAGAATTTTTCACAAAGAGAGAATTTAATCAATCATCGTTCATGGAATTGAAACGCTAACGATGAAGAACTATTACAAATTTTGGAAAGGAATTATTTCATTTCTTGGAAAGATGAAACACAGTTTGATATTAAATTGATTGAAAATGTTCAAAAGTGATACTTTAAACAAAATTTCACATTTTTGTACTCCTCAAATTAATTGTGACTTATTTGTTTTTTTTTTTTATTTTGAAAAAAAAAAGTTAAGAAATCATTCGAATCTTTGTTTTTTTTTTCAGAAATTTGTCAAAAATAAGATTTTTTATTTATTTCACATTTTTGTACTCCTCAAGTTACATAATAATTGTTACTCATTTTAATTATTTTTGTAAAAATAACTAATTATTAATTTCATTAAAAAAATCCTCAGAAATTTTTCAAAAATTCTTCCTTATTTTCAAAAATTTGTCAAAAATTAGATTTTTAATTTTTTCGAACAATATTTCTCATTTTTGTACTCCTTAAGTGACTTAATTTAATTTTTTTAATTTGATTTTAATTTTTAATTTAAAATAATTTTTAATTAATAAATAATTCATTTAATTTTTAACTTAATTTTTTTAATAATAAATTTTTCATCAACTTTTTTTTTTAATTAATTAATTAATTAAAATTAAGAAAAAAATATAATTAACTAAATAAATTAAAAAAAATATTTTAAATTAAATAATTATTTGAATTAAAATTGAAAAAAAAGGAAAAAATCGAAATAAATAAAAAAAAAATCTTCAGATTAAATTTTGTCAAAAATTAGACTTCTGAAATATTTTTTAAATGCTTTTTTGACTAAATTTCTCATATTTGCACCTGTAAAAAAAATTAAATTTTTTGCTTGGTTTGAATTAATTGGATAAGATTTTTAGCTTTACGAGGCAAATTTTAAAAATTAAAACCTTTTTTAGAAGAAATTAATTTTTAAATTTGAGGCTTCATGAATTTAATTTTTTCTTTTACTCTCAAATTTAAATTTTAAAAAATATATTTTTATTTTTTTGATCAAGTAATAAATAAATAATTCTTAAAATAAAAATAAATAAAATCATAAGAATTCAGTATAAATTTCCAAAAATCTCGATAAAAAGCATAAAAATCTACCTTTATTTCGTAAAATCCTTTCTCGTTACCTCAGTCGCTTTGTTTTTCTTTGAATTTTCATGTTATTCTATTTTGCACTACTATCCTTGTGTTATTCATAAAAACGAAGAGGGGTTTTAAATTCAATTATAATTTCATGTTATTTGCTTTTCCACTTGTTTTCATAATAATATTTTAGTATTTTATATCTTTTCCTTATAACTTTTTGGATTTTGTTTCTCTCTTTCGGTCTATCTTTCGTTTCTTCACGTTTTTCTGTGTATGTGTGCAAACATGCAGCAATATCAAAACAAGAAGCACTTGTATCACTTATGTATATTACTCTAATAAATAATGGTTTTCTCTCAAGAGGAAATCCAAGTTGAAGGAAGAAATCCAAGCAAAAGCTCCAACTTGCAATTTTAAAATAAACACACGATTCCGACTATTTTCCTATTTATGTAAAATGGCTTTTTGTGTCTCGCAGTGAGTAGCGAGAGTAGCGGGGACGAGACACAATCACAAAAGCAAAAGCACCAACACGACGACTTGTTTATCTAACTTTAACCAGACAATTTTCCCATGTTTATTCATATATTATAAATTGTGTTAGATGCTCATATATTTCACTTTTCTAAGAATAAAACAAATATCAGTTGGATATGTTGTACCGACAAACATAAACGATGAACCTTTCGATTTATATTTAGCTCGTTGTTCGACTCTTGTTATTTTTTTTCTCTTTCTGTTTTTGTGTGAGTGCGTTTGATATATGAAGCAAGGAGACGAGCTTACAAGTGTACCTATTTTGAATAAAATCATACGTGCCTCATATGGAAAGAGACTCGAAGTTTAGGAGAATTGAAAATAAAATGATGAATTTGAATTTTAAATGGATTAGCATTCGTATGTGTGTTTTTGGATGGAAATATTTGTTTGTGATGAAAATCGAATCTACTGAAAGCCAAATTGGGAAGTTATGAGTTTCGAAACTTTTTTTTCGCTTCGAGGTATTAGGAAGCTTTCTAATAAATATTTTAACTGCTTTTTAAGAAAAACAGGTTTTAGTTAGACATGAAACGAGACATAATAAAACGATAAACAGCCAAAGTGTGTCAGAATTGAAGCTGGATTTGAAGACCTTCTTCTTTAACTTCTCCTCATATTGCCTCTATTTGAAGGAAAAAATGATCTAAAAAAGAAAAAAAATCATTAAAAGAATTTTTAACTTAAATTAGCGTTACCCGTAAACTTCGTTCTACCTACCTGTCGATTTTTTTTATAAATTCTTTCTCAAAAATTTAAAATTAATTTGATTTTCCAAAGTAAAGAATTTTTCTTATTTATGAGAGTTAAAAAGCACTCAGAGGTATCTCGTTGGTCGATCAGTTCAAAAATTTTCTTAATTTTTCACAAATTGTTCCAAAAATTGTCTCAATATTTCTGCTTTAAAGTCTTCTTTAAGTTAATTCTGAAACAGTACAAAAAAAAAGTTTAAAGAAATTCATTAAGAAAAATTTGAGTCAATTTTTTTCAAAATTTATATGAATTTTGGGTTTTATAAAATTAATTTATAATTTACCTTTTGTGATAAAAATGTCACCTGTCACCAAAACTGCTACATTTTGCTTCTTTTGGCTAAATTTTCTCGTTTTTAATGTGAATACCGCTTAAAATAAAAAAAAAATATAATTAGCATTGGGAAAAATTTCAGAATGAAGATTGAAATTTGAATTGAGAAATTTTTATTGAATAAAATATAAAAAAAAAATATTTTAAAAATATAAATTTTTTATGAAAAAAACTGAAAATAAATTTTAATTTAATTAATTTAAATTAATTTAATTTAATAGGTATATTTTAAATTCTGAAATTGAATATTTGATATTTATTTATTTTTCGATATTTAATTTATTGTTTTAATATTTTTAATAAAGCTTTAATTTTTTTGGTTTTAAAAGTTTTTTTTTCTAAAAAAATATTTTTTTTTTAATTTAAATTTATTTTTTTAATTAATTTATTTCATAAAAAAAATAATTTATTTTAAATTTATTTTTTAATACTAAATTTTTAACTTTATTTTTTTTTTTAATTTTAAATAAATAATTAATAGAAAATCCGAACTTTTCGAAACACAAATTTCTCACAATTTTTTTTAGAATATGGCAAACTATTGCCATATATCATATCTGTGATAAAAACTATTTTTGTGGTGTTTGTTCATTAAGTTATTCATTGAGCATATTCAATAATAACCGAGCTTTTCCCACACACGTCAATTCAAAAAATTGTTGAAGATAAGAATCTTTCACTTGTATTTCAAACTTAATTAATTTCTATTCATAAATCTTTTATAGGATTTTAAGTGATATGTTTTAGCGCCGCCAACGCACATGCAAAATAATTTTCAAAATAGTTTTTCCCCCATTTGATTCCATGTATGACACGAAATATGATCTAAAATGTGGATTTAGTGACATAGTTATCGAAATTAGAGCATCCATAATTGATTGAATTGTTTGTCGATGGCATTAATTGGGAACAAATATGAAATTTGCGAGATTAGTTTCTTCCTCTTCTTCCGATTTTTGTATCAGAAATTGCTTTTGAAAAACTAGACCATGCTGTTATGATAAAAGAGAGTTCTTATCAAAAACCCGTTATATTTCTTTTTGCGTACTTGTAAACATCAAGAGCCAGACACTGTTCACTGGAAAGCACTTGCGCATTCGGATTTTCGAATTTTCAAGAGTTCGCTTGCTTCCGTAGATGCACGCAGGATGTTTAAACAGAAACACGGCTTTGCTTCATTAATTTCGCGTATTTATTTTGATTTTCTATGTGCACACGAGAGACAAAGGATGCTTGGAACATTATATTAAGAGTGATGTCACGGAAAGTAAATCTAAATCTTGTGACATGTCTGAAATGGAACATTTGGATTAAAAATTCCAACTGAAGTCGAGTGTTTGAGTGTGTGAGAATGAGAAAAAAAAAAAGAGTTTTACTTGACTGGTTGTTTGATGAAGGTCTTTTATAAAATTTTTCACTGACAGTTCGTCTTGATTTGTTTGGAAGACTGAGTGGCTCGAAATATTTTTTAATTTGGAATTTTTGGAAAGTAAATGGAAGGAATTCAAAGTTGTGACAAATTATAGTTCGCAAAAAAAATCATTTATCAGAATTTTAGAATGTGCATTGGGGAAAAATTTTAGGCTGTTCATTGGGGAAAAATTTTAGATTGTTCATTGGGGAAAAATTTTAGATTGTTCATTGGGGAAAAATTTTAGATTGTTCATTGGGGAAAAATTTTAGATTGTTCATTGGGGCAAAATTTTAGATTGTTCATTGGGACAAAATTTTAAAATGTACATTGGGAAAATTTTTAAATTGTTCATTGGGGAAAAATTTTAGATTACTTATTGGGGCAAAATTTTAGATTGTTCATTGGGAAAAATTTTAGAATGTTCATTGGGATAAAAATTTTATTGGGCAAAATTGTTCATTGGGACAAAATTTTAGATTTAATTGGGGAAAAATTTTAATTGGGGGAAAAAATTTTGGGAAAATGTAAATGTACATTGGGATAAATGTCAAATGCGCCTTGGGGCAACAATAAGGAATGTGCATTGGGACAACATTCTATAAATGTGCATTGGGTCAAAACTTAAGAATGTGCGTTGGGGCAAAATTATATTAATTTATGAATTTAATTTAATTTTTATTAAAAAAATATTAATTTACTTACCAGATTAGATTTCCAAAAGTTTTTTATCCTGAAAAAAAAATTAATGAAAGCAAAAAATATATGTTAAAAAATCAAACTTACCCATAATAGAATATAGCAAAACACAAAATTTTTACAAATGTTCAACTCTCGAAAATTTACATCCTCCTTGAAAAATTTACAAAACATGGAAAATGTAGAATTGTAATGATGATGATGAAATCTTTTGCAGATATAATGGGTGTGATGCAAAAAGCATGTTTCTCGTGATGTGGTCTCGTATTACAAAACACACACACACTTACTAATGCACTCAACCCCGTTGTTCGAGAGTTTTACTTAACAGTTACATAAATTTTGTGCAATTGTTGCGGTGACAAGACCAAGTTTTTGGCCAAAAATTGTTGCCGCTTTGGGGATGTCGAAACGAATATGCTCGACGAGTTTTACAAACAAAAAAAAAGAAGAAACTCGTCTTCCATCACAAAAAGATGTTGTTTCCACATGAACCGCTGCACCAACGACAAAACTTAAATAACTCACATTCATCACAATATGGTTAATTCAATTATTGTGTCAACAACACCATCTTTAAATAATTTTGTGTCTTTCAAAACTCACGACAGAGCTAACATAATGTAATAAATTGCTTGTCTTGAAAACTCAAAAGATGCGGTTTTGTGCATCGTATGCGAAATTTTGCCAAAGTAACACACAGAGGGAGGAAGACAAAACATAATAAATGATGAGAGGCAAGAAAATTAATGCATAAAGTAAGATATTTTCAAGTTAAATTACATCATTTATAACACTCACAAATAGTTTTCCTCTGATTTGATGTTTTTTGAAGAGGTCGTTGCTGAAGAAGTTTGTTTCAATCATCAAACTTTTTCCCCAAACAATTTCTTACCTCATTAAAATCCCGGATTTAAATCACGAAAAGAAGGAAAAACAATTTTTTCGTCATTTAATTTATGACAAGTTGCCTTCTACTGTCGAAGCAAAAGTATCCAAAATAGCAGGCAGCAATTAAATTAAGCTTTTCAGCCAAAGTGTCGTCTTCGTCGTCAACAAAGATGTAAAATTTCATTATTTTATACGCAACAAAAAAACTTTTCTAATTTTCCGAAAGAGACTCCGCCATCATCATGGGATAAGTCAAGTAATTGGCATATCATTGAAAAATGAAAATTATGACAAGGACGTGAAGTGATGAACTTTTTTGTGTCGATGCAACAGTTTGAACAATTTTTCGTGCGAGAAATATTGTTTAACATTCAAAAACAAAGAAAAGAAAAAAAAAATGAAAAATGTGTGCGGGAAGAAAAAAAAAAGTTTTATATAATTTTTCGCAAACAAACTTTTGTAATTACTTTGAAAACAATACCGAAAAAAAGTTCTTCCTCAGCGCGCGTTGCAAACAGCAAAAAAAAAAGCAACAGGATACGAAAAACAGACAAATTAGCAACTTACACCTGGCTTGACTTTCTCACCTCTCTTGTTATATTTTTTTTATCTTTTTTTTTATTTTTTTAAGGTAATTGTTGCCATCTTGCAGTAAAAATGAAAGATAATCGCTTATTGAGTTATAAAAAAAGGCAAAAATTTTGAAAAGAAGATGAAGAGATTTTAATTTGAAAAGAATCTCGATGCAACTATTTGCTTTGGAACAATTATACGGACTTTAACTAATTGCTAAAATAAGCAAAAGTAAGCTGATGGACAAACAAAAATAAATGGAAATTGTGACAATTTTATATTTTGCAAAAAAATTACTTCTTAAGGTTAGTATTTTTTTTTGCTTCAGATATTTAATTTATTTTTAGATATTTAATCAATTATTTAAAAGTTTTTCACTATTTTAATTTAAATAAAAATAGCAGAAAACAATAAAAAAAATTTTATAAGGTAAAAAAAGTTTAATTTAATGAAAAATGTTAAATTAAAAAAATAAGACTTCTTTCTTGTAGATTTTTTTTTATTAAAACTTATTTAGTTTGATTATTTTTCAATTACCAATGAATCGATTAAGAAATCCTTCACTTAATTTTCTATTTCTAAATCTTCTATTTATTAATTTTGCTGAGCGAATAAACAAAAAAATACAAACTAAATATTTGATAAAAATGTCAATCAAAAATACATTTTTATTTTTTTTTCAAAATTACCAACCAAAATTAAAATTAAATTAAATAAAAATTAAATATTTAAAAAATTTTAAAAAAAAAATATTTTTAAAAATTTTTTTTCAAAAACTTTTTTAAAAAAAAAATTAATTTTAAAATAATGAAACGTTTTGGTCAAGGACTTCATCTAAAAATTTTATTATTTAATTTATTATTTTTTTATATTTTAATTTTTTTTTATTTTTATTTTTTTTTTATCAAAGTTTAGGTATTAAAATAAAAATTATATTTATTATAAACCAAAAGCTAATTAAATAATATAATTTTTAGATGATATTCCTGACTAAAAGTCGTCTAAATTTTAAAGGTTTTTGCCTCGGTTTTTGCCTTGTTAATAATTTAAATTAATTTAAATTAAATATTTAATTAATTTTTATTAATTTTTTTTGTAATTATTTATATTTTCACTGAAATAGAATTTTTTTCATAAATGAATAAAAATAAAAAAAAATTATAGAAATATAAATAATTATAAAAAAAATGCATTTTGAATTTGAATTTTCTCTAATGTTAAAAATTAAACTAAAAATTCCAAAATCTCATTTCTCGCAAAAATTCCAATGATCGCGAAACATTAACTCATCATAATTTAAAATTAAAACAATGAGCAAAAGTGCTACAAAGATGGATGAACTACATTTTTACGTCTCTATTCTACAGTTGTTTACTGCAATGCAAAAAAAAAGAAAAATCTGAAAGATTACATCAGTATCATAAAAGAAGTTAAAAGAAAGGGAAGAAAAAAAGTTTCACTGCTTGGAATATCTCTCATTAAATTTTTAGCATTGCATTAGCAACGAGCTACAACGAGCTGCCTTCACATAGAAAAAAAGTAAAATAATACATCTAAAATTAAAATTACAACAAGCACAGAAACATTTTATGTTTAATTGCAATTAGAGAATGCAAACAAAAGTAGGCGCGCACATTGCCGTTAGCACGAAAATTTTTCGCAATGTCTCTCGCAGTTGGTAGGAAGCAAAAGGGCGGGAAAAAGTTGCAAGTCCGTTCCTGACAGAAAAATACAAAAATCTCAAACAGGTGATGGCTCGAGATAGATAAAACTTTGCATAAACTTGCAGATTTGTATGCAGCAACAACTTAGTCAGTCATTATTTAAATAAGGGATAATTTAACTGTTTACTCAATGCTATTTCAAAGTCATTTTTCTCTTCGTTTTCATACTTGCGCCATTCGCATGCAGCTCCCGTACACGACTTAATGGGCCAAATAACTTTTTTTTCCTCTCTTGTTTGCCATTTTTAGTGCGAGATAATAAAGAGAAATGCAAATTCCGTAACAACTTCATTTGCGTCGTCAGCACGTCCCTTTAACAGGTTATTTAACTTCTTACGTATTGAGATCTATTACGAAAGCAAGACGTCTCCATATTTTGATCTGCTTGAGACGTAAATCAAACTGGTATGAAACACAGAGAAAAAAGCAAACGAATTGAATTGCTCAATTAATCACATAACAAAGCTGTTTCAATTTGTTTTTTTTTCTCTTGGTTCTCTCTTTTCTTCGTTCAGTATAAAAAATTCATGTTTCGTAAGTCAGAAAATCTATGAGAAATGCTTGAAAGATGAAAATATTTTCAAAATGTGCATTGGGACAAAATTTTAAGAATGTGCCTTGGGCTAAATTTTGAAGAATATGCATTAGGATCAAACTTGAGAATGTACATTGGGAAAATTTTCAAAATGTGAACTGGGAATAAATTCAGAATATGCATTGGGACAAAATTTTAAAATGTGCATTGGGCCAAATTTTTTTAATATGCATTAAGAATAGAACCTTAATGCATATTCAAAGATTTTGCCCCAATGCACAATTTAAGATTTTGTCCCAATGAACATTCTGAAATTATGCCCCAATATACATTTTAAGATTTTATCCCAATGCACAATCTAAAACTTTACCCCAATACACATTCAAAAATTTTAGCCCAATGCACATTTTTAAATTTTGACCTAATGCATATTTTAAAATATTGCCCCAATACACATTTTTTTGTTGTTTTAATTAATTTTTATGTATCGCGTAAATTTTCAATTTACAAAACATGGATTTTTTATACTTTTTGAGTCGAAAAACAGAGAGAGGTTACAAACCACATTGAAATCCAAAATTTCTATTTCCAACCAAAAGTTCCTTTTCCCAATAAAACAATGAGCTTGTGTGTGTGTTGTGTATGTGGTAAAATACTAAAAGCATTATTATCATTTACCACAACGACACTATATTATGTCAAGTTTATTTAAAAGGTGACTAGCACGAAGAAAAGTGTGAGAGATAAATGGATTCAAAATAAATTACGTGTCATTTGAGAACAATATTCATTATTTTTATATACACCATCATCATCATCATCCTCATTGTCGTCGTGCTTCGTCGGTCTTTGTGTATTTCAACAATTTTTACTTTTTTGTTGACGATGACAAAAAGCAACAGAAAAAAGTTTTTGACTAATAGTTTATGGCTTTGCTAAGAGGGTTATATTCTTCCTTGTAAAACTCACAAAAAACGGAAGTTGAATCATTTATTATCTCAGAGGAAGGAGTGATATTGCGATTTTTATTTTAATCATTGATTAGCTAAAATTAGATGAGAACAGGTGTCCTGTAAAAAAAAACTAAAAACCACTTCACTTCATCTCATCTAATTTCATCTAATCGTGATTCATGAAAAAAAATGTCACAAAAATTAAGGATAAAACCTTTTTCTGGTTTAACATTTCTCACCTGATTCAACATTTTGTTGAGACTTTACCAAAATTGTTTTTATGTGTCTAAAACTCCATAACGAACAAACACATTTGGCAAAAGAAAGAATGTTGTTCGTGTCAGGAGTCTTAGTCAATTTTATTCCATTTTTTGTCTCTTTTGTTTTTTTTTTATTTTACGTGTTTCTGTAAATGTTAGTTTTGGAAATTGGCACAGGAAAATGTGTTGTATAAATTTATTTAAATTGGTGTGGATTTGACTAAGAGTTTTGGTTTCAATTGAATTAATGTAAAATAGAAAAAAAAAAATTGATTTTGTCCTTTCGTTTTTTTTATAAATTTTTAAAAATTAAAAATTTAATAATTAATTAATTAAAATTTAATAAAATTTAAAAAAATTTTAAAATTAAAAAAAATTATTGGAAAAAAAATATTAAAATTAATTGAAAAATTAAAAAGAAAATTATTTTCAATGATTTTATTTTTTAATTAATTTAAAAGCAATTTTTCATAGAAATTATTTTTTTAATTTTATTATTCAAATTATAAATTTTTTTTATATTTATATAAAAAATATTTCATTAAAATAAAAAAAAATAATAAAATTAATTAATAAAAAATTTTTTTTTTGCTAATTTATTTTAATTTTTAAAAAATTATTTGTTAATTTATTTAAAACCATGATTAGGAAAAAATATTTTTTTTTTTGTAAAAAGCGCTTTAAATTTTTTTTTTTTTTTTGCTAAAGTTTAAAGTTTTTTTTAATAACATTTATTTTTTTTTTTGTAAATTCACTTCTTTGAAAATTTCTTGGCATCAAATATGAAACAATTTTCTTTACCAAAAAAAAAAATAAAATTTAATAACATTTAAGGTAAATCCATTTTTGTTACTTGCTAAAATATTAGAAAGCAACCAAAAATTTAATATCGTCCATTTCCATTTTCTCCAAAAAAATAACCATAAAAACACTTCATCAGTAAATTACTTCTCAATAACTCTCAAAAAGTACGCCATAAAAGTCACGATAATCGTCAAACTCGAACAGTAAACAATAAAAAGAGGGAACAATTTCTGCGAAGCGTCGACAACGACATTTTCTTTCTTTGTTCAAATAAATAAGGGTTTCAAAGTAAATTTTCTAAATAAATGACAATAAAAGATGTTTTTTAACGTTTACAATCCGATATCTCTACCCGTTGGGTCTTCAAACAAAGCACAACAAAGCATTTCATAGAAATCATCGCACATTGTCGGAAAAAAGCCATCATAAAATTCTGCTTTTTTTATATCTGACTATTACTTTATGTTTCCTTTTATTTTCCTTTTTCTTTATCTGTGTTATCCCGACTGATGACGAAACACATCACGCCTAAAAGGATTTTTGCTCAACATTAACAATAAATGTCCAATTTTGTGGGACAATAAATGGGTTTAATATGCATTGATTTCGATAAGTAACTGTGACATAAAATTTCTTTTTGGAAATGGAAGAATGTTGTCGTCTCGTGGTCAATCACGAGGAAATGATAACTTTTGTTTCATCAATTTTTGGTTTTTGTCATGATTTTTACCCTGTGATGCAAAAAAGGGTGAATTTAACAACAAAACGGGAAAAAATTAATTTCACTCTAAGCATAAAACAATCGAAATTTCATTTCAATAATTTGTCATTTTTCTAAAATTTTAAGCTTTTTAACTAAATTTTTAGGCTTTTCCTATAATTTATTTTTTTTTTCGTTTTTTAGTTAAATATCAGTAAATATTTTAAAAATTACCGCATTGAACTATTTCATGTGATTTTTTTAATTTATTTTTTTTTTTATTTACAGAACAGGACAGGAGAAGCAGGATCTGAAGGAACTCTCAATATTCTCGATAGAATTTACTATAATACTTTTGAAACGTATAATAAAAAGAACGGGCTTATAAAAGACTTTCCATGGAGTTCGAAAGACTATCTTAGGGTAGTATCGATATTCATTGTGGTTGGCCTGCCGACATCATGATGCAGAAATTTTATTGAAAGATTGTTGCATGTTCTTATTGAGGAAACAATTGAAACTATTTTGAGGTTAAAGGAAATAAATTTTAAACCAAAGATTAAGAAAGCAGAATCATATAAAAAAACCAACATTTGAACATCGAACCATAATAAAAGAAATCATCAAAATCAGATGAACATTGTTATTTAAATATCACAACAAAACATACAAGGCGTGATTACTACATAAACTTTTCTTTTATTACTCTATTTTTTTTTGTTTTAAATTTAATAAGAATTGATTTGAATCAATTCAAATATTTTTTTCCTAACACATAATACTTAATTGTGTTAGTTTTTGTTAACTTTTTTATTTAAAAGTTATATTTTTTCATATTTTTATTAAATTAAATTTTTCAAGTTTTAAAAAATTTAAATTTTAAATAGTTCATTTATTTGTTAAATTACCCCATTTTCATACCACAGAGCATAATAACGTGCGAGATGAAAGAAAATGTTATTATTAGCAAACATGTATTGACCGAGCAATGATTAAAAATCGTCTTCTCTCTGTGAACCACGTGCTGCCTTGCTTGATCTGTCTTTATTGTTAAATTTTCTTTCATCTTTCATCGCAAATGCTTAATGTAGCTGAAAGTTTTATGATTATTTACGCACACAAGAGCACCGTGTCACGCGAAAAATAAAAGAAAATTGTGACTTCTTTTTTTTCGTTGGTTCTAAGAAGCCTCAATTTCACTCAAATGAGCAATCAACTTGTCTTTTTCTTTATTTTAGGGAAGATAGAAGGATAGCAAAACGAATCAATATAACACCTCACGGTCGATTTGAACTTCCATTAATCGCATTTTTGTGCTACTTTCGATCGATTTAATTCGCGCCAAATTCATTTTTTTGCGGATGAAATGATTCCGAACTAACACTCGAATATTTTTATTGGTTTTTAACACCCCATTTTTTTTTGCAATCCTTCGTCGTGCGTCAAAGCATTAAAAAATAATTGGCTTACGTGTGTAATGGCGCGCTCCCCATTTCTCACTCTCACACGCGAAATCGTTTACCGAAAAACGGCATAAATTTTAATCTTCCATCTGTTTGCCTTTGACTTTTGCTCGCACAAAACTTTCGGCATGGCAAAAAAAAAATAAATATTTTCCTTGTCCCTTCCTCGAAATATCTCTTGAATGACTTTTCGATACGCATGATATTGCCTCACATCAGACGCAGACACAAAAAGTTAAGTAAAGATGAACATACACACAAAACATTCTGCTTGGATTACCATACAAAAGAGTGAAATTTATCTCATTTGAAACTTTTATTGAGTTAGTCAGGTACCTATCTCGAATGGAAACCACTTCAAAAGTTCTGTGTGATGTGCGGAGTGCGGAGGTGAAGCAGAAACACAAATAGTAATTTGGAAACACACGCAACGTCAGTTATAAAAGGTTAGAATGAGCAATTATACAAGTGTAATGCAAATATCTCTCGTGGCAGAAGAAGTAAAGTCTTCACAATTAAGAGAGTTGTCGTGTATGACGAGGATGAGCATTGGATACAAAAGTTAAATATATTCACAGGAACTCATTGAAAACATTTATTCTGAAAACATTCAATGAGTCTGCTGCCGTTACTTTTGCTCGTTACTGTCTCGTAAATTTCCCTTTTCGTTCGTTTTTTCTGCTAAAGTTTGAACGGTTTGCTTGTTAAATTTGCCCCTTTGATTAAAAAGATGTTGAATTTACCATTTTGATTAAAAATTGATCGAATATCCTTCAAAGAAATAATTTTGACCTTGAATTAACCTTGAGAAGCTTATTCATCATTTCTATAAGAGTAAAACCAAGTCTTATAAATTAATTTTATTTATTTTTAATAATTTTAACATTTGAACAAAAAAATCAAAATAATTTTTTAAAAATTAAACCACGTGGTTTATTTAATTTTTAATTTATATTAAAATATTTTTTCATTAATTTTTTTAATTAGATTTTTTTTTAATTTTAAACTCCATATTTTATTTAATTTTTGAACCACGAAACTTATCAAATTTTTTAGAATATTTTTTTAAAATTTGTTTATGTAATTTTTTAAACCACGTGGTTTTTTAAAAATATTTTTAAACTCCTTACATTTAAAATTAACTCCTTTTCCAATCCGCAGCGTTATTTAAAACTTCCATTTGAGGTAATTTAAACAAATATTTCGACAACAAATGAGCCGAGTACGACGCTTGAGTTATTTACGGCTAATAATAAATAAATTAGGAAGTTTATTCTCTCTCACTAACTAGCTAAATTCGCATAAATCGGTCAATTACTTCAATTTTCATCTTTTTTTTTCTTCTCCTGTTTCCCACTTGTGAGCCTTGTGAGTTGTTTTTTTATATTGCTTTGTGAAAAATAAAAAAAAATGTTGTTAACTTCAGCTTCATTGTAATAATATGAAAACAATTTGCATAGCAAAGTATAATGGGCAATAGCAGTTACAAGTGTTATTTGATTATGCTCTTTAGTGTGCTTATTCGCCGTCGTCGTCTTGCCATCCATTTTCTACTTATTTTCACGATTTTTCTTTATTAAATGAATAAAAAAATAAAATAAACCTAAGGATACTTGAAAATGTTGTTTTACAATAATCGTAATAAGATAATTTAATAATAATTTCATTTGTAAAGAGTTTGGTGTCTATCTTGGAGAGATGATAAGGATGGCTTGTTGAAAAGGCAATATTGAAGAAGAAGAAAAGTTTTAAGTCAATTTCTTGTAAAATTGTTTGTGGTTTTAAGTTTTTTGTTATTTTATGCACCTCTTTAAGAACTTTTCGTAAATATTTATTCTTTAAACATTACAACGAAAATTTTAAAAAATAATAATAAATAAAATTTTATAAACTTTAGAAAAAAAATTAAACTGTGATAAAAAAAATATTTTTATTTTTAATTAATTTGGAAACAATTAAAAAAAAATATTTATAAAAAAAACAAACTAATAAAAATTTAGAAAATTATTTATTATATTTTTTTACTATTTTAAATTATTAAAAATAATTAAATATTATAATTTTTTTAAAATTTATTTTTTTTAAATTATTTTTTGATTAGTTAAAAAAATTAATTTTAAATTTAATTAAAATTAAATTAATTTATTACAAAAATTCGTAATAAAAAATTTTAAATCAAAAAATAAATAAAAATTAAATTAAATTAAAAAATAATTAAAATAATTATTTTTTTTAAAATTAATTTGAAAATAATTAAAAATTAATTTATTTAATAAAAAATTTTGAAAAAATATTTTTAAAATTTAAGAATTTTTTCTTATATTTTTCAAAATTTTTTGAAATTAAATTTTTTTTGTTAAAAAACTTTAAAAAAATTTTAAAATAAAAAAAAAAATAATTTTTTAAAATATAGAATTATTTAATTTTTTAAATTTAAATTATTGAAGTTTAATAAATTATTTAAAAAAATAAAAATAATTATTTATTTAAAAAAAAATCTATTATAGTAAAAATTCGTGCTTCACAAATCCATATGGGAACCATCCTTCTAGTTGCTCTAAAACTAAATTAATTTACAATGTTTGAATTTTTATATCGCATTTTTCAGCGTTTTCTTTCCTTTATATTCTTTTAACAGCAACGACGACATTGACGATGGAGGACCGTGTCTCCAATGCCCATCACAAACACAAATCTAATTACGTGTGGAATTGAAAAATCTGACCATGACCAATATCGCAGCAGCATGCAGTCAAAGAATAGTAATTTTCTGCAGCAACAGCAAGAAATAAAGAAAAAAAACGGCAAGAGAGGAAACAATATGAAGATTTATTTGCCACCTGAGATCAATTGAATTCTTTTGTTCGAATTCCTCAAACATTCATAAGGTAAAGAGTAACATCGTTTTCTCTCACTTTTATGAAATTTTTATTACAATTGCTTCGTGTTTTCTTTTTTTTTTTTTGTTTTTTTTTCTATCGATGTTCAATTCCGTTTTTGAACATAAACAATTTTTTCTCTTGACAGCCATTCATTTTTTTCAGGTCTTTTTAATCATTCCGATGTATGATGAAAAAAGTTTTGGATGTTTTGTGGGTTGCTGAATGATAAAAAACGTATTTTTATGAAATTGTCACGACGACATTTACTTTTTTAATATTTCACCGTAAAACAACAAGGGATTCGTTCCTTCTACATTTCTTTTCTTGTTTCAAAAAGCAACAAAAAAAATCATGTGTGACAATATTTTCATTTATTTTATACTGAGACGAGCCGGATATGATATAATGTTGCTTGTTGCGTTGTCAGCAATGAAAATTTCATGTGGGAAAAATATTTATAATGGCGAGCAACAACGACGACATTGACATAAAGCGATATGTGGCGATCACTTACAACAACTCGAGAGAGAGAACTTTGTCTGATGACGAAGAAAAATTTTTCATGACATGACGGAAATTTTACAGTTTTTGCGGTGCGGTGCAGAGATAAATGTTAAATGAGTTCAATGCTAATCGTTCTCTGGTGAGCTTTTATTCCATATTTTTGCACACAAATTCTCGGAGTAAAGAGTCGAGACCAAACAAACATTTAAAAGTCGTTTTTCATTGCCATTGCTGCTGCTGATGTTGCTCGTCGTGTTAACAGAATAGAATAAAATATGATTTTCAGCAAGGGATGGGAGGATTGATGTATTGCCTCATACAACATTTTTAATCATCCATCTGGATTTTATCTTTGTCCTGTTTCTCTCTTGGTTTGCTTGAGGAATGAATAAAGAGTTAAATTTACATTCAAGGAGATTAAAGTGATGTTCAAAAGTTTTAAATTGAGTCTTCAAGGTCATCTTAAGGCTCTCAGAGGTCAAATTTAGATCTCTGAAGGTTCAATGGAAACTTTTGAAGATCAAGTTTTGAGTTTTAAGAGGCTTTGAAACACTGAGAGGTCAAATTTAAGCTTCTGAAGTTAATTTTAGATCCTTAAGATTCAAATTTTAATCAAAAAAGATCAAGCATTGAGTCCTAAAGATCTTTGTTAGATGCAAAAGCTTAAATTTGATCTAAAAGAATCTAATGTAGATCCTTAGGATTCAAACTTTGCTCAATATAGATCAAAGTTTGCTAAATTTGAATCAAAAGGATCTATAAAAGATCCAAAAGTTCAAATTTGACCTTGATTTGACCTCAAACGATCTTATGTAGATCCTTAAGATCTAAAGTTTGATCGTTAAGGATCTACATTAGTTTCAGAAATTTAAAATTGAGCTCTAAGAGCCTAATATAGACACTTAAGATTCATCACGAATCTAAGTTTGACCTTCAAAAGCTTGAATTTGACCTCTAAGGATCTAATGTAGATCGTTTTGATTTAAAGTAACCCTAACGATCTTCATAAGATTCTTAAAGGACAAATATTAGCTATTGAAGGTCAAACTTAGACCTTTGATGAATCATAAGGATCTATATCAGACTCTCAGAGCTCAAATTTGAACTTGTGAATCTAACGTAGATCCTTAAGATTCAAATTTAGATCTTTAATGATCCAACTTTGAATCTTAAGGATCTACATTAGTCACATAGTTTATCTCATAAACTTTAAATACCTCTTAAAATCCCTCCCTTTTACTTCACAGGACACTTCAAGCAAAGGAAAATTCAACTCAAGACCACATAAAATAGACAGCACACATGTGTACTTGGTAATTTATGTGCTTCTGGGATTGCTGCACAGATGTAACAAAATCACAATTTAATTGCCATTCGCCATAAACTTGAAAATTTTCTTTAAAACGGTCCTCTTACTTCCTTACGGGAAAAGATACAAAAAAAAATATGCAAATACAAAAAGAAAAAAACGAACCTAATTCCATCTTCCTCCTTTTTCTTTCCTGACAAACAATAAACCGGAAGCACGTCTCGGACCATGGATCTCTTTCTCATTCATCCATTTAACTACCGGAAATATTTTCCCATTCGCAACGTTTATTTACACAAATTTTGCGTGCAAGTTTGTCTGTCGCCCAGACGATCGCCATAAAAAAAGGGGATGATTCTTCGGCATGAGTAGATTTCCATTCTTTGAAAAAAAAAAACTAAAAATAGAGAGAAGAGTTGTTATTCGTAATTGAGCGTTCAGACTGCCCGTAATATTTTTTGAAAAAAAACATAGGAAATAAAAATTCATGAGACAGATTCAACGATAATAAAAAGATGACCCAAAGTAATTTTATCTGATTTTTTTCGATAAAATAACCAGTCGTTTCCTCCCTCATTTAATTCAGCTCACCTCACTTTCTGATGCTGCCTTGTCACTTGTATGTCAAATTTTCCATAAATCTGATTATGAGTGTTACAATTTTGACATTCTCGGTGAACCTTAATAGGTAAACCGGTATACCTGCCCGTGTTTATTTTTAAAGCGAGCGCTTCTTTTTAATGCGAAATGTAATAAAAATTTACATTTTCTTCATAAAATGCTTATAATAACGACGTATTTATTCATTATTATTATGAGTAAAATGTTGTTTTTTACTCCTTTTTTTCTTTCTCCATCATAAAAGCATCACTCAAAATTTCATTTATTTCTTGTTTCTTTCACTTGGCAAAAAAATGAAAAAATAAGGGGGAACGACGACGTGTTAGGGTGATGAGTTTGATAAGAATTTTATGAGAATTTTTAACAAAAATTTTTAAAAAGCTAAATAAATTTCTTTAAACTTTTTTTTTACATTTTTTTTAAAAGCTAAATTAAAACAAATTTTATAAATTAAAAAAAATTAAAAATAATCAATTAAAAAAAGTTAAATTTAATTAATTAAATAAAATTACAAAAAAAAATAATAAAAAAAATAATTTAAAATTAAATAACTAAAAAAATTAAAAAATATTTTTTTTAAAAAAATAAAATTATTAAAAATAGTTTATCAAGCTTAAGATAAATTATTCTTGAATTTAATTTAATAAATTTATTTTATTTAAATTAATTTAATTTATTATTAATTAATAAAATTTGCTTTGTAATTTTTAATTAAAATTTTGAAAAAAAATTTTTTTTTTATAATTAATTAATTTTTCAATAAATTAATTTTTAAATGGATTAAATTTATAAATTAAGAAAATTTTTACATTTTTAAAATAAGTTAAAAATTAAATTTTATTTTGAATTAAAAAATTAATAAATAAAGAAAAATCTCAAAAATTGATGAATTCGAAAAATAAAAAAATTATAAAAATTAATTAAAATCAAATAAAATAATTTTATAAAATTAATTATAAATTTTTAAAAATTTTAAAAATTAAATTTACTTACGAAATTAATAAAAAACCTGAAAAATTTAAATAAATTTAATTTAAAAAAATTACTCACAAAATCTCTCTTTAAATCGGAATATTTTTAATATTAAACACTTTTCTCGTTAACAGACGTTTTATTTTACTTTATATTACCCCGCAAACTGAAAGAAGATTTTAATCTGGCTTCTAAACTTAAATACTTCGTATATCGTGCATGTTCACATTGTGGTTCTTCAATATGTTGTTAAAACCATATCAAGGAAGTATTTGTGGTTTATTAGAGAAAGAACGAGAGAGAATAAAATGTGTGAGAGAGAGATTATTACTTTTTACATAAAATTGGCTCAAAAAATTTTTGTAATGAACTAACTGTTTGAGTTTGTACCGAATTAAAGCAAATATGGAACTACTGAGGTCATGACGACACGAAGAAAAGCCAGAGTATGAGTTCAAGTAAATTGTCATTTGTTTTTCGGTTTTGAGCAATGGTTACGATAATGGTTTAATTTCTGTGTGACAAATCAGCAGTCAGAAGACAGAAAAACCGCAACTCGTCTTGTTATGTCTAATAACAATAATAATAAGTGCCTTCCTTATTCCTTCTTTTGACATCACACACGAAGGCAGGAAGGAGCATATTCTTCACATAATTGTGACGATGACGACGAAGACGAAGACGACGATGATGATAAAATTAATAATATTACATGAAAGATAAGAAGTATTTATAGCTTGCAGCAAAACAAATATTAATATGTCTCTCATTCCGCTCTCTTCCTCATCACTTTGTATGTTTATTATAATGAACGCATAAATTATTTTATATACACGAGAAGAATTTTCTCATGTCGAGAGACATCAAAGAACTATCAAGCTAAGTAAGTGTTTTCGGCATCCCTCGTTGTTGCTTTTGTTGTTGGTTACGAGTTAAGTAAACAATACATCTTTTGCAACAAACAGAAGACATTTCCTTTATATGATACAAGTTTGAGTCGAAGAGATGGGTTTGGTATCGAATTCCTCCTCTTTTCTTGATTGTCATGAGAAACGTCGGCTGTGTCTTTGATGTCGTTGCTGCTGAAATATCTGGAAATGCATGGTTAGATGCATTTTTGGGTAATATGCTATTTATTGATAACAGATGGAATTTCTCTTATTAATCGGGAAATTTTAGGTTCAAAGGACTATTTGGATCAATCGATTCTTAATTTTTATTTTTTTTCATTTGCATTTCTTATTTTTTTTTTAGAAATTTGTTAAAGATTTTTACGATTTTAAGATTTTACTTATTACAACATGGCGTTTAAAGAAAATAATTTTTAATAAAAAAAAAATTATTAAAATTTAAATTAAATTTTTTTAAATTAATTTTTTTGATTTATAAATTTATAATTATAATTTATAAATTTTACATTTTTTATTTTAAATTTAAATTTTAAAATTTAAAAAAAAATTATTTAATTAAATTTTTTAAATTTTTTTTTATATTTAAATTTTTAATTATTTGTTTAAATTTGAATTTAATTTTATTAATTTTTTATTAAAAATTTTAATAAATTAATTTAATTTTATTTTATTATTTAAATTTTATTAAAAATGTCTTGTAATAATTAAATTAAAATTTTATTAATTAAAATTTTTAATTTTTATTTTTTAATAAATTGTTCAAATAATTATTTTAATATTTAAATTTTGTAATTTCGTAAAATATTAAAAAAAATATTAAAAAAAAATTTTTTTTAAATTTTAAATTTTTAAAATAATTTTAATTTTTATATTTAATTATTATTTAATTTTAATTAATTTTAATTATTTTTTTATTAAAAATTATTTGAAAAATAATTTTTTTAATTTTTATTTTATTTTAAATTTTGAATTTATTAAAAATTTGAATTTGAAAATTTTATTATTTTTTTTTTAAAAAATTATTAAAATTTTTAAAAATTATGAAAAAAAATTAAAATCAAAATTTGTTAAAAATTATTAATTAATTAATTTTTATTCGATTTTTATATTTTTAAAAAAATTTTTTAAAATTTTGATTTTTTTTTTAATTTGAAAATAAAATATTTATTTATTTTGTTCCAAATTTAATATTTTTTTTCAAAAAAAAAAAAAAAAAAATAGAAAAA
This sequence comes from Culicoides brevitarsis, assembly GCF_036172545.1. Lineage (NCBI taxonomy): Eukaryota > Metazoa > Arthropoda > Insecta > Diptera > Ceratopogonidae > Culicoides > Culicoides brevitarsis. The sequence goes on along the minus strand of NC_087087.1, from coordinate 8,475,186 downwards.
TTTTTAAAGCGTTTAATCGTTTTTTAAGAGCAAACGATAAAACGCTTCAAAAACTTCCCCATAAAATATTTATCTGAAAGAAAAACAAAATAATTACACCGAAACTCACGCAAAGATTAATAATGTCGAAAATGTTTTAATCAGCTTACCTTCAACGCATCATTATGTTGTTACATCATACAGATCGCTCGACAAAAAAAAATGTTTTATTTTCTGTGTATCTTTTCCTGTTATCTCTTTAATATCTCTCTCGCCTATACGCAAAAATGCGAGATAATATCTAGTGAGGTGTGAATATTCGAGTTTATGTGTCGGATTAACGTCTTAAAAACAAGTTATTTCATTTAATGGATGATTAATGCGATGTCCTCTTTTGCTTTATTATGCGTGTTAGTTGGCTCGTTTTTTGGCGAAAGGACCTTTTTAATGAATTTGTTTTGAATATTTTAGTTGCTTTTTCGAAGGAAATTTCTGAAGGAAGACTTTTCTGAGGCAATATTATGAATAGAAATTGAAATTCATTTATTCATGTTTTCTCGGTGCATTCATAAAGTATTTCTATTCATAAAATTCAAGCGATGTTCTTTTGTCCGTTTTGTTGCATTTTTTGAAAAACGGGTCATTTTGATGTCGAAACAACTTTATTTATGATTTTTCTCTATAACATTGGTAACAAAAGGAATATTTAAGCTTGAAGCAAATTTAGACGAGCTTTTTACAAAGCAACACGACCTCCGGATCCAGCGCCAGGGCGAGCAGTGGTTGTCGAAACAGCAGCTTGAGCTTCCAATTGCTTGAAGGTGTTCAACGAGACTTTCATGACGGCAGAAGTGCAAACTTTGTAGACCCAAACGAGTTTTGAGGCGCGCAAATCCTTCTCACAGGCTTTCAATTGTTTGTCGGCATCAACGAGAACCTTTTGACCTTGAGCTTGCAAATGTGGCGGCAAAGCAGCTTTCACCGAAGCAGCTCCCAATACGAGGCGAACATACTCGCTATTCTTGACAGCTTCCTCGACGGGATCAACGCCAGGTCCAGTAGCCAAGACTCCTGTAGCTCCAGTAGTTTGGGCAGCAGCAGAAAGTGCGAAGGTAGCGACGAGACCAAGAAGGAGGAACTTGTTCATGATTTTTAGAATTTGGTTTTCTTTGGTAAGTTGTTAATGACTTGAAATGTCGAACTTGAATGCTTTCACTGTGAAATTTGCCACAATTTATATTCGGAAGGGCTTATCATTGAATCAACATTGGAAGTGCAATGACTTAGAAAAGCCATAAAGGTAAGTTTTTACATCGTACGATTAGAAACGAAGCTCAGTAACAATTTTGTTACCAACGTATGAGATATTTTTCGAGGTAAGTAGTTCAAGTTCATATTTTTACCGCATTTCGAAGAAAAAATGCGGTATTAAATTTGACTTGTCGTCTGTGTGTGTGTATGTCAGTAACGCTGTGCACCAAAATCATCGAAATCATCTTCAGAATGAATATTTATTCAATTTTGGCTTTGAAATCTATTAAATATGGGTTGAAACTTGACTTGAGAAAAAACAACGATTTTTGCTCCTCATATGATAAAATCGTTGTTTTTTTTATTTCTTCAAAAATCGAGGAGATATGCATGGAAATTATCTTCAGAATGAATATTTATTCAATTTTGGCTTTGAAATCTATTAAATTTGGGTTGAAACTTGACTTGAGAAAAAACAACGATTTTTGCTCCTCATATGATAAAATCGTTGTTTTTTTTATTTCTTCAAAAATCGAGGAGATATGCATGGAAATTATCTTCAGAATGAATATTTATTCAATTTTGGCTTTGAAATCTATTAAATTTGGGTTGAAACTTGACTTGAGAAAAAACAACGATTTTTGCTCCTCATATGATAAAATCGTTGTTTTTTTTATTTCTTCAAAAATCGAGGAGATATGCATGGAAATTATCTTCAGAATGAATATTTATTCAATTTTGGCTTTGAAATCTATTAAATATGGGTTGAAACTTGACTTGAGAAAAAACAACGATTTTTGCTCCTCATATGATAAAATCGTTGTTTTTTTTATTTAAAAATTTGGAAATTATCTTCAAAAATCGAGGAGATATGCATGGAAATTATCTTCAGAATGAATATTTATTCAATTTTGGCTTTGAAATCTATTAAATATGGGTTGAAACTTGACTTGGGAAAAAACAACGATTTTTGCTCCTCATATGATAAAATCGTTGTTTTTTTTATTTCTTCAAAAATCGAGGAGATATGCATGGAAATTATCTTCAGAATGAATATTTATTCAATTTTGGCTTTGAAATCTATTAAATATGGGTTGAAACTTGACTTGGGAAAAAACAACGATTTTTGCTCCTCATATGATAAAATCGTTGTTTTTTTTTTATTTCTTCAAAAATCGAGGAGATATGCATGGAAATTATCTTCAGAATGAATATTTATTCAATTTTGGCTTTGAAATCTATTAAATATGGGTTGAAACTTGACTTGGGAAAAAACAACGATTTTTGCTCCTCATATGATAAAATCGTTGTTTTTTTTATTTCTTCAAAAATCGAGGAGATATGCATGGAAATTATCTTCAGAATGAATATTTATTCAATTTTGGCTTTGAAATCTATTAAATATGGGTTGAAACTTGACTTGGGAAAAAACAACGATTTTTGCTCCTCATATGATAAAATCGTTGTTTTTTTTATTTCTTCAAAAATCGAGGAGATATGCATGGAAATTATCTTCAGAATCTTCAGAATGAATATTTATTCAATTTTAGCTTTGAAATCTATTAAATATGGGTTGAAACTTGACTTGGGAAAAAACAACGATTTTTGCTCCTCATATGATAAAATCGTTGTTTTTTTTATTTCTTCAAAAATCGAGGAGATATGCATGGAAATTATCTTCAGAATGAATATTTATTCAATTTTGGCTTTGAAATCTATTAAATATGGGTTGAAACTTGACTTGGGAAAAAACAACGATTTTTGCTCCTCATATGATAAAATCGTTGTTTTTTTTATTTCTTCAAAAATCGAGGAGATATGCATGGAAATTATCTTCAGAATGAATATTTATTCAATTTTGGCTTTGAAATCTATTAAATATGGGTTGAAACTTGACTTGGGAAAAAACAACGATTTTTGCTCCTCATATGATAAAATCGTTGTTTTTTTTATTTCTTCAAAAATCGAGGAGATATGCATGGAAATTATCTTCAGAATGAATATTTATTCAATTTTGGCTTTGAAATCTATTAAATATGGGTTGAAACTTGACTTGGGAAAAAACAACGATTTTTGCTCCTCATATGATAAAATCGTTGTTTTTTTTATTTCTTCAAAAATCGAGGAGATATGCATGGAAATTATCTTCAGAATGAATATTTATTCAATTTTGGCTTTGAAATCTATTAAATATGGGTTGAAACTTGACTTGGGAAAAAACAACGATTTTTGCTCCTCATATGATAAAATCGTTGTTTTTTTTATTTCTTCAAAAATCGAGGAGATATGCATGGAAATTATCTTCAGAATGAATATTTATTCAATTTTGGCTTTGAAATCTATTAAATATGGGTTGAAACTTGACTTGGGAAAAAACAACGATTTTTGCTCCTCATATGATAAAATCGTTGTTTTTTTTATTTCTTCAAAAATCGAGGAGATATGCATGGAAATTATCTTCAGAATGAATATTTATTCAATTTTGGCTTTGAAATCTATTAAATATGGGTTGAAACTTGACTTGGGAAAAAACAACGATTTTTGCTCCTCATATGATAAAATCGTTGTTTTTTTTATTTCTTCAAAAATCGAGGAGATATGCATGGAAATTATCTTCAGAATGAATATTTATTCAATTTTGGCTTTGAAATCTATTAAATATGGGTTGAAACTTGACTTGGGAAAAAACAACGATTTTTGCTCCTCATATGATAAAATCGTTGTTTTTTTTATTTCTTCAAAAATCGAGGAGATATGCATGGAAATTATCTTCAGAATGAATATTTATTCAATTTTGGCTTTGAAATCTATTAAATATGGGTTGAAACTTGACTTGGGAAAAAACAACGATTTTTGCTCCTCATATGATAAAATCGTTGTTTTTTTTATTTCTTCAAAAATCGAGGAGATATGCATGGAAATTATCTTCAGAATGAATATTTATTCAATTTTGGCTTTGAAATCTATTAAATATGGGTTGAAACTTGACTTGGGAAAAAACAACGATTTTTGCTCCTCATATGATAAAATCGTTGTTTTTTTTATTTCTTCAAAAATCGAGGAGATATGCATGGAAATTATCTTCAGAATGAATATTTATTCAATTTTGGCTTTGAAATCTATTAAATATGGGTTGAAACTTGACTTGGGAAAAAACAACGGTTTTTGCTCCTCATATGATAAAATCGTTGTTTTTTTTATTTCTTCAAAAATCGAGGAGATATGCATGGAAATTATCTTCAGAATGAATATTTATTCAATTTTGGCTTTGAAATCTATTAAATATGGGTTGAAACTTGACTTGGGAAAAAACAACGATTTTTGCTCCTCATATGATAAAATCGTTGTTTTTTTTATTTCTTCAAAAATCGAGGAGATATGCATGGAAATTATCTTCAGAATGAATATTTATTCAATTTTGGCTTTGAAATCTATTAAATATGGGTTGAAACTTGACTTGGGAAAAAACAACGATTTTTGCTCCTCATATGATAAAATCGTTGTTTTTTTTATTTCTTCAAAAATCGAGGAGATATGCATGGAAATTATCTTCAGAATGAATATTTATTCAATTTTGGCTTTGAAATCTATTAAATATGGGTTGAAACTTGACTTGGGAAAAAACAACGATTTTTGCTCCTCATATGATAAAATCGTTGTTTTTTTTTTATTTCTTCAAAAATCGAGGAGATATGCATGGAAATTATCTTCAGAATGAATATTTATTCAATTTTGGCTTTGAAATCTATTAAATATGGGTTGAAACTTGACTTGGGAAAAAACAACGATTTTTGCTCCTCATATGATAAAATCGTTGTTTTTTTTATTTCTTCAAAAATCGAGGAGATATGCATGGAAATTATCTTCAGAATGAATATTTATTCAATTTTGGCTTTGAAATCTATTAAATATGGGTTGAAACTTGACTTGGGAAAAAACAACGATTTTTGCTCCTCATATGAAAAAATCGTTGTTTTTTTTATTTCTTCAAAAATCGAGGAGATATGCATGGAAATTATCTTCAGAATGAATATTTATTCAATTTTGGCTTTGAAATCTATTAAATATGGGTTGAAACTTGACTTGAGAAAAAACAACGATTTTTGCTCCTCATATGATAAAATCGTTGTTTTTTTTTATTTCTTCAAAAATCGAGGAGATATGCATGGAAATTATCTTCAGAATGAATATTTATTCAATTTTGGCTTTGAAATCTATTAAATATGGGTTGAAACTTGACTTGGGAAAAAACAACGATTTTTGCTCCTCATATGATAAAATCGTTGTTTTTTTTATTTCTTCAAAAATCGAGGAGATATGCATGGAAATTATCTTCAGAATGAATATTTATTCAATTTTGGCTTTGAAATCTATTAAATTTGGGTTGAAACTTGACTTGAAAAAAACAACGATTTTTGCTCCTCATATGATAAAATCGTTGTTTTTTTTATTTCTTCAAAAATCGAGGAGATATGCATGGAAATTATCTTCAGAATGAATATTTATTCAATTTTGGCTTTGAAATCTATTAAATATGGGTTGAAACTTGACTTGGGAAAAAACAACGATTTTTGCTTTATGATAAAATCTTGTTGTTTCTTGACCGTTTTTCTTCTTTTATGAAAAATCTTCAGAATGAATATTTATTCAATTTTGGCTTTGAAATCTATTAAATATGGGTTGAAACTTTTGGGACCGTCTCCAAAAATTCCAAACAAAACTTGATGATCAAAAACTTGACAGTTCTCATGAATCACAAATCTTCCTCATGAACTCACGAATCAAAAATTCACCTCACATGACGCTACTTACCTACTTTTCCATCCGCCTTAACAACACACACGGCAGTAATGCAACAAATTAAACGATCCTTTGTTGCATCATCTTGTTGAAATTTACACCGCTGACTCAGTCAAAAGCAACAAACACGTGTTAAAGATGCTTGCCAACAATCCTTCTATCGCAGCATGTCTTTCGTTTACCATAAAAGTCGAATAAAAATCGACTATGTTAGGAATCCGTTCACCCTAAATCATGATAAAATTGCATTTACATGCAAAAATACCACACCACGTATCTTGTTTGTTTTTTTTCTCGGCTTCCTTTTCTTATTTGCCATCACCTCGTTCCTCGTGATGGTTGCAAAAAAATGCAAGAAAAAAAGTTGTGTGTGATCCTCCTCCAGATAAAAATGCAATTCAGTAAAAGAATAAAAGTTTTTCAGTAATTTTCCTTGAGAAACATTTCGTCTTCTTTAATAGTTTTGCATAGTAGTAAGAATTTCTTGTGTGGTTCTCATTTTTTTTTATTTTTCATTTTTTGAGGAACGTGGTTGGTAAGAAAATAACAAGAAAGTGTAAAACAATGAACGAAACCTCTTTTGGACTATGATGGTTTTGTTTCCAAACAATTTAAAACAAGAAAATTTTCTGCATATTTTTTCCCTTCTTTGAAAAACAGCAAACCAGCAATTTATAAAAGAAGAAGAAAAAAAAGTTGCCATGCATGCTGTAACTTATTTCTATTCATTTATATTTATTTTTTCTTACAACTTTTGAATTACTTTTGAGATACATTTTCTACGAAACAAAAAAAAAACGTTTACTTATTTCTCTCAGCGTGGCTTTATACAGAAAATTGTTGCTATAGAAGCTAAGAAAGGCAAATAACTAATAAAATTTGTTTCGTGCATTGACAACGAGGCCACTTGTGCAAATATCTTACGAAATTGTTTTTATCGTATTGTATAGTTTTCATTGTTTTTAATATTTTTGTCCGAAAGTACGAAAAAAAAATTTCTTTGTTTTTTTCGCCCACTCTTCAGTTATGGGTGAATGAATTTATAAAACTATTTGTTTCCATTTTCTTTTCTTATAAGAGATTTTTTTTCTCTAGTTTGAAGGGCAAACAACAAAGAGAGAGGAATATTCCACAAAACAGTCATAAAACTGATAAGGCAGATAGCTGTGGGTTTAGTGAGTGAGTGTGTGAATTGCTACGAGTTTTTGTTGTTGTTGTGAGAGAATGGAAAAATGTCTTTGAACGATAATAAGTGGATTATGAGAATGTTTCTCATAGAAATTTTTCTTCGTTTTTATGGGGAAACATGTTGAGGTAGGATTCAATTTTTATGAAAAAGAAAGTTTAATGAGAAGAGTTCGGAAGATTTTTTGAACTTTCAAGGTCATTTTAAAACTTAAAGGTTAAGGTTTGCTTTCTACTCCAAATACATTTGATGGTTTTTAAGGTTTTTTGTCAAATAAAAATTTGTCAGAGGGCTCTAATTTATCATTTTTAATCATTTTATAACTCAAAACTGCCAAAAAATTTGAAAAAAAATTTTTTCTTTGACACAGTTTTGATTTGAAAACTAAATCAAGAACAAAACTGTGTCAAAAACTATGTCAAAAACTGTGTCAAAGCAATTTTTGTCAAATTTTGCTCTAAATGGATAAAAATTTGTCAGAGGGCTCTAATTTATCATTTTTAATCATTTTATAACTCAAAACTGCCAAAAAATTGAAACTGAAAAAAAATTTTTTCTTTGACACAGTTTTGATTTGAAAACTAAATCAAGAACAAAACTGTGTCAAAAACTATGTCAAAAACTGTGTCAAAGCAATTTTTGTCAAATTTTGCTCTAAATGGATAAAAATTTGTCAGAGGGCTCAAATTTATCATTTTTAATCATTTTATAACTCAAAACTGCCAAAAAATTGAAACTGAAAAAAAATTTTTTTCTTTGACACAGTTTTGATTTGAAAACTAAATCAAGAACAAAACTGTGTCAAAAACTATGTCAAAAACTGTGTCAAAGCAATTTTTGTCAAATTTTGCTCTAAATGGATAAAAATTTGTCAGAGGGCTCAAATTTATCATTTTTAATCATTTTGTAACTTAAAACTGCCAAAAAATTGAAACTGAAAAAAAAATTTTTCTTTGACACAGTTTTGATTTGAAAACTAAATCAAGAACAAAACTGTGTCAAAAACTATGTCAAAAACTGTGTCAAAGCAATTTTTGTCAAATTTTGCTCTAAATGGATAAAAATTTGTCAGAGGGCTCTAATTTATCATTTTTAATCATTTTATAACTTAAAACTGCCAAAAAATTGAAACTGAAAAAAAATTTTTTCTTTGACACAGTTTTGATTTGAAAACTAAATCAAGAACAAAACTGTGTCAAAAACTATGTCAAAAACTGTGTCAAAGCAATTTTTGTCAAATTTTGCTCTAAATGGATAAAAATTTGTCAGAGGGCTCTAATTTATCATTTTTAATCATTTTATAACTCAAAACTGCAAAAAAATTGAAACTGAAAAAAAAATTTTTCTTTGACACAGTTTTGATTTGAAAACTAAATCAAGAACAAAACTGTGTCAAAAACTATGTCAAAAACTGTGTCAAAGCAATTTTTGTCAAATTTTGCTCTAAATGGATAAAAATTTGTCAGAGGGCTCTAATTTATCATTTTTAATCATTTTATAACTTAAAACTGCCAAAAAATTGAAACTGAAAAAAAATTTTTTCTTTGACACAGTTTTGATTTGAAAACTAAATCAAGAACAAAACTGTGTCAAAAACTATGTCAAAAACTGTGTCAAAGCAATTTTTGTCAAATTTTGCTCTAAATGGATAAAAATTTGTCAGAGGGCTCTAATTTATCATTTTTAATCATTTTATAACTCAAAACTGCCAAAAAATTGAAACTGAAAAAAAATTTTTTCTTTGACACAGTTTTGATTTGAAAACTAAATCAAGAACAAAACTGTGTCAAAAACTATGTCAAAAACTGTGTCAAAGCAATTTTTGTCAAATTTTGCTCTAAATGGATAAAAATTTGTCAGAGGGCTCTAATTTATCATTTTTAATCATTTTATAACTTAAAACTGCCAAAAAATTGAAACTGAAAAAAAATTTTTTCTTTGACACAGTTTTGATTTGAAAACTAAATCAAGAACAAAACTGTGTCAAAAACTATGTCAAAAACTGTGTCAAAGCAATTTTTGTCAAATTTTGCTCTAAATGGATAAAAATTTGTCAGAGGGCTCTAATTTATCATTTTTAATCATTTTATAACTTAAAACTGCCAAAAAATTGAAACTGAAAAAAATTTTTTTCTTTGACACAGTTTTGATTTGAAAACTAAATCAAGAACAAATAAAACTGTGTCAAAAACTATGTCAAAAACTGTGTCAAAGCAATTTTTGTCAAATTTTGCTCTAAATGGATAAAAATTTGTCAGAGGGCTCAAATTTATCATTTTTAATCATTTTATAACTTAAAACTGCCAAAAAATTGAAACTGAAAAAAATTTTTTTCTTTGACACAGTTTTGATTTGAAAACTAAATCAAGAACAAAACTGTGTCAAAAACTATGTCAAAAACTGTGTCAAAGCAATTTTTGTCAAATTTTGCTCTAAATGGATAAAAATTTGTCAGAGGGCTCAAATTTATCATTTTTAATCATTTTATAACTTAAAACTGCCAAAAAATTGAAACTGAAAAAAAATTTTTTCTTTGACACAGTTTTGATTTGAAAACTAAATCAAGAACAAAACTGTGTCAAAAACTATGTCAAAAACTGTGTCAAAGCAATTTTTGTCAAATTTTGCTCTAAATGGATAAAAATTTGTCAGAGGGCTCAAATTTATCATTTTTAATCATTTTATAACTCAAAACTGCCAAAAAATTGAAACTGAAAAAAAAATTTTTCTTTGACACAGTTTTGATTTGAAAACTAAATCAAGAACAAAACTGTGTCAAAAACTATGTCAAAAACTGTGTCAAAGCAATTTTTGTCAAATTTTGCTCTAAATGGATAAAAATTTGTCAGAGGGCTCTAATTTATCATTTTTAATCATTTTATAACTCAAAACTGCCAAAAAATTGAAACTGAAAAAAAAATTTTTTCTTTGACACAGTTTTGATTTGAAAACTAAATCAAGAACAAAACTGTGTCAAAAACTATGTCAAAAACTGTGTCAAAGCAATTTTTGTCAAATTTTGCTCTAAATGGATAAAAATTTGTCAGAGGGCTCTAATTTATCATTTTTAATCATTTTGTAACTCAAAACTGCCAAAAAATTGAAACTGAAAAAAAAAATTTTTTTTCTTTAATTTTTGAAATTTTTTTAAAAAATTGCTTTAAAATAAAATTTTTGCTTTAAAAGTCTTATTCTTGGAAAGTTTCTAAAAAGAAAAAAATTAAATTGAGTCATGTTAAAATCCTTAAAATCTTTCAAAAATCTTGTTACTTACCAAAAAATTAGTTTCCGGGTTGACGTTGTGTCTCATTGTGAAACAGCATCGACGTCATATCAGTCTCGATATCAGCAAAAACAACAAAATTCCTAACCTGCCATAAAAAATGAATCATTTTTCAAACAAACATTACGTAGTCTCTTTCCCTTCGCATGATACCCATAAAAATATTTGTTGACGACCAAATCTTTCACGCTTCTGTTCTAACTTTTGTTGTAAACAGGCAAATAAATGCAAATTCACGTAATTAAATCTGATAACGACAATTCTTGAATTTGCTTAATGATAAAGTTTCGGATTAGTCACTTTTGTCTTATAAATACCGCGAGAAAAGCCTCTCTCAGCATCAGTTTCATTCTGCCATCCGAATAGTTAACGAATAGTTAAATCGAAACAATTTTTTTTTACTAAAATCATCATGAATAAGTTTGTTTTCTTATCACTTATCGCTTGTGCCGCTGCTTGTGCTGTAAGTACCTTCAAACCTCCCAAAACGACAGATTTTCTTCAACAAAAAATTTCTTCAGGGACAAACTGGCGACGTTACTCCCGCCACTCCGGAACAAGTTGAAGAAGCCGTAGCTCAAGCCGAATTCGTTCGTGTTGTTCTTGCCTCGTCTTTAGCTGCTGCCAACTTGCCTCCAGCCTTCGCGGATCGCGGAAATGCCGTCTTGACGGAAGCTGATGCCGCCTTGGACAAATGCGAGGAACAAGTTCGCGAAACTTCCGTTTTGTGGGTTTACAAAGTCTGCACCACGACAGTTTTGAAGAGATCTCGTTTCCAATTGAAACAATTGCAACGTGAAGCTGCCTTGGCTACTGCTTCTACTGGAAGCCCAGCTGTCGCTAACTAAGTTCGAGGCATCGAGAAAAGATGAGCTTGATAAAAATATTTACGAATAAAAATTAATTGAACGTCTAAAAAAACATTTGATATTTTTTTGCGAATCCTTTTTGAGCGATTTTTCGCTAATGATCGCTTCATGCCCGAAAATGACACTAATAAAAAAGTAATCATTTGACATATTGTCGTAAACAAAATTAAAAAAAAAAGATAACGGACATAAAGTATCATTATTACAAGTTTTTTTTTCGGCAAATAAAAGGTCCCCGTGCCCATCATTGGTAAATAATGACTTTTTTTTCGAGTGATAGATGCCAACGAGGCTGTCCAAGCATTTTTCATCAGAGTTAATAGAAAATTCGCCATCCATCCCACGAAACGTCGAACAATAAAAGCATCATCATTGTACGACGAAAATAATATTTAAATGATAATGATGATGGGATCCTCCGATGATGGCAAAAATCGTAGTAAAACACTCAGCGAAGAGCACAAAAAAATAAATGGTTTATTTTGCTTCGCATATTTAATGTTCTGCTTTTTTTGCCTCTCTATCTCCTTCTCTCCTCGCATTTGCAGCGTTATTTTCGATTTATTTTATGGACATAAAAAGCATTCGCAACACAAAATAAAAACAGGTTATTTGATGCTAATGGCTTTGACAAAACAGAAATAATGCTTATTGAAAGGAGAAAATGTCCTTTTTTTTCTCTATCATTTTAATTGAAAGTAATTTGTTTTTGGTCCGAGAGCAGGAAAAAAAATAGAACGAGGCCTATGTCAACAAAATTCTGTGTGGAACATGATACAAAACTTTATGACTTTTAATTAAGATTTTCGTGACGCAAAAAGAAATTGATTTAAAAAGAGAAAATGTTCGCACATAAAACCAAGAAGTGGACAAGAAAGAAACTTTTCTTGCCATATTGTTCCTTCACATTGTTAATTTGTGCAATGGTGTCTCTATTAAATGAGAGACAAAAAAAGTTTTGCTTGCAAGTTATCATAAATGTTGCTGCTGCTCCATTATTACATGAAGGAGAGAAAAAATATAAGGGAAAAGGATGTGGAAAATTTGTAAAGAATCATAGAGTTCTGATAGGCAATTTTGTTGTTGTCGTTCAGCAAAAGTGCATTATCATTCCCATGAGAACACGACAAGTGATATTGTATTTTTGTATGGGGGCGATTTCAGGACAAAAGAAATAATTGTTGAGCAAAAATAAGAAATTTTGTGCACTAAAAAGAAGAAAATAAGAAAATTTTTGAGGAAAAATTTCGTAAGTTTGTTTATGATATAGTGACTAAATTTTTTATTTTTTTTTCAATGAGAAATCTTATGAAAAAATATTTAATATTTTAAAAAATAAAATTATTTAATGGATAAATTAATTAAATGAATAAAAATATTTAAATATTATAAAAAAAAAAAAAAATTAAAAAGTAAATTTAATATTAAAAAATATTTAAATAAATTAATTAATTTAAAAATTTTATAAAAAAAATAAATAAAAATAATTAATAAAATAAGTTTGCTTAAAATTTAGTGACAAATTTTTTTATAAATTTTCCCATGAGAAATTTCATGATAAAAAAATAAATATTAATTTAAAAAAAAACAAAATTTTAATTAAGTAATAAAAATATATAATGTTTAAATATTTATTAAATTAAAACAGAAATTAAATAATCATAAACAAAAAATGAAATTAACTAAAAAAAATAATAAATAAATAATATTAAAATAAAAAAATAATAAATGAATAATATTAAAAAAAATATAAATATTATATAAAATTAATTTTAACGAAAAAAAAAATAAAACAATTTATAAAAATATTTTTAATTTAAAAATATATTTTAATAAAAATTTAAATTTTAATTATATTAAATAAAATTAAAATAAAAATAAATTTAAATTTAATTTAGAAAAAAACCTAACAAAATTTTTGATAAATTTTTGAATATATTTTTAATTTTTTTTTTTTTTTTTGAGAAAAGAAAATTTAATAGATTTGCAATTTCAAATAAATTTTCTATAATTCTTGTAACGAAAATTATTTAAAGAAATTAAAAAATTCTATTAATTTAATTATTAAAATATACTATTTTTTTCTATTTTTATTCATTAAAAATTCATCTTCAAATTTTATATGCTTTATTTGCAAATTTAACATGCCTAAAAGTCATTTTTATTTGGTGATATAATTTATAAATTGCCCAAATTATTTTATCAATTTTTAATTTGTGAAAAAATTAATTTAAATTTTTAATAAAATAAAATTAATTAAATTAAATTAAATTAAATTATATTAAATTAATTAATAAAATAAATTTAAATAAAATTAATTTTTTTCCATTTTTTTCAGTACTGTTGAAGTAAAATAATTATTTTAAATAAAATAAAAAAATAATTTCTTCCAAAAAGTTACTATGCAAACTTCACTAAAAAGCAACTTTAAAACATAACTAAAAATAAATCGAAAAATGAACACGAAGAGTCTCCAACACGTCTATCGATTTTAAAGTAAATGGAGTTCCACAGCCTTGACAATAAACTTTATCAATCTGAAGTAGAAATCGCTTTTCAACTTCCATTAATGCAATTTTCATGTCAATTTACAATCTCGTGTCCCTCTTTCTTTTAATTTTTTACGTAAAATATCAAGTTTACGACCAAAGTTTGTTTTCTTTTTTTCTTTAGTTATTCAGACGACGGCGAGCGACGACGGAGAAAAGTTCAACTGAACAACCGAAAAAGTTGTAAAAAAATTCCTTTTGAACCCATTGATAAGAGAATTTATTGCGGAGTATTTTCGACAAATATGGCGAGGAAGAAAAAGATGTAAATGAAACTCGATCCGGTCCGTCGTAAGTCTTAATTTGATTAAATCGAGAACGCATGTTTTTGCCATAAAAAAAGTTTTTTTTTGTTCAAATGATAAAATAGGGCAAAAAAAATGTTGTTTGTTATGATAAGTCCGGATATCAGTTATCAGCTTCTGTTTTTGGATGATAAGAATTCGCCTTAATAGCTCTGAGGTAGGAAAAAAAATTTTGCTGATAAAAAAATATCAAGTTATCTAATCATTCTGAAGACCTTTAAATAATTTTTTGATTATTACTTAATTACGGATTTGGTGAATTTTCGGTATCAGTTTGAATTAAAAGTTCAATAATGAAGTTGTTCGTTGTTCTTTTTGGAATTTTTGCGGCAGTTTCTGCTCGTGAGTTCATAAATTTACGAAAATTTAATTTTTCTTGAAGAAAAATTTCCTTTTAGAATGTCCTTCGATCGTCACACGAACTGAATGGGGAGCAATTCCTGCTTCTTCAACAAATCTCCCAACTCGTCCTGCTCCATGGTACGTAATTCATCATACCGCAGGCACGTCATGCAGTACCAAAACGACTTGTTCCGCTGAAATGCGAGCCATCCAACATTTGCACATCAATACCAATGGCTGGGCTGATATCGGTTACAACTTTTTGATTGGCGGCGATGGTTTAGTCTACGAAGGTCGTGGATGGGGCAAACAAGGTGCTCATGCTCCCGGTTACAATGACAAAAGTGTCGGAATTTCGTTCATGGGAACATTCACGAGCGGACTGCCAACAAGTGCCGCACTTCAGGCTGCCAAAGATTTAATTTCGTGCGGCGTAACATTGGGACACGTTGCAAAGTCGTACAGCTTGATTGGGCATCGACAAGCTGTCGCGACCGAATGCCCCGGCAACAAATTGTTCGACGAGATTAAAACGTGGCCAAATTTCAAGCCATAAATAAAACATTTTTGCCTTTTTCTCTCTCCAGCTTCGACGAGAGACGTGAAGAGAGAAAATGTGCGAAAGATAAGTGTCAAAGCAAACTCTGAAGTTTTAATAGTGCTAGTGATTGATTACACATTTTGTGCGCGTTGTATCTATATACCGCTCTTTAGTTCAAAAAGATACTCGAGGAGAAAACTTTGCCTTTTCATAAAAATCAGTCAAGTAAAAATTTTTTGTCAAGTGTAATAACTTGCTACACATCCTCTGTATAAACATGGCACGCAAGTACACTCGAACAAAAGTAGTTAAACAGCTTAAAGTTCTCTTCTTTTTCTGTTTTCTCTAACATCAAGCAGAGACACTTGAGGAAAACTTTCAATAGAGAATGTATTCTTTTTTTTATTGCGTTTCGAATAATACGAAAATACGTTTTTGACCTGATATTTTTACTTTTTTGAAAAGTTTGAATTTTCTTATTTTATTTTTGATTCAGGTCGGAATTTTTATTTTTTTTTTCTTTATTTTTTCAATATTTCGGTTATTTATTTACTATCTTCAGGGATGGTTAATATTTTAATTATTTTAATAATTAATTTCAATAAATAATTTTTTTTATTAATTTATAATTTTATTTATTTTTAATATTTTTGAAATTTTTTTTTTAAATGTGAATTGAAGATAAAATAATTTTTACTATTTAAAAAAATATTAAAAAATTTTTCAACATTTATTCACATTTCAGAAGAAATTTTTTCATAATTAAAAAAAAATATTCTTGAAGATAGTAAATAAATTACCGAAACGTTGAAAAAAAATTTCATTTATTTGACTTGAATCAAAAATAAAATAAGAAAATTTCAAATT
Source organism: Culicoides brevitarsis (assembly GCF_036172545.1). Lineage (NCBI taxonomy): Eukaryota > Metazoa > Arthropoda > Insecta > Diptera > Ceratopogonidae > Culicoides > Culicoides brevitarsis. Next base: position 8,459,214 of record NC_087087.1, on the reverse strand, counting down.
TTTAATAAAGTACAAATTTCAGGTCAAAAACGTATTTTCGTAATATTAGAAATGCAGTAAAAAAAGAATGCATACATTGAAAGTTTTTGAAATTAATTGAAAAAAAAAAAAACTAAATAATTAGTTTGAATTTTTGTTGCTTTTAGTATTTAAAATTACGAAACCACGTGGATTAAAATTATTTAATATTATATATAATATTATATATATTATAAAATTACCGTAAAGTAGATAATTCTTATGGAAAAAAATCCGTTACAAATTCAAAAAAAAATTGTGATAATTAATGAAATTTCAATTTTTAAGTTAATGAACAATATTTTTCCATTAATTTTTAATTTTTTTTAATAAATTAAATTAAACGAGTTTAAAAATTTATTTTCGTAAAAATAAATTAATTTAATAAAATTTCATAAAAATAATTCCTTCTCAAAAATTTAGTTAAAATTATGAAAACACTTGAAAATATAAAAAAAATCGAATTTATTATTTTTAAATTCAAAAGTTTTTCATAAAATGTTGATAGAACGGATTTTATTTTTCCATAAGAATTATATACATTACGGTAAAAAATAAAAAAAAAATGTTAAGAAAATGATTAAACCACGTGGTTAAAAAATTCTAATAAACCACGTGGTAAAAATAATTTTTTTTAAATATTTTTTTCATAAAACGTAACGAAAATTTTTAACTTTTGAGATTTTAACTTTTTTGCCATATTAAAAAAATTAAAAAAATACACTTACATCTTTTATCTCGTGACAAATTTTCCATTTAATATTTTTTTTTTGTCTTTCATATCATCACAATCCTTGCTGAACTTGTGCTGAACGCACGACGACAACGACGCCGTCGATAAAGAAGAAGACTAATAAAAGTATTCGCTCTCCAGATATTTACTTATTATAAAAAGAAGGAAAAAGTTGTGTCTCTCTATTGAAATCTTGTTGAAACACGTAAACAATTTTTATTGACTTAACCGAAAGTGGCTTCACAGCGCGCGCGGTATTTATTTACGTTTTTTGTTTCTGTGCTCCCTAAAAATGTTTCAAGTATGCTTCTTCAACTTTTTTTTTGTTTTACGTGCGCTCTGATATGATCCATTCCCGGTTTTTTTTTTTTGATAAGCAAATTACGTCACGTTCCTCCATAGGATTTAATCAATTTCAGCATAATAATAATCGTTACCGAGAACACGATTCCCAGTTGCCCAATTCCGGAAAATGTAATTTTTATGCAAGGCTTGGCACGAAACGGGAACATCGATGAGCGAAGAAATTTGATTTTATTTTATTTAATGTTCAGCTCCATCATAATCATCATCAACGAGTGGCATTTAACCTTTTTTCTTCCTTTTTCATTACTTTGCATGCGAGCTGGGCAAAAAGGGGTTTAATGGGATGATCATTTACATATACATGTCGCTCCTATAGTTATTATTGTTATTATGATTGCCCCATTTTTCATCAATCTAATACCTTTTTTTTCGGGGGAGGCAAGTTATGCGACGATTTGGAAGTAAAGTTGATGATGAATTGGACAGAAACTGACCGATTTCACGACTTTTTGCAAGTAAATGAAAATTTAAACTTGATTTATGTCTCAAGGTTGATGATTTTTGCAAAAGTTCAATTTTGCTGATTTTTTGTTTTACATTTTTTCCTTTTAAATGGATTGACTTGATGGGACGTGCATGTAAAGAGGGATTTAATTTAATCCTTTTCTGACGAAAAAAAAAAATTGAGAAAAGACCTTTCAGAGGGAAAACGGATAAATATTGATGATGACGGTTGAGGATTGCAGAAGCTGAAAAGCAGTAAATTTATATTTCTGGAAAATTGAGAGTCAAAACGTGTCTTTAATTCCAACTAATGTGAGTAAAATTTTGATTTTGCATGGCTTTTATTTAAATGCTGAAAATGATCGCTAAAAATTTAATGATTTTAATAATTTTAATAATTTTAATAATTTTAATAATTTTAATAATTTTAATAATTTTAATAATTTTAATAATTTTAATAATTTTAATAATTTTAATAATTTTAATAATTTTAATAATTTTAATAATTTTAATAATTTTAATAATTTTAATAATTTTAATGGAATTTTAATGGAATTTAATGGAATTTTAATAATTTTAATAATTTTATAATAGTTTTATAATAATTTTAATAATTTTATATAATTTTAATAATTTTAATAATTTTAATAATTTTAATAATTTTAATAATTTTAATAATTTTAATAATTTTAATAATTTTAATAATTTTAATAATTTTAATAATTTTAATAATTTTAATAATTTTAATAATTTTAATAATTTTAATAATTTTAATAATTTTAATAATTTTAATAATTTTAATAATTTTAATAATTTTAATAATTTTAATAATTTTAATAATTTTAATAATTTTAATAATTTTAATAATTTTAATAATTTTAATAATTTTAATAATTTTAATAATTTTAATAATTTTAATAATTTTAATAATTTTAATAATTTTAATAATTTTAATAATTTTAATAATTTTAATAATTTTAATAATTTTAATAATTTTAATAATTTTAATAATTTTAATAATTTTAATAATTTTAATAATTTTAATAATTTTAATAATTTTAATAATTTTAATAATTTTAATAATTTTAATAATTTTAATAATTTTAATAATTTTAATAATTTTAATAATTTTAATAATTTTAATAATTTTAATAATTTTAATAATTTTAATAATTTTAATAATTTTAATAATTTTAATAATTTTAATAATTTTAATAATTTTAATAATTTTAATAATTTTAATAATTTTAATTTTAATTTTAATTTTAATTTTAATTTTAATTTTAATTTTAATTTTAATTTTAATTTTAATTTTAATTTTAATTTTAATTTTAATTTTAATTTTAATTTTAATTTTAATTTTAATTTTAATTTTAATTTTAAAAAATTATCAAATTTTGCGCGCAAAAGTCTGTACAAACATGTTTTCTTATCTGCTTCAGACAAAAAATTTCGAGATAGTTCGATATCAAAAGTTCATCAATTTTCTCGAAATTTATTTTTGGAAAAAGAGATAAAATAACATTTTTGATTAGATTTTCAGGTACAAACGTGGGTACAAAAAGTTTACTTACCGGCAATAAAAACAAAATTTTCGTTAGTGCAAATCATCATGTCATCGTTGCAAGTCATAATTTTGTCTCTTCTTACATTATTTGTGAATTTTTCGACTTCTTACCGAATATTGGTTATTTACCCATCACCTTCATACTCGCATCAAATCGTACAATTGGCTGTTTCTGAAGGCTTAGCGGATGCAGGACATCAAATTACACTCATCACTCCGTTAGAATTGAAGACAAATTCGAACATAACTCAAATTGTGGTTCAACCTGTTGCGGATTTATGGAAGAATCTTGATTTTTCAAAGGGATTAACGGACAAGCAATTTGCTGATTTGATCACGAATGTCGTTCCTCGCATCATGCACATCATTTTAATGGATCCTAAAGTGATAAAATTGCTTAAAAACGAGGAAAAGCTCAAATACGACGCTGTAATTGTTGAAAATTTGGGTTACATTCCAAGTCATGCGTTTGCCGAGCATTTTAACGCCACGCTAATTGGTCTAACCTCGCTCGAAATGTTCCCTGAAATGCACATGGCGATGGGAAATCCAGGACATCCTTTGTTACATCGTTCGTACCTTTTCAAAACCCCGTCTGAGGGATTTTTTAATAGAATTCTCTCGTTTTACTCTACTCTTCGACATCATTTTTGGTTTTACCAAAAATACATTCCCGCCAACGATTGGGTTTTAGAACAGCATTTCGATAAAAAATGGAAATCACGCGATTTGTTGAGCCGAATGGATTTTGCGATTGAAGGTCAGAGCGCTGTTTTAGCGAATACGAGACCAATTCTGCCAAATACAGTTCAAATTAGTTTCTTACATGTGAAGGAAGTGAAGCCCTTACCTGCTGATATTCAAAAGTTTTTGGATAATTCAAAGCATGGAGTAATTTACGTCAGTTTCGGGTCGAATGTTAAAAGTAGTTCTCTGAAAAAAGAAACGTTAAATGAATTAATTGAAACTTTTAAAGCAGTAAAGTACGATATTTTGTGGAAATTTGAAGCTGATAATTTAGAAAATAAGCCGAAAAATGTCAAAATTGGAAAATGGATGCCACAACAAGATATTTTAGGTAAGTTTAACCTCAAAAGTTTGTTTTGAATTAGCAAAATGTGCATTGGGCAAAAAATTAACAATTTTTATTTATTTATTATATTTAATTAAAAATTGAAAGTAAAATGATCTGAATTCAAAATTTCTTATCAAATGTTTAAAATAATAAAAAAAAAAAAAATTAAAATTCTCTACAAAAAAAAATTAAATTAATTATTTTTTAAATTTTTGATAATAAATTCTGAATTTAGATCAAAATGATTTTCGATTTACTTTCAAAAATTAATTAAAAAATAATTTATATAAAAAAATAAAAAAATAAATAAAAATTAAATAATTAATAAAATAATAATAAATAATAAAATAATAAAATAAAAAATTAATAAAAAAAATAAATAATTTATATAAAAAATTATTTTTTAAAAAAATAAAAATAATTTATATATAAAATTTTTTTTATTTATTTTTTTTTTAATATTTTTATGAATTTTCTGAAATTTTCATGATTTTTGAATTTTTTTTAAAAAACACGAACTTCTAAAAGTAAAAATATACATTTTTTTGGAAAAAGTAATTGAAAATACTCAATTTATAAAAAAATTGTTTTTCAAAAATTTTGCCCCAATGCACATTTTTATAATTCAAAACATATCTTGATCAGCCCACTTAACAAAGTTTGTCAATAAAACTCACCAAAAACGTATTTTTATCCGAAAAATCTTGCAGCTCACAAAAACGTCAAGCTCTTTATCATGCAAGGAGGCATCCAATCTCTCGAAGAAACAATCGCCAGAGGAGTTCCTGTCATCGTCATTCCTTTCTTCAGTGATCAAGAAGCAAATGCTGAAAAAGTAATCGACCTTCAAATCGGCGAAAGGCTCAACATTGCAGATTTATCGAAGGAACTCCTTCTAAAAAAGATAAATCTCGTCATTGAAGGCCCTTACAAAGAAAACATCAAAAAATTGGGAGATGTAGTTCGAGATACTCCAATGCCTCCTGTCAAAACTGCCGTTTGGTGGATCGAATATGCCATCAGAAATCGGGGAGCTGCCCATTTGAAGTACAAAGGTGCTTCAATGTCATTTTCGGAATTCTTCCTACTTGATGTTATCTTGTTTCATTTATCGCTTTTTATTGTTCTTACGTATTTTTTGGTCAAATCTTGTCGCTACAGACTGAATCGAGCTGTTATAAAAACAAAAAGTAAGAAAATTGATTAAAAATAAACTCAAATCTTTAGCTAATCAGTATTTTTACAAAGATAAGAAATAAATATTTCAACCTATTGATTTTTTTTTCGGATCAGTTGTTCACAAAAATGCAGAGGGTTCACGTCGTATTTTTATTTTTCTGCATTTTAAGCAGTTGTGCCTCATACAAAATTCTCGTAATACATCCAACTCCGTCAATAAGTCATCAATTAGCTCCTCATGCGATCATTAAGGGACTTGCTGCTGCTGGTCATGAAGTGACTTTTGTAACTTCTATCCCAATTAAGACTGATTCTCCGAATATTCGTCATGTGCATCTTGAATATCTTCATGAACTATGGAAGAAATTTGATTTTTCCAATGGAATGGGAATCCTTGAGTTCTTTAACTTAATTCAAACTGAAGCGCCCCCTATGGTTGACAGCATTTTTTCCTTTCCCGCCGTCAAAAGTATCTTAAACAGGGAGAATGGGGAGGAATTTGACGCTGTAATGGTTGAAAATGTCGGTTATGTTCCCTTAAATGCCGTCGCTGAGCATTTTAATGCAACACTGATCGCCATAACGACAATGGAAACACCTCCGCAACAACTTCGAGCAGTTGGCAACCCCGTTCATCCGATTTTACAATCAGCTGCGAACTTGGGTTTACCTAAAAATCCTTCATTACTGCAAAAAATCGCTTCAGTTTACGCAAGTTTAATAATGGATGCTTGGTATTACAATGTTTTCATTCCAAGTAACGATTGGGTAATTCGAAAACATTTTGACACGAAGCTATCTGGTTATGAACTCATGCAACGAGTTGACTTAACGATCGAAGCTCAATCCCCAATCCTCGATAACACAAAACCATTGTTGCCAAATACAGTTCAAATTAGTTCGTTACACATCCAGCCAGTGAAGGAGTTGCCAATTGATCTAAAAAATTATTTTGATCAGTCAAAAAATGGCGTCGTCTATGTTAGTTTCGGGTCGAATGTCAAAAGTGCTTCCATGAGTCACGATAAAAGAGAGGCTTTGTTGAAAACTTTCGCTGCTTTGCCTTATGATATTCTGTGGAAGTTTGAAAGTGATCAAATTACGAATTTGACGAAAAATGTTAAGATTTCAAAATGGCTGCCGCAACAAGATCTTTTGGCGCACAAAAATTTGAAAGCGTTCGTGATGCAAGGCGGCGTTCAATCGCTTGAAGAGGCGATAAGTCGAGCAGTTCCAATGGTAGTTGTGCCGTTCTTTGGAGATCAAGAGTATAATGCGAATAAAGTACAGGATTTGGGAATTGGATTGAAAACGGAATTGACAGCAGAGAGTTTGACATCCGCCATTTTGGAAGTTGTGCAAAATCCAAGGTAAGATAATAATTTGAATTTTTAATATTTTTTTTAAGAAATTTGAAATTGACTGTATTTTGAATGAATAAATTTCAAAAAATTAAAAAATATTTTTAAAAAATGTTGACACATATCAAATATAAAACTAAAATAATTTATATTTTTTCTAAAAAAAAAAAAATAAATATTTAATCAATAATTAATATTTAAAAAAAAATTTGAAAAAATTTAGAAAATAAAAAAAAATTAAATACCTAAAAAAATAAAAAAAAAAAATTATTTCAAAATAATAATAAAAAAATTAAAAATAAATCAAAAAAATTATTTAAAAAAAAAAATAAATGCATAAAAAAATAAAATTAATTTAGAAAAAAATTATTATTTAATCAAAAAAGGTAATACAAAAATAATATTTTAATTATTAATTAAAAAAAATGATTGAAAAATTAATTTGAATTTGAAAAAATGAATTAAAAAATAAATTAATAAAAAAATAATAATAAAACATAAATAAATAAAATAATTTAAAAAATTAATAAAAATAAATTTAAAGTTTAACTGAAAGAAAATTAATAAATAAAAAATTTATTAAATAAATTTAAAAAAAATTAATTTTGAATTAAAAAATATTTAATTAAAAATAATAATTATTTATTAAAAAATTAATGAAAATATTTTTAAATAATTAATTAATAAATTATAAAAAACATTTTTTTCTCGACAGATACAAACAAAAAGTGACAACTCTCAGCAAGCGCTTGACAGACACGATGAAACCTCCTGTCGAAACCGCCGTTTGGTGGATCGAGTACGCCATCCGTAACAAAGGAGCCGAACACATGCAATACCAAGGCAAACATTTATCATCTTTCGAGTACTTTTTACTCGACATCATCTTCATTCACGTCTTCCTTCTTTCCCTATTCATCTTCGTCGTGGTCAAATTTTGCTGTCGCCGAAAAAAATCTGAAACAAAAACGACAAAATTGAAGCGTAAATAGATTTCAAGGCTATTGGGAATAAAAAATTTAACGAAATAAATTCCGTCTTTAAATTGCTATTTTTTTTTGTATCACGTCTCTCGTTCTCACATTTCCTCAAAAGTTACGTGATAAATGGCAGTTCAAATCTATAGATGAAGACTCGTCTCATGGGACATCATGTGTGTGGTCAGGACACAAATTTCTCACATTTGTCATCATATTTTTACGTATACGCCGCGCGACAAAAATGACCTACGAAGGACGTGCTGGATCGACAATTTTTCGCTCGACACCATGAAAAAATTAGATAAATAATATCTGTCGTCACGCCGAATGCAAAAATCATGGAGTTTTTTTTACGAATCATTAACCGCAAGCCTCGAGGAAGGAAACGCGCGCGCGACAAAAAATCGAGTCAGCAAGAATTTTCAGGGCTGAGTCCCATTTTTGACTTATTTTTATGATTATTATCGCTTCTCGCAGCAGCCAAGTGAGCAAAACACTCATAAATAACTCGCTAGGGAGCCATTCCATCTGAGATGTAAGCAATTTGTTTTTCTTTGTTGCGTGCGAAAGAGCGCGCGAGAAAAATTGAAATGTCGAAGATTTTACATGTCGTTTGAGCTGAGCCAATTTACCAAGAACTCGAGTGTGAAAAAATTTTATCTGTCAGACATTTTTCTAAAAACTAATTTTTTTCTATAAAAAAATCGAAAAAATTAAATTTAGCAAAAACTGACCTTGAATTTTATCGCTCAATATATATTGCTCGATAATGAATGGCAGAACACGTGAAATATTATTTTCTTACTTCCTGCAACAAAGTTTGTCAACAACAACGGAAAAATATTTTTTTGTCGACGTACAAACACGAAAATATTTGCAATCTGCTGTGAAATTTAGTGATAAACATCTTTTTTCTATAAAATAAATTATTTTCTAGTTATTTTGCGCCAAGCGAGAAGAATACCTCGATAAATATTTAAACTGCAACGACAAACGTTTAGATTGCATGGAGATAAGGGTGTTGTTGTTGTTGCAGTTGAGATATATGAGATTTGTTGTGTAAGCAAATGTGTAGAAATTTTACGAATTTATTGAAGAAAAATATTTTTAGTTTTTTGCATAAAATGATTTGTTTATCCCTTTGGATGTTAAATTTATATTTCGCTTATATTTGGCACTAATTTTTTTTACAATTTTTTTTCACGAATTGAAATAATAAATATTTAATTTTAATTTTTAAAAAAATTAAAACTTATTTTTACAAAAAAAAATAAATTAATTTAATTATTTGATTTAATTTATTTAATATTTAATTAATAAAATATTTTAATTAATAATTTTTTAATTTAAAAATTTATTATAATTATTTTTTTATTTAATTTTTTTTAATATTTAATTATTTCAATAATTAAAACATTTTAAATAAGATTAAAAATCGACAAAAAATAATATATATGATATTTGTGAAAATTATGACATCTGTCAAAAATTTATTTGTCAAATTTATGAAAAAATTTTTTTTTGTAAAATTTGATACTCATAAACCAAAAAATAATTTTTTTCTTCAAAAATGAGATAAAATAATCAGAAAATTGTTAAAAAATTAAATTTTAATGAAAATTTTGACATCTGTCATTTTTTGACATAAGTCAAATTTTTTACTAAAACTTCAAGTTTTAATTTATTTTTATAATTTTTGAGTGAAATAATTTATTTTTGGTTAATTAAAATATAAAATTGTTAAAAAAATTTGAATATCTGTCATAAATTTGACAGTTAATTTTTTGACAGATGTCATAATTTTGATAAAATTCTCAATTTAAAAGATTTTTTTTTCTATTTATTTTTCAAAAATAAAAAAATTAAATTTTAAACGTTCAAAATTTTTAAAAATTAAAAAAAATTTACTGTCAAAGAAAATTTTTTTTCTTTAACTTTGATATCTGTCTTTTACAACTTTTACTCAAATTTCGCAAAGGAATCTTTTGTCTCTTTTGTTGTTTTGCAAATTCGATTCTTTTTTGCGCCTCCATACAAGAGCATCGTGTAAAACTAAACTGTCAACAACTTTTCAATCTATTTTCATGAATTTTATTACATTACTCTCTCGTTTCTTCGTGTGTGTGTTGAGTAAATGTGGTTTTATCGTGTCGACTCGCAGTACAATTTGTTAGATGCTTGGCAAAAATTTTATTAGAGTATTACAAACACTTTTGCTTGCGCAAAAATCTGCAGATAGATGACGATGACGACGGCAGTGAAGAAGGGAAAAACGATCATCGATGCGATTTTATTTTATGACACGGGATTGGATGTCGTAACGTGGAAAACTGCATAAATAATACCACAAAATAGTTTATATTACAATTTCTTGTGAAAATGTTTTATGCATGTTGGCTGCACTGGATTATTATTTGTGATTTTATTTGTCATTAGATATGCGGGTTTTGGGTTGGAAGTTGGTAAAAGTGGTTTGTGTGAGAGAAAAAGTTGATGAAAGATGAACTTTATTGCAAAATGAGAGGGAAAATTGAGTAGAAATAATTTAGTAGAAAATTTAAAGATTTCTTAAGGTTTGAGCTAATTTTGCTCTTATATCAAAAAAAAAAATTTTAAAATAATATTTTTTAAGAGAAATTCTTATTTTGGAGAATTTTTTCAAACTTTTAATTAATTTAATTTTATTTATTATATTTTTACTTTAATTAAATTTGAAATTTATTTTAACTTTTCAATTTAATTTGAATTAGACTAAAATTTTTGAAATTATATTTGATCATTAAAATTTAATTTTAAAAAATTAAAAAAATACAAAAAAAAAATTAATTTACACATTATACCAATAAAAATTTAAAAAAACTATTTATTAAATTTTATTTAAAAATTCAATTTTTAATATTTTAATTTTTAAATTTAATTTTTTTTTAATTTAAAATTTAAAATTTATTTACAATTTATAAATTTGAATTAATAAAATTTTTAAAAATAATTTTAACAAAAATATAATTAAATTAAATGAATTAATTAAATTTAAAAATATTTAAATATCAAATTTAATTTAATTAAAAATTTAAAATAATTAAATATTTAAATTTAATTTAATCAAAAATAATTTTATTACAAAAATAATGTTAAAATTAAATAATTAAAAAAATGAAAAATAATAAATAAAATTAGAGAAAAATTTTAAATATTTTTCTTTCAATAAATTTTTAAAAATCTATAAAAATTAAAATTTTTAAAAAAGTTTTAAATTTTTTATTTAATTTAATGAATTTTTAATGCATTTAAAAAATTTAATAATTCTATTTTCTTTTTTTTTTCAGCTTGTACCTGAACACTTCATTAAATACTTCAAGATCCTCATTAAGAGTCATCATCTGGTTGACTTTTCTTTTAAGTGAGATTTTCCTCTTTTTTCAGTCAATGCAGAATTAAAACGGATAAGACTCATTTGTCCTCGCATTTCCCTTTTTTCTCTCTTTTTTCAATAAACATAAAGGAAGAATAACAACTTACTGTCAAGTAAGTTCTCGAGCACTTTTAAATGATTTTTTATTTTTAAAAATCTAATGCTTTTTGCTCTCATCACACATCCGACTGCGAAGCAAAAGAAAGCAAAAAAAAACCGACAGACATAGAAATAAATGACTTTCTTCATATTATCTTCTCTCATATATCTCAATTCACACATGCCACAGTGTTTCTGTTGTGCTCAGGAATGGCCTTAATGGGCTTTTCTTCATGCGAACACAACAACATTTTCATTGAGATAAAACGCTTGGCATTTAATATGAAATTGAAAAATGTTTGCAAAGTGAATGATAGCAGCCAAGAGAGAGAGAGCAAAAAAAATTGTATCTGCTCAATTTATTTTAATGGCAAGTAATCAACATGTTAAATTACTGTTAAAAGTGCATAATGTGTGTGCGGAATATGGCTGTTTGTCGCACAAAGTAATAACGAGAGCAGATTTTTATTCCGTTTTTGGCTTCTGATGGCGACAATCAATCATTACTGAGCCACAGATTTTTTTTTTCTTGGCAACGATGACTCTTTATAACTCAATTTAACACATCGCATGCAAATTATCGGAGGAAATTCCACATTATTAAATAAATGTCTTTGACTCGGTGTCAACAAAGAGGCGCAAATAGTGCAGAAAAATATCCAATAAATTTTCAATCAATTCAGGAATGACACAAAATTACCTAAAAAAAACGACACACGACGACACAAATTGAATGCAATTGATTTTTGGTCTTAGGATAATTCGTTTTCTTTTCACACTTGCTCGAACGTTCGGTTGTTCGTTTGTTTGCCTCATTCGATGTGAAGAGTCAGATTTGTCGCAGATTGTGTATTTAAATAAGTTCTTGTCTTTTCGTATGTGATTGTGACAAAAAACGAGGACGTTCATTCACTTTAAAAGAATCCTTGTGAGATTTGCATCTAACGTGAACAGAGGAGAGAAGAAGAAAATGTCATGCCATTATTATTGTTATCCTCGTGTGAGTGTGTTTGTTAGATTCCCTCTCTATCTCTTTCTTTAAATAATAATACTAATATTAAATTGAAAATGATTTTATTTTATTTCGATTGAATTGGATTTGTACTTCTCTCAATTGTTAAATTTCTTTGAAATTTCGATCATTAATGTTTGTCTTTGTTGTTTTGATTTCATAAGATATGAGATAGGGGTAGAAAGGGCAAAATTGTATTATTTTTGGACTGAAAACACTTTAAGCAATTGGGTTTATTGATAAAATTTTCAATTAAATGTGTTTATTTTGAAAAAGATCACAAAAAGGCGCCATTTTTTATTTTCCCGCCAATTTTTTATTTTCGCGCCTTTTTTGATTTTCGCGCCTTTTTTGATTTTCGCGCCAAAAATTATTTATTTTAATTAAATTTAAAATTAAATAATTTTTTAATGTTTATCAAAATTTAAAGATTTTTTTTACGAAATTATATTATTTTGAGCGGCATTTGAACGAATTTCTATTTTAATTCATTTTGAAGCAAATTTTATAATTTCGCGACAAAATTGAGACAACAATGGAACAACGATGGATATTTTTTTTATTGAAAAAATTATTTAAAAATTTAAACAGAAATTTAAAATTTTAATTAACAATTAGAAGTCATTTTTGAACTTTAAAGCGCCATCTATTGGTAAATTTTAAAATCCTGCAAAATTTATATTCAAAATTATTTACTGCAAAAAAAAAATGCCTTAAATATTTTTTTTTAATTATGAAAAATTATAAAAAAAACATTTATATTAAACTCAAAGCTAAAAAATTTAAAAGTATAAAATTTTATCGAAAAATCAACAGAAATGCTCTAAATTGATCTCTGTAATTTTAAAATTAAATTCTTTGTGATATCAAATCTTCTTAATTAAAACATATCTTCTCTTTATTGCTTTTTCATTTTCTTTGTTGTCTTTGAATTTCCGCCTCTTATCATGTTGAATAACTTTTTGAGGACATAAAGTACTAAAAAGATGCCCACTAAATGAACTGCAATGACATCGATCAAATAATACTCGATGAAGGGAACATCTGTGCCTTTATATTTCAAATGTTCAGCTCCGCGATTCCTAATTGCATATTCAATCCACCAAACAGCAGTTTGAACGGGAGTCATTGGCGTGTCACGAATGCGATCTCCAAGTTGCTTCACGGTTTGCTTATATCTGAAATTAAATTTAAAAAAAAATCATTAGTTAAGTATTTAAAAGTAATTCAAGTCGTACTTTGGATTTTCAATAACTTCTGAAATACAAGATTTAAGAGAATTATAAGAAAGATCTTCTAAATTAAGTTTTTTGCCGATCCCTAAATCTTCGATCTTTTCCGCATTTGCAGCTTGATCGCCGAAAAACGGAATAACAACTACTGGAATGCCGCGATCGATTGTTTCTTCCATCGATTGCAAACCTCCTTGCATAATGAACAATTTGATATTTTTGTGCGCCAAAATATCTTGTTGAGGCAGCCATTTTTCAATTCTAACGTTTGATGGTTTATCCGGCATTGAAGGTGTCTCAAATTTCCATAAGATGTCGTAAGGTAAGTCTCTTAACACTTTTATAATTGTATTTTTAATTTCAGGTTTCAATTCTGAGCTTTTTACGTTCGATCCAAAGCTCAAATATATGACGCCATTTTTAGATCTGTCAAGATAGTTTTGCAAATTTTCCGGTAGGGGCTTTGGCGGCGCTATATGCAAAAATCCAACTTGAATTGTATTTGGTACCATTGGGCGAACGTTTCCAAGTACGGGACTCATTCCTTCAATCGTGAAGTCGAAGCTTTTCATGAGGTCCCATGCGGTTGTTTTAGTACCCGGAAAGTTTTTCTTAATTATTCGATCCAAGCTTGGTAAAAATTCAAAATGATGCCAATACCGATGATACAAATCAAAGTAACACATGACAATTCTGTCAAAAAATCCAATTCTCTTCGGTGTGTGATAAATAAAGAATGGATGCAATACCGGATGAATGACATTTCCCATGCTCGAATGTAGCAACGGGAACATTTCAAGCGTCGTAAAACCAATAAGTGTCGCATTAAATATCTCCTTTGCCATGAACAGCGGGACATGTAACAGAGATTCCATCACGATACCATCGAATTGTTGTCCACTCTTGAGTAATTCCGTAACCGGCGGGTGATTCAAGACACCGTCAGCGACATTCGTGCGATGGATTGTCTCGAGTGCGTGCATTCCCCATGGACCAATTGACGCAGACAAGTCAAACACTTTCATGTAGTCGTACGTGAAACGAACGTCAATTTGCGTGATATTCGGGTTCGTTGTGGGAAATGTATTTGGCGATATAATAGTGACATGATGTCCCGCAGCGGCAAGACCTTGCGATATGGCTTGTTGCGGGCGTTGATGACTGTACGAACCCGTGGGAAAAATCACGAGAATTCGGTATGAATTTCCGACAGCGAGACACGCGACGAAAATGAACAAAATCGCGCACATTGCAAAAATTAACTGAGCATTCATTGCAATTACGCGATTGTTTTATGCATATAATTCTCACACAGATAAAATTTGAAGAAGTACTTGGCTGATAAAAACAATGATAGAGCAATTTAGTGTGAGAAATTAGTTTAAAATTGCATTATCATCATTACAATATTTGCACAAAGGACACACGTGACTTACTTTGGATTGTTAATGACTTCCATTATTGTCGATTCGAGTTTTTCAACCGTAAGTTCGTTCACATTTAATCGTCTTCCGATACCCAAATTCTCCATTTTTTGTGCGTTTGCATCCTGATCAGCGAAGAATGGAATAACAACTACAGGAACTCCTCTTGCGATCGTTTCTTCCATGGATTGCCCGCCTCCTTGCGTGATGAAAACTTTGATATTTTTATGCGCCAAAAGATCCATTTGAGGTAACCATTTTTCTATCCTGACATTGTTAGGTTTACCTTCGACAGTATCGTTTTCATATTTCCATAAGATATCGTACTTTAATCGACGAAAAGTATCCATGATAGTTTTTCGAATATGAGGCTTTAGCTGAGCACTTTTGACGTTGGAACCGAAGCTCAAATAGATGACGCCAGTTTTTGAATTGTCTAAATACGATTTCAATGGATTAGGTAACACTTTTGGTTCTTTAATATGTAAAAATCCAATTCTAATTGTATTTGGAACAACTGGTCTTACATTTCCAAGAACTGGAGTTATTCCCTCGAGCACGAGATCCAAGCTTCTGATTAAATCTTTCGACTTACTTTTTGTTTCCGGAAAATATTTCTTGATAATCGCATCTAATCGTGGAAACAGATCAAATTTTTCCCAATACAACTCATAGAGGGCGTAATGAACCATTGAAATGCGATCCCAAATACTTGGATTAGTTGGAGAATCGATAAAGAAACTCGGATGCAATGTTGGATGAATGAGATTTCCCATCGCTTTATGAAACATTGGCATCAATTCGAGAGTTGAAAGTCCAATTAACGTAGTGTCAAAAATTTCCTTTGCCACAAAAAATGGAAAATATGGAAGAGCTTCGACTATTACAGCGTCATATTTTTCCTTTTTTATGTTTTTCACAACTGAAGCAAATGGCTCGTATTCCATCAAACCATCATGAACTTTAGCAAAAATCTTTGACATTAGTCCAAGCATTTCGTAAGGTCCAATGGTAGCTGATAAATCAAACTCTTTGATAAATCCATAAGTAAAATTGATATCAACTTGAGTGATATTTGGATTTGAAGTTTTTAATAGATTTGGAGTTAAAATTGTTACATGATGACCTGCTTCAGCTAAGCCTTCTGAAACTGCTTGTTGCGGGCGTTGATGACTATAAGAGCCAGTAGGAAAAATTACGAGGATTTTATAAGGCGCGACACGAGAGATTCCAATGAGAAGAAAAATGAGCGCGAAATTTATGACTTTGATCGAAGACATTTTAGGCAAAACTGACGTTCGTTCACGTTGATGACTTCCTTAATATAGTTAAATGATCACCTGTCGTTCACGATATGTAAAGTCATGCAATTAATTCAATATTAGACAGTTGAGATAAAATTTTGTTATCTCACTGTCTCGACAGTAAATATAGACTGCTACTGTTAACAATTGTCTTTCAATAATTTTTTGAATTTTCATTGAGATTTTGAAGATTGAAATATTAAAATTTTTATGAAAATTTACTCACTTTGGATCATTAATAACTTCTAAAATTGTCTTTTCAAAGCTTTCAACAGTCAAATGATTCACATCCAAACGTTTTCCCATACCGTAACTTTCCATTTTTTGTGCGTTTGTATCTTGATCAGCAAAGAATGGAATAACAACTACAGGAACTCCTCTTGCGAGTGTTTCATCCATAGACTGTAACCCGCCTTGTGTGATGAAAAGCTTAATTTTTGGATGTGCAAGTAAATCTATTTGAGGCAACCATTTTTCAATCCTCACATTATCTGGCTTTCCTTCGATAGTATCATTTTCATATTTCCACAAAATATCGTAATTTAATTTTCTTAACGTATCCATGATAGTTTTTCTAATTTCTGGTTTCAAATGTGCACTTTTGACGTTAGAACCAAAACTCAAATAAATTACTCCATTTTTTGAGTTATCCAGATAACTTTTCAAACTCGATGGAAGTTCTTTGGGCTCCTTGATGTGCAAAGATCCAACTTGAACTGTATTTGGAACGATTGGTCTTACATTTCCAAGTACAGGAGTTACTCCTTCTATTACAAAATCCAAGGATTGAGCAAGTTCTGCGCTTGTCTTTGATGTTTCAGGAAAATATTTCTTTATGAGACTATCACAAGCGGGAAATAAATCATATTTTTCCCAATACATCTCGTAAATCAAAAAATGAATTATACCAATTCTCTCCCATAGTGTTGGATTTTTTGGGACATCCGTAAAGAACGAAGGATGTAGAATCGGATGAATGACATTTCCTAAGCCACGATGAAACATGGGCATCATTTCTAATGTAACTAATCCAATGAGAGTTGTATTGAAAATTTCCTTCGCCGTAAATAGAGGAAAATGAGGAAGTGCTTCGATAATTACAGCGTCATATTTTTCATTTCTAACATTTTTCACTATATCAGCAAATTCTTTGTGGTTCATTAATCCATCAGTCATTCTCGTGAAATAAGTTGCAACTAAGCTTAACATTTCATAAGCATCAATAGAAGCTGATAAATCGAACATTTTCAAATATTCATAAGTAAATTTAATATCAACTTGTGTCACATTTGGATTTGTAGTTTTTATCGGATTTGGAGTCAATATTGTGAGTTGATGACCTGCTTCAAGAAGACCTTCCGATACAGCTTGTTGAGGGCGTTGATGACTATAGGAGCCCGTGGGAAAAATAATTAGAATTTTATAGCTCGAAGAGTTCTGGATGAGCAAAGTCGAGATAACGAGGAAAACTTTAAGGCACGACATTTTCAAAGCAACTAAATTATTGACGTGCAAAAAGTTTGTTTTATAGAATTATCACACGTGCTGCATTCGTTTGATATTATCAAGTCATTTTGTTCATTTTCATTCAAGAAACGTCTATAGTTGATTCGAATACAAACAATTCATACAAAGTAATTTTGCTATCTCATTTCACAAGTGCAGTAAACACGGAAGGTCATTAAACAAATATACTCACTTTGGATTTCCGATCACTTCTAATACAGTTTCCTCGAGTTTATCGAGTTCATTCACGTTTACACGACGACCAATTCCAAGCCTTTCAATTTTTGCTGCATTCGCATATTGATCTCCGAAGAAAGGAACGACTACGACAGGAACTCCTCGATCAATTGTTTCATCCATGGATTGTAAACCGCCTTGCATTATGAATAATTTGATATTTTTATGCGCCAAGACATCTTGTTGAGGTAACCATTTTTCAATTCTAACGTTTTCAGGCTTATCTTCAAGTTTGTCTTCCTCAAACTTCCATAACACATCAAAATCTAATCTTCTAATCGTGTTTATCAAAATTTGTCTTATCTCGGGTCTCAAAGTAGCACTTTTTACATTTGAACCGAAACTCAAGTAAACAACTCCTTTTTTGGAATTGTCCAGATAACGTTGCAAATCAGTAGGAAGAGCTTTTGGAGGTTCAACGTGCAAAAATCCAATCTGTACAGTATTTGGTACTAATGGTCTTACACGCCCAAGGGCCATTGTCACTCCTTCGATCAACATATCAAAGCGAACTAAAGTTTTTGCAGTACTTTTCAATTGCGGGAAATATTTCTTGATTATTTCATCCATTTTCGGATAAAAAAGATACTTTTGCCAATATTCAATGTAAAGTTGGTAGTAAGTCATATAAATCCTGTCGAGCAATGTTGGATTTTTCGGAGTTCCAATAAAGAAACTTGGATGCAAAATCGGATGAATTACATTTCCCATATTTCTGTGTGTCGTTGGATTAACCTCAGTAGATGACATGCCAATAAAAGTTGTGTTTAAAATGTCTCGAATCGCATAAAGCGGAATGTGAGAAAAAGGTTCCATAATTACAGCATCAAATTTTTCATTTTTACCATTTTGATAGATTTCCCAAACTTCTGGATGTTCAAGAATGCGTTCAGTAATTGACTGAGCATAAGTTATCACGAGATCCAATATTGCGAAAGGCGTGATGGGCTTTGATAAGTCAAATACTTTCATGCATTCGTAAGTGAAGTTGATGTTAATCTGTTTGATATTTGGGTTTTGTGTTTCAAATGGATTCGGGGAGATAATTGTAACTTCATGTCCTGCATCAGCAAGTGCTCGTGAAACAACTTGTTGAGGGCGTTGATGACTGAAGGAGCCCGTTGGAAAGATCACGAGAATTTTGTACGAATTTGCGACTGATAAGAAAATCGCAAGGAGCAAAAACGTGGATACTGTCGTGCTTGACAACATCTTGAAGTCGACTGATTGTAAAAAAAAATAATTCTTCTTTCTTATCTTATCTGTCAAGTTATCAGTGTTTAAATTATGTAATGTTCAATAATTCCCGAACTTTAGTCAAAATTTAAGTATGATCTACTGAGACGAGACTCAAGGTAGCAGAAAAGAATACTTACTTTGGATTATTGATCACTTCTAAGATATTAGCTTCAAGTTTTTCCACACTTAGTTCATCCAAATTGACTCTTCTTCCTATTCCAAGTTTCACAATTCTATCAGCATTTGCATCTTGATCTCCAAAGAAGGGAATAACAACAACTGGAACTCCTCGAGAGATTGTTTCTTCCATAGATTGAAGTCCTCCTTGAGTTATGAACAACTTGATATTTTTGTGCGCCAAAAGATCTTGCTGAGGAAGCCATTTTTGAATTTTACAATTGTCAGGTTTATCGGCAAGTGTTTCATTTTCAAACTTCCAAATGACATTGTATTTCAACTTTTTAATTGTTTCTATCAACACTTGTCTCACTTGAGGTCTTAATTGAGCACTTTTCACATTTGATCCAAAACTCAAATAAATGACGCCATTTTCAGATTCATCCAAGTACGTTTGAAGTCCTGTAGGAAGTTTCTTTGGTTCAGTGATATGCAAGAATCCTATTTGAACTGTATTTGGAACTAAAGGTCGAACAGTTCCAAGTACCGGCGTACTTCCTTCAATCATAAAGTCAAAACTTTTAATGAGCGAATCTGATTTGACTTTTAATTCAGGGAAATATTTCTCAATAATCGCATCAGATGCGGGTCTCAATAGATAGTTATCGTAATAATCCAACCAAAATTGGAAATATACCATGTCAATTCTCTCCCATAACGAAGGTTTGTCTACTTGTTCCAAAAACAAGCTTGGATGTAAAACCGGATGAATGACATTTCCCATTGCTTTATGAAAACCCGGCATCATTTCGAGCGAAGCCAAGCCAATCATCGGAGCATCATAAATTTCCTTTATCACAAAAAATGGAAAGTGAAAAAGTGGTTCCATAACAATTGCATCAAATTTCTCATTTTTTGTCTTTTTATAAATTTCCATTACTTCAGGAATCTCAAAGACACTTTCAGATATATTTTTAATGTATACTCCAAAAAACTCGAAAAATCCATATCTTCCAATTCTATCGGACATGCTGAATACTTTCATGGCATTATACGTTACATTGATGTCAATTTGACGAATTTTCGGGTCATTTGTCTCAAAAGGGTTCGGAGTTAGAATTGTAACTTCATGACCAGCTGCAGCAAGTCCTTTTGATACTTCTTGTTGAGGGCGTTGATGACTATAAGATCCCGTCGGATAAATAACGAGAATTTTGTACGAATTCACGAATGATAAGGAAATTGTGAAGAGCACAATTTTAAGTAACGTGATGGGCAACATTTCGATGCCGACTGAAATAAAATTTGAGTTGATATTTTCAAAAAGCCTTATCGGGTAATTACTGATGTCTACAATCTATTGATAAAATTTGTTGAGTCATATAATTACAATTTTTATTTGAAGACACTTGAGAAAATACACTGAGAAAGAGCTTCTGTAAAAATTTTGTTATCAGCTTATCAGAAAGAAAGAAAAAGTAAACAAAACACCTGAAATTGATTTAAAAGTAACAAATTTGACTGATAATGTAACTTTTAATATGTATATACAAAAACTTTGTCGTTCTACTGAAAATCGATTTTAATAACCGTCGTCGATTTTTGAATTTTTTTTTTGCTCATCTTGAAATAATTTCCTTACAAACCCCCATTATGAGAAAAATTCCATTTTTTGTTAATTTTTAATGAATTTTAAAGTATAAAAAGTACTTTTTTTAAAATTTATTTTTTCATATTATTTTTTTCTTAAACATCAGATTCTTTATTTCGAAATTTTGTTTAAGAAAATCAAAAAACTTTTGTTTAGAAGTAAAAATTTGACGTTTATTTACCACAGGGCAATAAACGTCAAACTCACATGCTTATTTTGTTTACATTTTTGCATCGAAGAAAAAATCAAAATACAAAATAAATAAAAATGACGGAAAATAAGGAACAACCTACTTACCAACTCCGAGAAATGAAAGCTGAATTGGGTCTTCTTACAAAATCCGATGGATCTGCGATGTTCGCTCAAGGTAAAAACCCTCAAATCCATAAAATCTTTTTTCTTTACCATTTTTTTTTCTCATTTTAGGAAAGACAACAGTTCTCGCCAACGTCAATGGTCCCGTCGAAGTCTCCCTGCAAAACATGAACATCGAAAAAGCCTTTGTCGAAGTCTATTATCGCCCAAAGAGCGGTTTGCCAAGTGTTGACGATCGATTTATGGAGAAATTCGTGAAACAAAGTATCGAAGTTGCACTTTACTCGGAGCTGCATCCCCGAACTTCGTATCGGATACAATTGCAAGAACTCGAAAATCGCGGAGGAGTCCTCGCATGTGCCGTAAATACAGTTAGTCTTGCCCTGTTGAATAGCGGATTGGAACAAAAGTATCTCGTGGCAGCAGTTTATTGTGCGGTGAATGAAGAGGGAGAAATTCATGTAGATCCAGATTTGAGAAAAGATCAAGTAACGCAGGCACAAATGACTTTTGTGTTTGATAGTTTGATGACGAAAGCTGTGGCGGTGCATACTGAGGGGACTTTTACGATGGAGCAGTATAAAAAGGCGATGGATTTGTGCAGAAGTGCGAGTGAAAAGGTGTTTGAGTTTTATAGAGATATCATAAAGAAGACGTCGGTGCTGCTTTAAGGAAGAAAGGAATAAAGAATATTTTTGTTAAGAAATCCAAATTTTCATTAATGAAGCTTTTTTCAGTCAATTTGAAGATTAAAAAACTGAAAAATTTCAACAGCCGGAAAATTTTTGAATTAGCAGAAGCGATTTTCTGATATGAAAACTAAATTTTGTGCATTGGGATGGAAAAATATTTCAAATTTACACTGGGCACATATTTCTTGAAATTCTTTTTAACGACTTTCGGATAGTTTACAACTAGCGGTGAGTAGATGAACTAATTTCATATACAAATTTAAATTATTTTTTCATTATTTTCAGTTATTTTAAGTTGTCTTTTAACTTTTTTCCAAAATTTGCTTAATTATTTTTTTTTAATTTT
Organism: Culicoides brevitarsis; assembly: GCF_036172545.1. Lineage (NCBI taxonomy): Eukaryota > Metazoa > Arthropoda > Insecta > Diptera > Ceratopogonidae > Culicoides > Culicoides brevitarsis. Next base: position 8,436,905 of record NC_087087.1, on the reverse strand, counting down.
AAAAATTTTCAAATTTTTATCTCATTAAAAGTTTTGATGCACTCTAATTAAATATTTCACGCAAAAAATTATTAAAATATTTTTCAAAAAAAAAATTAAACTAAAACACGCAATATTTCTTTCGAGATCACTCAAAAAAGTCATCGAACAAAAAAAATCTTTTTAAAAAATTTTTGCCAGAGGATCGATCACGTGCCAAACTGCATAATTTATCCCAAAATCCTCAAAACTTGATAACTTTCCCAATTTAAATTCCTTCTTCGACACGCTAATTATCACATCAAAACGCCCTCCTGTCAAAGAACGTTTGAAATTTTGAAACTTTGATTGATTTAATCAAAGGTTAATTTAAGCATTGGACCATAAATCAACTTTAGCAAAAAAAAAACTGCTTCAGGACTTTTGAAGCGAACATTTTGTGAACGTGCCAATAATTTATGGCCGAATTTTGAGTCGTTGTCATTTTATTTGGGGGGATAGAATGCAGTCTAATCACGATAATTATATCTCTGATTAAAACAATGAGCATTTAAATTGAATGAAATTGATTGAATTTCAATTAGCATTATCATAATTAGTTAGAGTGCGTTTCAAACAGGTTCCAGAATGCTAATTATTTCGATATAAAAAGCATCCTGAGCTGGATTCCCGATTCACATTTAAGAATGTGTCACGCATTCGTCGACGTCGAAAGGAACAAAGAAGGCGGAGTTCTTGACATGAATGCATTTCCAAACCTAATTTATTCTGCAATTGCAATTTACATGCACCCATTGCATCCATAATTACAACAAACACGAAAAAAAAAGAATTTACAGAACAACTTGCAAGTCCCGTTACAGACAAAACGCACATCAAAGTGGTTGGTTGGATTTTTGCCAAATATAATTGTAGTACGATTGCGTTTTGTTGTCTGCCAGCTTGCTTTCTCGAGTGAGAGAGAGAACGAGCAAAAAAAATATTGTAATTATGTCTTTCACATTGACGACCATTATTATTATTTTATCAGTTTTTTTCAGCGGCGAAAAAAAAGTTGTTTAGCGGCGTGTAGTTTTAAAGGAAAGACTTTGAAGAAAATTTTTGACAGGAGACTTGAGCGCATTTTTTACGAAGAATCAACGAGCATTTTGGAATTTAAGTAAAAATTAGTTTCAAAAAAATTTTTCTTGATCAAACAACCTTTGATTTTCTTGTCATGTTAATAAAAAATTTCTAATTATTTATTTAAAAGCAAATTACTTCATGAATTTTATCTTTTAGGTACCAAAATGATGGCAAAAATTTTTGGACCCATATATAAGATTTCTCAATTTCGGATTCTTTTTCAAATTTCTTCGATAAAGGAAAAAATACCGAAAATGCTTCAATGACTTAATAATCTTAACTTTTCAAAGATCTGTTTGCAATAAATACTTTAATAAGCTGGTTGAAATAATAATAACTAAAGACAATTAAGAAAGGGTCTTTCAAGAACTCGATTTTTAGTATGAGGAGATCATTTCTCAGCAAAAATACTCAATAAGCACAATTTGTGAATCCCTTCCTGATGTATGAGCAAAGAAAAAGAAACAAAATAACAAAACAAGATTTTTTCGAAGACTGATGAAATGGAGGATACCCAAATGCAATTGGAACTAAAGATCAATTGGAGGACGGCTTTGTTTTCCATATAAGGTTCAAAAACTTTGGCCACAAATTCAATGAAGTCAAAAAAGCATTTGATTGTTACTTTTCAATATTTCATGGGCTCAATATCAAATATCCTTCAAAGTTGGGCAATTATTTTTTATTCATACAACGATGTTGTACAAAGTCGAAACACCCAAATGATCAAACATTTTTGAATATTCATCTTTTTGACCTTATGAAACGCTTTAATTATTTTTTTAAATTAATAATTTAACTTTAAGTCTAAATTTTAATTCTAAAATTTTTTTCGTCAAAGAAAAGTGCAAAAAATAATTTTTTTGACAAAAAAAAAAATGTTAAATAAAAGATCAGTAAAAATCATTCTCAGACAGACATTTTTTTCCAAGAAATCTCATTGTTTCCCCAAGGAACACTTTACAAAAATGCACCGAGACGTGCAAAAGTAAATAAATATTTTCATCATTTAATCGCGAATAATTGCATGCAATTCAACCATGTACGTAATTTTTTACCTTATTTTTTTCCCTCTCTTCATTTTCTAATTAAATATCATTATTTTGCGTGTCGATTTCTTCGTTGCTTGTCGATATATAAACAAACACACGCTACGCTTGCTACGTTTCGTGATGACGAGATGAGCATGAAAATGGTTGTACGTTAAAAAAAATTGAATATTTCCATCTTTATCGTGTAAGTGGTCAATTTTAACATGAATATGTTGATGTTAATGGGAAATGGCTTGCAGTTGATAATGATAACGTGTTTTGTGTGTTAATTACTTAATAAGCACCTTCGTGCGATGAGAGGCAATGGAAGAAGAAGACGTTCGTTCAAGTAGAACGGAAGCCATGTTTGCTAAGCTCGACGAATGACTCAACGTTCTGTCATTTTTGTCACCAACCACACATCACGAAATTGGATTTGAAGCAATTTTGCTTTCGAAACAATAATAAAAAAAAATGTGGATTTTTTTCCGGTTCAGATTTTTTTTTATCGGGAACAGACATTGAATGCATGTTAATGAACTCCCTAATTTGACGTAATTAGAATTTATTATAGAATGGAAAATTATTTTTTATGCAATTGGATTTGAGCTTGTGACATGTTGTGCGTTGTCTGTGTGCTCAATGAATAAAATTAATAACGATAATGAGCAGGATTTAAAATGCCATGTGAAATAGAGGTTCACGGCATAATAACATTAAAAATAATAATCATAATATAATAGAGTTTTTGCTCGCTTTGTGATTACGATAATGATTTGCTAATTGAAATCAATTTTCATAAAATAATAGCGTTTTTTGTGTTTTTCAAACATGAACAAAAAATAACAATAAAAAAAGCTTAATGTTATTATGATTATTATTATGTGGAAAAATTGTTTATTATTTTTTTTCTGGCTTGTTGTCGCTTGATGTGCAGAGTTGATGAAGTATTTTTTCATGGTCCGTTTGAGTCGTTAATGAAATGTGGTTTGAAAAAAAGTTTAAAAATGAAGGAATTAGATGGAATGGGAGGGTTTTTAATTACATATCAAAAAAAGGTCTTCTTATGAATTAAAAAATTTCTTAAAATTTTGATTAACATAAATTAAAATAAAATAATTTTAAAAAAAAATTAAATTAATTAAAATAAAAAAATAAATAAATTTAATTAAATAAAATTTAAAAAAAATTAAAGAAATATGAAAGTTTTAAATTTCAATTGATTAATTACAATTTTTATTAAATCTTTATTAAATTCATATTTTTTATAATGCTTCCATTGGACATTTTTTTTTGGACTGAATATGAAAATAAATTTTTTCCAAATTTTTAAAATATTTTAATTAAATAATTTTAATAAAATTATAAATTCATTTAAAATAAAATTTTAAATTAATAATTAACTCATTAAATTTAAAAATTATTAAAAAAAAATTATTTTGTAAAAATTTCAAATGATCAAAACGAATCAAAAATAACTTTAAAAATTATTAATAAAAAAAAAATTAAATAAAAAAAAAATTATTAAAAAAAATATTGAAAAAAAAAAATACATAAAATTAATAAAACCATTCTCAAATATTAAAAAAAAAATTGAAAAAATTTGCTCTTTAATATTAATTAATTTTTTTTATTTTTTTTCTAATTTTTTTCATATTTTTTTTTTTTAATAAAAAGAAGCTTAAATAAAATTTAAATTAATTAAATTATTGAATTTAAAAATTATTTTTAAAAATATTTAAATAAAACTTGCAACTTTTAGAAAAAAATTAAAAAAAATAAAAATTTTCAGTAAATTTCTAAATAATTCCATCATCCAGACACGCTCTTCCGATAAATCTTCACGCCTTTCAACACTTGCATCTTTCGCCGTATCCATTCCGCAGCTAGAAGCTGTTTTTCTGTCAATTTCACGCACTCAACCACAGGCCAAAAACTAAAAGAATTGTCAATTAGCACGACAAAAGTGCACATGCATGCATCCCAAATGCGAACGCAGAGAAAAAAATATAGCATTGCATGTGCATTTTTGCATCGCGACGGCATCGAAACATTTTTCCTAGTCGCTAGATTGACAGTTTTATGATGCATTTAATAACACGTTTGCGTGGCGTGGCGTGTTTCGCAGAAAAATATTTATATGGATTAGATTGCACAAAAATTCCATATATTTCTGTGGCATGTTGCGCGCTCGCAGCAAAAATGACACGCTAAACGGCAAATTAATTGATATATTTTTCGCATTTAGGGAAAAATTTTTCCCGGAGTTGAAATTTTAGAGAGAATGAGCAAAAATTTTTGCGACGAGGTTAGAAAGACGATGACGACATGTGTGTGACAATTATTATTAGAAAATATTTATTTTTCACGCGTCATTTTGGGAAGCATCGGATATGCGGGAAAAATATCCTTTTAATTAATTAGCGATAAATTTTTGATGCGAACGAGACAAGAAACGCGCAAAATATAACAACAAAATTTTTGAATGATGATTAATTGATAGATGTCATCATAAAATGCAATTTCTCTTCCTTAAAAAATGTGCACAAAACACTAATCGCGTCGTTCATCAATTATGGCGGTTCAACGGCGTCGCCGATGATATTGATAAGCAAGCTGTTCCGTAGCGAGACGAGAGCATTTTTCTTTTATGGCGTCTTGATTACCATCGAAAACAAAACGAAAACCTGCTTTTGTCGGTTGCGCAAGAAGGAAAAAAACATATAAAAAGTTATCGTTTGGAGAAAAACTATCGATATTGACGCATTTTGATTTCGTTAATTTAAAATTTTAAACCACGTGGTTTGTTTAAAAAATTTAATAAATTTTTTTAATAAATTTTTTAAATTTTTAAATTAATTTATTTAATTATCTTTTTTTTAATTATTAAATTCACGTGGTTTACAAAAATTTATGAATTTTAATTTTTTATTTTTTTTAAATAATAAATATTTTATTTTTTTTTATTATCACGTGCTTTAAAAAATTTTAAAAAATCTTATTTTTTTTCATTTAATATTTTTTTAAAAGTCACGTGGTTTAAAAATTAATATATTTTCATATTAAAAATAATTTAATTAAATTTAAATAAATTTTAATTTAATTTAAATTTTAATTTTAATTTAAATTTTTTTATTTATTTATTGTCGCGTGGTTAAAAATTTTATAAACTTTAATTTTAAAAAAAAAATTATTATTTTTTTTATTATTTAATAAATTTTAATTTTTAAGGTTTATAAAATTTTATAAATCTTTATTTTTAAATTATTTTATTTATTTGTATTTTTTTTAATTTTTTTTTTCTCAAACAGTCAATCCAAGGGTAACATCGCATTTTTTTCTTCGAAATGCATTAAAAAATGCACCAAAATTGCAAAGCAAGACGTTTGCGTATGTTAACTGTCAATAATTACAAACAACTTGCAGCAAAAGAGGCAAACGAACGAAGATTGAAACATGGCGCAGAAGATAATTGCACAAAATTAATTGTAGGTTGCATTCATTCGCACAGTGTCTCCTTGTTCGCTCTCTTTCTCTTCTCTCTCCTCGAACAGAAAGACGACTAAAAATTATGAAGATAATATTTTTCATCAATCATTTCCACACTTTTTGCTATTTTTTCGCAGGACATCGCGCAATGGTAGCAAAACGAACATTAATCAATATAATAAGCGAAAATAAACCAATTAAATCATATTTTTTTCCCTGTAGAACACTCTCTAGCAATGACACTCTGACGCGAAAAAAAAAACGGAGCAAAGAGGCAAAAAAATAACACGTTAATTATACGTTATAAATATCTCATGATAGGTTCGTATCAACCAAAATGAAATGTAATAATAACAAAAAAAGGTAAAAAAAGATTGATATTGCCTAGACGTGTACAGAATGAAGCAGAAAAAAATATGAAAGAGAGATGCAAAAAAATCCGTGACAACCAGATTTTATCATATCACACAACTAATTAGTGCTTTTTATTTAATTGCATCCTCCAGAGTAGTAGAAGTGTATGACACTCTTTTTGTGTTATTTTTGTATTTATTTACATATGCGGTGCGAGATATTTGTGATTTTTTTGTTGGCAAAGAGGTTAACGGTAGAAAATTTGTTGTTGGGAAATTGTGTGGAAATTAGGATGGTCAGGAATTGTCACAAACGTGTCGGATTTTTTGTATTTAAGACTTTCAGAAATTTAAAAGACTTTTACGAGATAAAAAAATTGTAAGTATGGAATAAATTTAAAAGTATAAATTTCTATTTTTTCATTAAAAACTAGATTTATAATTTTTTAATTATTTTTTTATTTAATTTTTAATTTAATTTTTTAATTTTTTTTATTTTATAACAAATTTAAATCAAAATTATTAAATAAATTAAAATAAATAATTATATTAAGACAAATAAATTAAAATTTTATTAAATTAAAAAATTTTAAATATATTAATTTTGTTCAACAAAATTTGTTCAATTAATTAAATTTTAAATTCTTATTTAATTTTTTTTTATTTTTATAAAAACATAAATATAACAAAAATACTTGCATGAAAAAAATAAAAAAAAAATAATATACCTAATGAAATTTAATAAAATTTTGAGGAATTAAATTTAATCCAATATTTTATTTATTTAAAAAAAAAATTTCTTAAAATAAAAATTTTAAGAAAAATTTGAAAAAAAAACTTTTCTTAATTCAAAAGTTTAAATTTTGAGATTTTGAGTAAAATTTTTAAAAGAAAAAAATATTTTTAATACCAAAGACTTTATTAATTTATTTTTCGATTAAAAAAAAGTATATTTTAAATAAGTTTTTACCAACACAAAATTAAGAAAATTAATAATTAAATTTAATTTGAAAATTTAAGAATAAATTATCTGTAAAAGTATTTTCACAGTCGCTTTTACAGTCGCAATTTAATTTTACTATTATATTTTATTTTTTTATAAATTTATTTTTAAAAAATATTAATAATTTATTTAATTAATATAATAACAATGAATTAATTGATTTATATTAAAAATTGATTTAAATATTTTTTTTATTCTAAAAATTTATTTAAATTAAAAATAAAAATTTTTATAAAAATCTTTAAATTTTTACAAACAATTTAAAAATTTTACCTTATTTTTTTTCATTGTATGAAATTCTATTTTTGTTCGAATTTTTTTCTTCTCTTATACCTTTTGAATAAAAAATATTTTACCTGTCCTCCCTCTTTCACTCCTCATATCATAAAATATCCAATTTGCTCCATCCGTATCGAGCAAAATCCACAATATCTTCTCAACCTCTTTTCCTGCCTATTTTATTATTATAATGGGCTGCAATGTCCTATTTGCCGTGGCGCAAATACCGCGTCAAATGGATGCGAGCTCGTATCACACGTGAAGTGATTGCATTACGCTCTCCGGCATTAAATTTCAACTCTATAAATCATAATTGCTTGAGCACGGAGTGATATTCATTTTTAATTATTTCGCTGCTTCGAGCGATTTCTATTTTTTATTTTTTTGATTTTTTTTTGTGTTTTGCAGCTACTGTCTGACACTCGGAAAATCCGCGATAAAAATCAACTTGATATCAAATTACATTGTTGGAAGCTGTTTTTTAATTGCGCAACTATGATTCTTGCTCGTTTTTTATCGCAATCATCGGGAACAAGCGAAACAACGAGGAAGGGACAAATATGTGGTTGTGGCATGTAAAGAGACAAAAAGTCACGATATTCATGTAATTATCAGATTTGATTTGTCTTTCTCGTTCGCTTCGTAGTCAAATCTCTTGGCAGGCAGGCAGGCGAGCGGAGTGCAATTTATTATTAGTCAAAATTAGTGAGGCTTTTTAATTTACACCCAAAGAGCTGCACAATGCAGCGAAATCAACAGTTTGTTGCTGTTTTTAAACCGAACAAGAGTACTTGGAGTGTTCAAAAATTAATCACACGACATTCGCTGCGAGAAGAATGCAAAGCGATGCAAAAAAAAAATAATACGACACTGTTGTTTTTAAAATGTTTTGCAAAGGTGTATAAAATGTTTTGTTTGCCGTCCTTTGCTTTCATGCTAATCATTAATTTATGTGATGTGATACACCTTGTTTTTAATTGTATTAACATAACATTGAACTTGCATGTTGCTTGTCTGGCAAAGAAAAGTAGAGTGCAGTTTCGTGAACAGAAGCAAATGACAAAGTTGTGTGTGGCGTATTTTTGTCTAGCGAAGGGAGTTTAAGAGGAAAATTGTAAGTAAATTATTAATTTTTGACAATGATTGCTTTTAATTGTCTTAAAATTTGATTTTTCCTTGAGATTTGGATATCATTTTTCAAAATGAATTTTTAAATTTTCAAATTTTAAATAAAAAAAAATAATTAAAATTAAATTAAATTTTTGAAAAAAAAATTTTTTTTAATAATTTTTCCAAATTAAAATTATCAAGTTCAAAATTTATGTTTTTAAATCCTAATTTTTTTTATTATTTTTTTTTTAATTTAAAAAAAAAATTTTTTTTAATTTAAAAAATATATTTTTTTTAATATTAAAATTTTATTTTTTTTTTTAATTTTTGAGAAAATAAGCTCAAATTTTTATTCTTTGAAAAAATTTTCTTTAATTTAAAATTAAAAAAATAAAAAAAATTATTTTCTTGTAAGATAACAGAAATATTTTTTAAAATTTTCAATATTTAAAAATAAATTGTTTTAAATTGAATAAGAAAAATTTATTTTAAAATTTAATTAATAAAAATAAAATAATTATTAATTTATTTTTTTTTAAAATAATAATTAATAAAAATTAAAACAATTAAATTTTTTTACATTTAAAAATTTTTTTTTTATATTTTTTTATTTTGTTTTATTAAAAAATAAGCTTAAATATTTATATAATTATTAATTTGTTTTAAATAAAATTAAACAAATTTAACAGAATTTTTTAAAATTTCTGATAATCTTAAAAAAAATAAATTTGTTAAAAATAATAATTTCAGAAAAAAAAACAATTTCTTGTAATTTTGATGTAAACGAAAGACTTCAACATTGGATCAAGCTACATTTCATCTCAACCAAATTTCAAAGGAAATCTCCCTAAATAACAAAAAATTCATAAAAATTTAAAAAAATCTACATTTTTTAACTTCTTACCTTTAAACACAAACATATTTTTTAAAAACCTAAAAAATGAAAAGAATTTTTTTTCATTAAAAATTTACCTTCACAATAGAATTCACTTAAGTTCAGCAACTCTCCGTTAGATGTCTCCCCATGTACCATTTTCAACCTTATTTTTTTTTCTTTTAAAAAAACTTTTTCTCATTCTTTTTATTTTACTAAAAAAAATCCTCCCCTTAAATTTTTAATAATCATCAAAATTTATGTCACCATTATCGTCAACTGAATAGATTTTCAATTAATTTTTTATTTCATTTTTTTCCTGATTTTGACTGAAATGGACTTCCTGTCAATTCTTTTATTTTAGCAAACAATTTTTTCTTTTTTCCATAAGACAAAAAGTAAAAGAAAAATATCGTCACATTAATAAAAAGAGGTAAAAAAAAGAAGAGTTGACATTAAAAGCGATAAAAAAAAGGCGGAAATGATGATGATGATGCACCCTTTTTTAATGTCTTTCTTTTCATTAACTCGCCCATTTCAATATTTTCAATTTAATTATTTAATGTTTGCATAATTTTTACATTAAATCGGGCAATTTAGGCGGTGTCCATTTTATTAAATTTTCTTCAAGAAAAAAAAAATTTTTATTTTTTTTCTTTAAAAAAAAATAAATTCAGTTCAATATGATTTCAAATTCCAAGCCATGTTTTCCCATTTTTGTCATTTTTTTTACAACTCATATATTTTTTGTCGTTTCAAGAAAGAAAAAATTCTTACAACAAATTGGACTGGATGTGAGAAGAAAAAGGAAATCTTGCAGCAGCAGCAGCGAAGACATTACAAATTCAAAAATGGTGTCTATTCCGCAAAATATATGATGACAGTTAGATTTAAAAAGAAAAGAAAAATAGCATTTGGGAAATAGAAAAAATTATTTATGTGTGTTTGCGAGAATGTGTGCGAAAAAATGTCACGTAAATTTTCTTCGTCATACAATTTTTTTTTTTCGTGAAGCCTTGGATGATATCAAATCTAAAAAAATAAATAAAAAACGAAATTTTATTTTTTTACACAAGATTAGCATTTTTAATGCCTTTTCTGATTCGTCATTCAAAAAATTTATTTATTTTATAATTTTTTTTTGTATCATCCATACTGTTGTTTTTTTTACAATTTTGACCTTAAACATATAATTTATTTTTTTTCGTACAATATTTTATTAGTGTTTATTACTTTTTATACACGTTTCTTTACTGATAATATTTTATTATTATTTTTATAAATTCTCACAATTTTTTTTTTGTATTACATTCAATTTTATTTATGTAAAAATTTATTTTTTTCTTTTAATTAAATGTCAATTGAAAAATAATAAACAACATTTAGTATTTCAAATAAATTCACGTTTACAAATCCATTTTTCTCGTATTTTTATTACTTTATGCTATAATAATGTAATAATTATGAATTAATAGTTTCTAATTTATTGCACTACACTTCTCAATTATTTTTTATTTTTCACGAAGATGATGATCATTATGCAATTTGTTTGTCAGAAAGATATGTTTTAATTTTTTTTTGTTTAAAAAATTTTCCAAGCTGATTTTTTCGTATACTTGTGCAAGGCGAAAATGTTACGTAGTACTCAAAAAGGCGAAAAATAGCAAAAAATACTCACCTTTTTTATGAGAAAATTACAAAAAATAATTTTTTTCAATTTTTTTTGAGAAACGGAATTTTTTGTATTAAAAATTAAACGTTTTTACTATAATTTTTTGTTTTTTTTATTTATATTTTTTTTTTCGTATACATTCCATTGATCCACCAGTTATTCAATAAATTTAAGTTTTTTTTTTCATTAAATATTTTAAGCATTTTTTGTGTCTGTGTTGATGATTTGATTGGAATTAAACCCTGTTTCCCATTATTTTAAAATATGTATGTTCAATGAAAACTACACAATATTATTTAATTAATTAATTAATTATGAAAATGCATGAAAAAATTAAATTTTTTAGCAACAAAAATTTTCTTTGGTACAAATAAGCAACATTTAGATGATTTTTTTTTATTTTTAAATTTTAACAAATAAAAATAAGAAAAATTTGTGAAAATTCATGAGTTTCAGTATACATTTTTTTTTCGTCATTCATACTAATATTTTATATCTTCCTCGTTTTTTTAAAAATAATTTAATTTTCTCATATTTTTTTTTTTAATTATATTAATTACTACATTTTTCACTGTGTGTGGTTTCTTTAAGTAAGTATCGTATAGCAAAATTGTTCCAATTCGTGATTACGTATATCGTGTTTTTTTTAGTTATTTATAATGTAATATAAATAAACTTTTTTAGTGTAAAGCTAGTTGGTGATGCCTAAATAATAAAAAAATAAATAAGTAAAAAAATAAAAAAATATAACATACCTTTTTTTTTATAAAAAAAATAAAAAATCTTTTGAAGCAAATAAAAATTAATAATAATAAATAATAAAAAAAATAAATTTTAATTTTTTTCACAATTATTACCGTTTTTGTGTATTTTTATTCAATATATTTTGAATATTTTTATCATAGTTTTCCAATTTTTAATTTTTCTGTCTGTTTATAATAATAATAATAATTAATAATAATAATGTGTGTGTTTTTTTTTTACAAAGTTCATTCATTTATTAATATTATTTATTTATAATTTTACTTCATTTTCACTATAAACCATCTGTATTTATTTTTTATTTTATTTAATTATCATTTATAGTCTTATAGTGTATTCCTTAATAATTTTTCTTTAGCAGCTATCATTACATATCATTAATATTAATATTATAATTAATTATATAATAATAGCTAATATGATTAAAAACAAATTTTTTATATATGTTACACAATGTTTGATAGTAATAATCATTTTTCTTTATATTATATTACTTTCTTACTCAATCATTATCATATTTATATATATATTTATTTTTATATATATATATAATTTATAATAAAAATTTACTGTCTAAAAATTTATTATTATTTATTATAATTATTACATTACACATTTATATATCGTTTTTTTATTTAATTATATTAAATTATTTTTTTAAGTATTTTTTTTTAGTTTTTTTTCCTAGTTTGATCCTTTTATATTTATATTTTTTTTTTCATTAAATTACAAATTCTTTAACTGTACAAATATTTATATATATATTTCTTACAGGTTCAGCCCTGTATATTTTTTTCTCTTTTTTCTTTTTCGTGTAAGATATTTTATAACTAAAATAAAATATTAAAAATAACAAAATTTTCTTTTAAAAATCTATAAGTTGCCTGTTTTCTTTTTTTTTCTTCTTGAATGTGCTTGTAAATATTATTTTAATTATTTTTCTATTTTTTTTTATGTGAAAAATCTATTTTTGTGCCATTCTATGTGTTTATTTTTTTTTGTGAATATTTATTTTATTATTTATTTTTAAAAAAATATTTGGGAGCATCAATCAACTAAGGAACTTTTTTTTCGTCAAAATTTAAAAGAAATAAAAAAACAGGATATTAAAAAAATATTTTTAAATAAATTTGACCTAAAAAAGTATTTTTTAAAAAACAAGAAACTTTAAATAAAAAAAAATATTGTTGATTAGATGCAAGATGGCGGTTATTTTTTAGGATTTATGAATTGGTGACAACTTATTAAGTAATATCATAATAATAATAATTTTTTTAATATAATAAAATTAACGTAGTTTTGGTTTCCTTTTGATACTTTTCTTCTTTCTTCTTCTATAATGGGACGTTGTTAGTACAACACTGAGCGAGACCCTGTTTTTTTTTTTTAAATAAAATGATCACTGGGGGCTTGTTTGTTTTGAAGTTGATTGCAATATAGACACTGAAATTAAATAAAAAAAAATAATTAATTTTAATTCAAAAAAAAAAAAATTAAAAATTTACCTTAATAAATTGCCATGTGTTTCATTCATCGCTTTTTTTCACGAAATTAGTTAACAAATTGCTACAAAAGGGGTTGTTGTGTGTTTTTTTTTAATTTTTTTTCATGCTCTTTGTCTTCGTCTCTGCTTCTTATATTGCCAATTAATATTACAAATGATGACCATAGTATTCGGCAGGTGGGTAATGGTAGCCTTGATGGAATCCCGCATCCGGCGGACGATGCATCATTTGCGCTTGACCATCCATCATGTAGCTCATTGCATCTGGGTAGCCAGCCGATGGACCTGGGTGTGTATAAACTGTACAAAAAACAATAACATAGAAGAAAATGCAGAAGATGCAAACATTTTATTCATATTCATAAATTTATTTTGTGTGATTTTTTTTGTTGGGTGCAAATGGGGGGTGCGGGAAAAAATATTTTTTCACATCAAAAAATTTTTGCTTGATATATTTTTGACGCGAAAAAATATTTAGATTTGACATTCGTGACATGAAAAAACGCGCAAAATTAACTTTTGGAAAAGTTTTTTTTTAAATTTTCGTGTGAAAGGAAATGTTAACTGAAAGACGTTTGCTGCAGAATTTCTTTCCTTTCTCGGATCTGACAACATTTTTGGCATGGCATCAAAAAGTTTTGCTGCGGATCAACTTTATTAAAAATTTAATTTTTTTTTTCAGTTTTTAATAATATTTTTTTTTATTTGTTGAGTCAAAAATCGACAAGAAGGAAATTATTTTTTATTTATTATAATTAAATTTTAAAAAAATCATTAAAATTAAAATAATTTGGTTTTATTTTTTCATTCATATTAAAAAAAAATAAATAAATAAAATATTTAAAAATTATTTAATTAATTATATAATTTATTTAGTTTTAATAATTTTTTTAATAATTAAATTATTAAATTTTAATTTTAATTTATTTTTAATTAATTAATTTAATTAATTTTTAATATTTTAATTTATTTTTAAAATTAAATATTAAAATAATTACAAATTTAATTAAATTTAATAAATCATAAAAAAATATATTTTGTTGAATAAATCTCGCTAAAAATCGACAAAATTGTAAATCAAGAGAATTTTTTATTAAAAAATTTAAAAAAAATGAAAATTAAAATAATATTTTTTTTTTAAATTTCAGACTTTAATATTATTTTTTTTTTATTTGTTGAGTCAAAAAACGAGCAACAAGGAAATTATTTCCCTATAAAACGAGAAATCTCATAGAAAATGATAAATTACTTGGGGAGTCTTAATTACTCCCAAAACTGTCGTATTACTTGTTTCCTTGTTTGTTTGCCGTTTTTCGGTCTCATTTTCGGTAAACATTAAAATTCTTATTGCTTTTCCAATCGACAGACATTTCTTTTTCTATTTACCGAAAAGAAAAAGAAAAAAAAAATAGAAAGTCATTGCAGAGAAAACGAAAACTTTCATTGTTTTTCCGAAAGTCAATTGTTTATGATATTCATATATTACAACATGTTGTTCTGATAGCAGCGCAGGCAACTTTCGCTCGTTTTTTTTTTGTTTTTGTTTGTTATTGTTGACGCAGCGCAGCGCAAAACGAGAGAAGAGGAATGAATTACAACAATGTTTTGTTCCAATTTTATCCTGCGTTGCTAGATACGCTCTTTTTTGATATCAATCTGCGTTTCTTTTGTTTTTCTCGCTGCCGTTCGCTGCCTTTGTTTGTTGTTCGGGAAAATAACTTGTTTTTTTTTCCTTCTTTGTGGACCTTATCAAGCAACCGAGGCAACAATCAAGAATTAAAAAAGATTTACGGGTCTTACACCTTTATTTCTTTATTTGCCGTGCCTTTTTTCGTATAAATTGCACAGAGGCAAAGGGAGAGAGAAAAAAGGGTTTCGAAATATAAATTCAAACTTTTCCCATTTTTGCTTTTATATTACATTGGAAAATATCGCGATACCTACGGAATAACTTTTGCCCAGTTAAAAAATTTTTGTTTTATAAAATGTGACGGAAAAATAAATATTTTAAAATTTAAATAAAATAAAACTTTTGATTTTTTAATTAAATTTTAAAAATTTAATTAATTAAAAATAATAAATTAAAATAATTTAATTTAATTAAAAATTTTAAATAAATTAAATTGCTCAAAGGGTAATAAATATTTTTTTATTTTAAATTATTTAAATTAATTATTTAATTAAAAAATATTTTTTTATTTTTAATTATTATTTTAATAAAAATTTTTTACTATTCATAAATTATTTTTTTTTTCAAAATTAATCAATACATTTTTTTGAATAATGAAAAAAAAAATTAAAATAAATAAAATTAATTAAATAAATTAAATTAATTTTTTGCAGCATTAAATTTGTTAAAAAAATTATTTAATTTAAGAGAATATTTTATTGAAAAATAATTAAAAAAAATTTAAAATAAAAAAAAATTAACATAAATTTTCTGAATTTTTTTTAAACATAAACCTTCTTTAAACTAAAATTGACAAATAAAAATAATTTTACAGAAATTTCTTTAAAAAAAATTAAATTAAATTTAAAAATTAAAATTTAACTTATTAAAAAAATTATTTTTAATATTAATAAAATTTATTTTAATTTTTATAAAATTTATTTTTTACAAAAATATTTTTAACTGGCTACTTTTCAATAACTTCGTTCACCTGTTTGCCCGAAAACGCCTATGAATGCCAATGATAATGAAAATAATGAAAATTACGCATTTTAAAATTCGTTTTCTAAATTAATTTCAAGTAAAGGACGACGGCGTGGTTTTTAATTATTTTTATTATTATTATTAGTATCAAATTAGAATTCCGCGCGTAAGACGAAGGGAAAATTGAAATTTGTGGGCGTTTAATAAAACAATTAAAATGCGTCTCAAGTATTTCGCTTCTCGTTCCTTCTTGTTTTTTAAACATCGCAAAAAATCTCCAATTTCAACGAAACATATTTTATTACATGATGGATTCGAGTAATTTCGAAAATTGTGACCACACAATCCAACACCTTTGTGAAATTTCAGACACCCAACATCCGAAATCAACCACAAACCATATTACACCCATCTATATTTTGCGTGCGGCGGCATGGAAAGAGCGAGAGACATAATAAATTTATTACACTTTCCGTATCAATTTCATGTGTGTGTGTGGCAGTGAGTTTAATAATATTGCAATTTTGTACCCCTTAATGGCCATTAACTTAATCACAAATATTCATGAAGATGAGAGAAGATCGTCCAATCACTTTTACTCCACATTTTAATTCGAAATGTGTCATTTTCCGAGAGCGACATGCACAGTCACTCGTGTGTGAATGTTTATTTATCTTATTAAAGGACTTGTGCCATCGGAAGGTGTTTTGCGCCGTTAGTTAACGAGAAATAGACGGAGAAGAGAAGATACATTACAATAATTGCACACACATTGGTAATAAAATATTTTGGAAGTAATTTTCTTCGTT
This sequence comes from Culicoides brevitarsis, assembly GCF_036172545.1. Lineage (NCBI taxonomy): Eukaryota > Metazoa > Arthropoda > Insecta > Diptera > Ceratopogonidae > Culicoides > Culicoides brevitarsis. The sequence goes on along the minus strand of NC_087087.1, from coordinate 8,420,262 downwards.
TTGGTGCGAAAACACACACAGAAATGTTTGCGGGTTGAATATTAGGATATAATAAATTAAGTCATGATCATCGTTTTATTGTTATTATTTTACCTAAGTCAATATCTCTAGATGTTGTCGGAGTTTTGCTTTCTCTCTGTCTGTTTAATGGCAATAATTAAAGAAATTCGATTAGTTTGGTGTGCGACAGAGACGGAGGAAAAAAGGGAAGTTGATGCCAAATTACTCGACAAAGGTAACTTTAATATGGGAATTGTGAGAAATTTGTGTTTCGCAAAATAAAAATTATTAAAAAAAAAATAAATGAAAATTTTTAAAATAATATTTTTAACAATTTTCATTTTTTTTTAATAATTTTAAAATAATATTTTTTAATAATTTTAAATTATTATTTTTTTAAAATAATTTTAATTTATATTTTAATAATAATTTCAAATTTTTATTTTATTTTTTAATTATTTTTAAATTATTAAAATAATATTAAATTTTAATAAAAAATAATTATTTACTTGTTTTTATAAAATATTTTTTTTTAACAAATTAAGATTTTTTAACCTTAAATTTTTTTTTTATTTTTTAATTTTAAATTATTTTTTTTCAAAAGTGTAATTTAATTTTCAACCAATTTTTTGCATTTTTCTTTAATTTTTTTTTAATTTTTTTTTATAATAGATAAACATATAATCAAAATAAAATTTTTTTTTACATTTTTTTATAAAAAAAATAAATATTTATTTCTTTATTTTATATTTTAATTATTTATTAAAAAAATAAATTTAATTAAAAAATATTTTTAAAAATTAATTCATTGAAAATAAAAATTAAAAAAAAAATAATTATTAATTTTTTGAAAAATTCATAAAAACGTATGTTTGAAGGTTACTTACTAATTTTTTAAAAATTAATTTAAATTATTTTTAATTTTTTTTAAGTCTTAAATTGAGTTTCTTTAAACTAAATGTTTAAAAATTAAAAATTGATTATTTTTAACATCGCAACTTGAAAAAAATTTGCGAAACACAATTTTTTCTCTATTTTCAGTAGATAAAAAGTGTCAAATAAAAGTTCGGATCTCTCGTTAAGACATAAATATTTAGCAGGACCTTTTTCTCGAAATACGAGCGACTGACATTTCTTACTGAAAAAAGGTATTTTTTGTCTTTTAGAAAAGTTTCTCATTATTTCTCAATGAAAAAACGCTCAAGTAACATTTTTTCGTTAAAATTAGTGCCTCACTTAAAGACAAAAAAAAAATATAAATAAACAATAAATGAGTAAGTCGCATGTGATGGAAATGAGAAAGAGAAAAAAAAACGACTAAAAAAGGGTAAATTAAGGATTTAATTCAGAAAAACTTTTTCATTATATTTTATTTTTTAGGTATTTAAATGTTGCCGTGGAGTAACTTTTTTTTTTTTGAACAAAAAATTTTCTCTGCGTCGCCAGATTAGAAGAGGACTGTTTTGCGAGAACACGATGATGAAGGTTTCGTTTGTTGCAGACACCTGCTACCTGTGCATGAGTGTGCCTTGTGCGGATTTTTACCTCTTTATGACATGAAGTTAAACATAATTTTCATTACAAACTTTTTTTTTTTGTTATTTTTCCCCGAAACAAATTTAAATGAGGGATAATTAGATAAATTTGATGCTGCTGCTGCTACTGGAATTTCTGAGCAACATTTTTATTGCGTTGAAATGAAGGAGAGAAGAAATTATGCGAAAACGATACACATTCACGACGACGAGGCCATTTTATTTTATTTTATAATTTTTCCCAAACAAAAACAACAAACAAGCATGGCAAAAGTGGAAAATAAAATACCCCCAAAATTAAAATTGCAGGCAATTAGTCGGGCACATAAATATCTCAAAATCACCCGGTTCGCACATGGAAAATATTTTTCCCGTCGAAGACGAAGAATAAATTTTTAATTAAAAAAGTTGAAGCATTTGTGGATTTTATTTAAATGTTCTTTTTTTCTGTTCGTTTTTTCATGTCGGTTTGGAGCCATTTTTATTTTTTTTTTGCTTTTTCAACGAATGTCAGAATTCTTATGATTATAAAAATTGTTTGCATGAGAAATGGCGTCACCGCATGATGATGTAAAAGTTACGGTGAAGTCATTTCAGTTCTGTGTGAACACTTATTGCTATGACTTATGGTCTAAGAGACGACACTCACCTGCCCTATTTGACTGATCGATCATTGGTTGCACTATTCGCCGTCTAGCATTGATAAACCTGCAAAGAAAAAAAATAAATAAATTATTAATTTTTGTTTAAATTTTAGAAATTTTGAATTATTTTTTAAATTTTATTTTTTTAGCTTTTTTTCAATTTATTTATGAATTTTATTTTTTTTTTATTTAAATAATTAATTAATTTTTTTTTATTTTCTATTTTATTTTCTTTAAAAAATAAATTAAAATTAAAAATATTAAAAAAAATATAATTAAATTTTTATTTGTTAAAATTGTCAAAAATTTAAATAATTTTAATTAATTTAATTTTATTAAAAATTAATTGAAAATTAAAAACCTAAAAAATTATTTATTTTTCTTTATTTATTTATAAATTTTCTCAAAAAATTAATAAAATTTTTATTTTAATTTATTATTTAGTTTTTTTTATTTTAATTTAGTAATTAAAAAATATTTTCTTTAAAAAATTAATTAGGTAAAATTAAAAAAAAATATATAATTTAATTTTTATTTATTTATTTATTCAACCTAAACTTGTCAAAAAAAATTAAAAAAAATATTTTTAATTATTTTTTAATATTTTTTTTTTAATAAATTCAATTTAAATAAATAAAAATTAAATAAATTATTAAATTAATAATGAAATAATAAAAATAAAAATTTATTAAAATATTCTTTTTAATAAATTTAATATTAAAAAAAATAAAAAGAATGTCAAAATTTGTCATTTCAGCTAAAAAAAATCCTCATCTATCATTAATTTTTAGCACTTATTTATATTTTATGTCAAATTGAATGGATTTCACTCGCTTTTTCCTATCGATTTTCTATTTTTTCCACGAATTTCTTCGTATTTTTGCCTTCAACGACTTTTTTCGCTAAATTTTCACTTCATGACCCGTAAAAATTGTCGCACAGTCCATTACAACAATGTACCCATTAAATGCAGATTCCTAAAATCAATCAATAAGATTTTAGGAATTCACGAGATGCCTTTCCATTTCGCATGAAACGAAACGTGCCTGCCATACACAACACGCAGCTCAAGTTCCTTCAGCCTATTTTGCTCAAAAACCAATCTAATAAGCCATAAATACTAATATTTTCATGTAACTTTCTCGTGAATGGGAAAATCCCTCATATCTTTTGCAATATAATACTACTAATAATAATATGGGGAGGATTCCGAATTTTTTTCTTTCTTTTTGCCAACGAGATGACGAGATAAAGAAAAACAGAAGAAAATTATTTTTTTTCCTACGTCGTAACCCGTATATTGTGGCAGAAAACATTAAATACATCATTTAAATGTATAAGGGAAAGCCTCTTTATTATTATTTTTGATGCTGTGCCGTTCATGTGAGTTCACCTCCGTTCCATAACTTTATCTCCTATTATCATCAAAATATGACCGAAAAATTATTCTTTCTCAAAAAATCAGGTTGTTATCATTAAATTGGTACAAAAATGGTCAACAAAAAAATTTGTTAAAAGAAAAAAAGGGAAAAAATATTTTTTTTTGTTTTTAGATGTCATCGATACACTTTCTAGTTTAGTATCGCAAAAAAAAAAATAATAAGATTTTTTTCAGATATTTTAAGCGCAAATCGTGATTTGAATTCCCGTGAGGCACAAAGCGAAGGTAGGAACTTGAGGGAGGCCTAATTGGAAGAAAACTAAAATATGACAAATAAACTGTTGAATTTAATGGCAAAATTTCAGGTAATTGACACAAAATTCGACAGGTTATGGGACCCAATTATTTTTAACAAAAAAAAAAAAAAATATGAGTAGGATGAAAAAAAAATTCGATTGTGATCTTTTGAACGTCGAACGATCTTTTTCTTTGCGGCAAAAACCGACAATCCATCTCAAATTACAGCATCACGATCTCGACATGCATATAATCGTTCCTTGCTTTTTTTTTTAATTAATGATACTCGTTTGACAGACAGGTGATTAGATACACAAGTGACTCAACAACGCACTTTAAACGGATTTTACTTGAGATTTTGCCTCAGAAGTGTCGGAATGTGTGTGAAAAAAATTATTCGCGAAAGAAAAAAAAAATCGCTTGTGGTTTATTAATGATTAAAAGGTCGCACGAGGACTCTTAAGTTAAGTTATTCCAGAAAAAATTCTTTCAATTTGCGAGATTTAATGAAAATTCAATTCGTGTCCCCATCGAAAGAAAAAAAGAAATTAATCCGCACAGTGCATCAATATCATTTGCTGGTAATAAATCATCTCATTTACAAAAGCAAACGAGATTTCCCTTCGTTTTTGATTATTTGCGAAAGAAAAGATGCGTATGTGAGAGAACATGATCCCGAAAAAAATAAAAACATCGATAGGGTGCATTTTTCCAGCATTGTTTGCCAAAAATTCCAAATTATGTTAGACGAATGTAAAGCCAGCTAATCTTCAAGATGGGGATTTGTTTGTATATTACGTTATTACGAATAATAGATTACGTGATGTCGGAGTTTTTTTGTTCAGAAAAGGGGAATGAATGAGATGAGGAGTGAAAGAATTTTTATATCGAAGCTTTTAATTGTTCGAGAATTGTAAAAATAATTTGTTTTGCTGAATTTTTGAGATTTTTTGCGAAAAATTAAATTAATTTAAAAACTTACTAAAAATAATTTATTTTTTTTAATTAATAAATTAAATAAAATAAATATTTTAATAAAATATTTCAATAAAAATATTCGTAATAAATACTTTTTAATAATTAAATTTTAATAAAATTATTTTCAATAATTATTTTAATTTTTTTTATTACATTAAATTTTCCTATTTTTTTATTTTATATTAAATTTAAAAATTTTATTTATTTTTTTTTTTTTTTTTTTTTGAATATTTTACTCATGATATGCAAAAATTTTAATTTTATTTTTAAATAAATAAATATTAAATTAAGTTTTACTTAATTCATATAATCTTAAAAAAAATGAAAAAATAAATAAAATGTCAAGAAATAAAAAAAATAATTTTCTTGTAAAATTTTCTAAATATTTATTTAATTTTTTATTTATTTTAATTTATTTTTAATTTTTTTTTTAATAATTCAATAAAAATTTAAAAAATATTTTTAAACTCTTAAAAATAAATTAAAAAATTGGTATTAAAATATTTTTTATTTATTTTTAAAAATTTAAAAAAAATATTATTTTCATTGAATTTTTAAATTATTTTAATTTAATTAAAATAATTAAAAAGAAATTAAAAATAAAAATGAATAAAAGTTCAAATTTATTTGTTTAAAAAAATATATAAAAATTATTTATATTTTTAATTATTATTTTTTTTAATTATTTTTTTATTATATTATTTTTAATTATTTTTTTTATTATAAATATTTTTAAAGGCATTTTTAATAAATATTTTTTTAAAGAAAGTTTCGCCAAAAACCCAAAGATAAGAAAACTCATTAGAGCATAACATCACTCGAAACGACTCATTGCCTCCTCGCATGACGCTCAAAAGCAAAAAAAAAAAACGTCTCTCTTCACCCGAAAATTTCTCGTCTCGAAAATTTATTTATTTGCGCAAACAGCATAAAATTCCTCATCATCAGCAGGGAACGAAACGTAAAATAATTGAAGCACGAGAGCTAATTACTTTCCTACTTTTGCGTAGATTCGTTTCTGTGTGCGTTACTTGCCATCATCAACAGGAGCGAAGGCAAGAGGCAAGGCAGCAAACAAAGAAAGGTGCCTTGTATCGTATAAACATATCGAATGAAATGCAATAAATTATCTTGCAGTGGAATGGAGCGAGAGAGAGGTGACAAATTAACCGTATGCTTTTGAAGTAGGAGCAACATGACAAGATGGCAGAAACGGAACACGAGACAACGAGCGAGGTAACAAGTTCGTCGTAAGAAGAAACTAACTAATGAATGTTTGTTGCTTCTTCGCTCGGGATGGCATGAAACATGAAAAGGGGAGGATTTCTCTAGTAAATTTCAGTTAATAATAATCTTTGTTGAAGTTAAATATCGCAAAACGAGAGACAAACAAACAAAATTATTGGATTTATTTGGAGGTTGTGACACCTTTGCCAAGATTTATTATCCCACTTTCGGCATTAATTTATTTATATGTTGTCAATTTCAGCTCTTCCGACTCCGACTTGACTCCGGCTTTTAATTAGATCGCCATTCTCCAATTACTTTTATGGCCGTCCCTTTAATAATAATCCCGAAAAATGACTCAATCAAGGAAATTTCGCACAAAAAATGTTATTTTATCCGCAAGTTGCATAGAAATGCGCAAATTATGGTAAACAGATTAACGTTGTCTCCTTTTTTTCCTTCTCTGTAACTTCGTTAGACCAAAAAGGACAATTAACCATATGTGCGGAAAGTCGAGACCTATCATCATCATCATCATAATAATTGCTGAGGTAACAATCTTCGAGCAATTTTTATATAATTTTATTTTATTTCATAAAAATAATCCTGGTCAACTCAAAAATCCCCTTTTTTTCGTATAAAATTTTATCTGCATTTAAAGCTTCTTTATGGTAATCGTTGTCCGAGTCGATGCTTTCTTTTGAATGGAGAAAAAACGAATAAAAACGCAATTTCTGGAGTCAATCTTCGCCATACGAAAATAATGACATTTAATGGCGAATAGTCGAAAACGAGACATAATAATATAAAAATTGCTTTTTTTTAGAGAAAAAAATATATATTTATTTGAGGAGAATAATCAAAAAACGATATAGGCGCCATCCATTTTGAATGGCGTGGAAATTTTTTAGGGGGGGTGGGGGTCAAATGTTATTTTCGATGGATTTCGACGTAGGGTGTTGGGGGGGTAATAAGTAAATACGAAGGATAAAAATTGAAGATTTTTTGTTTCAATTTGTCAGAAATATATTTAAGCGCTTCAAACTTTTTCGATCTGTTTTTTAACTTACTGAGTAAACATGTACAATTTTTCACAAAATTTCCATATAAATTTGAGCTAATTTTTAACAATTTTTCTTGAAAAAGGGGGGGGGGGTTATTTTACTAAAAAGTACGTCGTAAATTAGGGGGGGTCTTTAAATTACGACGGTTTCCGATTATAGGGGGGGTGGGGGTCAAATAATGTCCATTTTTATCCGACGCCGTAAATGAATGGCGCCATAGACTATTTTTGGTTTGAATGGGCATGGAAATTACTTTTAGGATGGAAAAATGGGATGACCGGCAAATGTTATTGTTCATTTTTCGGGTTTTGTGTTGTAATGAAGAAAGGAAGGAAAAAATGTGAAAGTTGTCGTAAGAAAATTATTGTTTTTTTTTCATATTTTTAGTGCGTTCTATTTTTAATAATTTTTAAAATATATTTTTATTTAATATTTTCTGTTTTTTAAAGTATTTTAATAAATAAATTTTTCAATTTATTTTTAAAAAATCGAGCTAAATTTTAATTTTTTAGTAATTTTTTTATTTTTTTTTTTTTAATTTATTTTTTTAGAATAATTAAAAAATTATAATTTATTATATGAATTTAATTAATTTTTTTTAATTTTAGAAAATAAATTTTATTAAAAATTAAAAATTTTTTTATGGAATTTTATTTCATTTTATGATTTTTTAATATTTTATAAAATTTAATTTTTCTTCATTAATAAAAAAAAAAATAATTATAAAAATATTTTTTCATTAAAAAAAAATAAAAATATTATGTGATAATATTAAAAAAATAAATATTAATTAAAAAAAAATATATTTTATATGTAATATTATTTTATTATTTTTTGAACCAAATAAAAATTTTTAATATTTTTTTTTAATTAATAAAAATTAAATTTTAAAAAAATTATTTAAAAAAAAATTTTAATTTCACTTTTTAAAATTTTTTTATTAATTAATTAATTAATTTTGAATAATTAATAAAAAAAAAAATATTCTAAAAATATTTTAAAACTTCTCATGAATTTTTGTTTTTTTTTTATTTTAATTTAATATTTTTTTAAATTTTTAAAATAAAAGAACCTCACAATTAAATGTCCATATAAAGTAAATTTTCAACAAAAATCCATTAAAACCCATTTAAAAGGGACATCCAAGTTCCGATTGAATGCCCATTACTCAGAACCAAACTTTTCTCCATTTACTGAAGTATTTTACTTGAATTAACTTTTTCTTATCTCTTCTTGCATTTCCTTGAGACATTTTTAATGATCCAAAAACGAAGGCAAACACAGAAAAAAAAACGCTTATCACACCATAAAACAATTCTACCCTCGTCTCCTCCTCCATCCATCTCCCTTAATGCGCTCTTTTGTGTGACAAAGGCGAAGCGTGCGGTGCGGCGGTGACGAACCGAACGCGCTTCGGAATATCTAAAATTAGTATCAGCTTGAAATTATGCACAACTGAGCCTTTTTATACACACACACATTTTGATATTATTCGAGATTTAAGCTAGATTAGGCATTCTTTTTGCCGGTTGTTTCGCATTGACGCTCGAACAATACGAAATAAAACGAGAGGGGCGCAGTTTTTATCTTTACTTTTTGTAATTTTAATTATTTTAAATGTTTATCATTTCGAAATTTGCATTTGAACATTAATCAAAATTGTATTATCGTGACTTTTTCAGCGTGGCATGGCGGAAGAAATGGCAACAATGTAAATTAAAATCGAGTTTTTTGAGTATTTTTGTGCGTTTCTAGATAATTTTCTTTAATTATCCGACAAAGTCGCAGAAAATGAATAATTTAAAAGTTTTAAACACCTTGTAATGTAACGGCAATGGGAATTAACCCGTTTTAATCCCCACTCTCCCCTAAACTTCGGTGTTTATAAATAAATTCATAACCATGTAATTTTCTTAATGCACACAGCGAGCGCGTACATGTGTGTTCTTGACAGACGCCCAAAATGGGAAAATGGCACAAAACAGAACAAAAGGATTAAATAATTGGCATAATGGTGTAATAAACACAAACATACATCGGAGAATATATACGGCGGGCGTTTAAAAAGGGATATACAACTCAATATGTGACTCGTTCTAATATTTTAAGTTATTACTTCATAAATAATGGAACACAGCTTGTCACGAGAACGAGAAACTGAGCAAGGACAAGCAGCAAGTGTTTCATGTCAATTACTTGCTGAGATGCTGCGAGGGGAATGTGGCAACATTTGGTAGATATTTGCTTGCACTTTGACACTTTTATTACAAATTTGCCGTAAAATATCAAATCAAATATTCACAAAAAAAAATCAACGGAGTCTAAAGAGAGAGGTCAAATCGATAGCGCAACTGTTACGGTCAAGTCTGAAATTATTATTGCGAGGAAAAGTAATATAGACAGAACAATTGACGTCCTTTTCGTCATTATTGAGTTAAATAGATTTTTTTTTGGAAAGGAAATTGATCGATTTGGGGAGTGATAATGGAAAAATTTGTGTAAAAAGATTTTTTCTTTAAATGGCGATATTAAATTTAATTATTTGCAGAAAAATGTCTCAAAATTGATTTTTTGTATATTTTTTTTTGCTCTTTTTGGTTCTTTTTTTAAGATTTTTTTCATTTTATTTTTTTTAATTTAATTAAATTATTGAAAAATTTTTTTTATTTTTATTAAAAAATAATTTTTATTCAATACAAATTTTTAATTGATATTTAATTATATTTTTATTTTTTTTTATTTGATATTTTAATAATTTTTTAAATTTAATTTAAATTTTTATTAAATATCTGTTATTAAAATATCAATGAAAAAAATTATTAAAAATTTAATTAATTTATTTTTTTTTTAAATTTTATTTATTTTAAATTTTTAAATAATTTATTATTAATATAATATTATTTTTTAAATATTAAATTTTTCTAATTTTTTTCTCGAGTAATTTTAACTTCCTCAATAATTTTTTCCTTATAATTTTTACGCCATTTTTAATATTTTCGCGCCATTTTTAATATTTTCCCGCCAAAATTAGTAAAATGACGCTTTGATAATTCAGCGTCAAAATTGTTCAGTAAATTACATTTTAATGATTTTTTTTGATAAGAAAACTGACCTTTTTTCACAAATGTCGAATAAAACTCATTTTAATGTCTTTTCCTTTAAAAATATTTTAAAAAATTGAACAGAAGAAAATTGCAATCTACTTGCAGAGGAAACATTTCTTCGGACAAAAGTTATGAACAAACTTCCTGTTGAAAATGCATCCAATTTCCGAATCAAGAAAATAAATTTTGTATCTCTTCGTTGTTGAGAGTTTTCGTCGTCGTCGACGTCGTCGAATTTTCATTTGTGGTGTCTAAAACGATTCCAAAAGTAAAATGTAACGAAGCTGCTGCTTCGACTCTCACATAAATCTCGTTTTCATCAGAAAAAAATAAACTACCGGTCCATTTTCTTTCCCCCTTCGGCGAATATTTTCTGTGTTGTGACGAAACCCTCGTTGAAAATCAAGCGCAAACAGTAGCAGTAGCAGCAAAACTAAAATAAAGCATTCGTTCATGCATAAGAATATTGTCACTCGGGTGATTAATGGGTGTCGAACAAATTGTCTAGAAAAACAAGAGGGGTCACATAATAAAACATTTCTAATGTTCTTTTTTTTTGCATTTATTCATTCACAATGTTACAATATCGGATTAAAATGCAAAGAAATTCCTGATTTGAGTGATGCTGCGTTTCTACTGTCACAAAAACGGCGCACAGACTTGATTAAAAATAAGGACGTTTCGTAATCGGATTACTATAAATGCTCTGTCTGTGTGCGTCATATTGCGTGTAATTACGGCGGAAAGTAATAGAAGGTACACAAAAGTAATTGTTGCAAGTTGTTGCGAATAACAGATAATAAAATAAAAGCGGATTATAAAGTCAAGTCGCCAGTAATTGACGCCGTTTTGGGATGTTATGTTGTTTTTGGGGGTTAAGTGACTGGAATAATCCGAATATTGTCTATTTTCACGTGATATTTTACTTGAAACAATTGAAAATGTTTGAAAATTCGAATTTATTGATATTTGGCGCCATTTTTTGTTTACTTTTAACAGTTTGCGCGCCATTTTTTTAATTTGGCGCCAATAATTTTAATTTTCGCGCCAATTTTTGAATTTTATACTACTTAATTTTTTTTCTTTTCATTTTTGTACATTTTAAATATTTAAAAAAAAGATATTTCTATAAAAAAATTTTTCGCGCCATTTTTAAGATCATATCAGATCGAATAATATAAACTTGAAATTAGCGCGAAAAAGTAAATTTTTTATGATTTTAATTACTTGACGCCTTTTTCGCGCCAATTTCTTTTGTTTATAATATTGATCTGATCTGATCTTAAAAAAGGCGCCAAATAAAAAAAAATGTAAAAATATAAATTTTTCAAATTCCTGCTTCCCTGAAATCCGTTCACTTTACTCAAAAAACATAAAAACACAACAAATAGACACAAATTAAATTACTTTCAATAAAAAGCAGTCAAAATCGGAAGCACTTGATTAACACGTTGTACCGCAGTAAGTAAGAAGAAAAGTAATGACATCAATTTCACAATTGTCATGCAACATGAGCGAGAGTCAATCGACTAAAATAATAAAAATTACAGGAGTGGGACGATGTCGACGACGACGACGATGATGATGATGGAGCACAACAACACACACGATTATTTGCTTAATAAATAAATAAATATAATCTGGCGTTGCTCTCAAGAGTATCACTTCTACTCTTTTTCAACGAAATTAAACATGATGTTTTTATTTATTACTTTATTTATTTTGATTTTGCATTTTTTTTTTTCGTTGTTTAGATGACAACGACACGTGGTTGAGTGATTGAGTGCCTTCGACAAAGGAAAGTCAATTACTTAAAAAAAAAACTTTTTTTTTGAATTGAAATCGATCGTTTTTAGTTGGCGAGTCACTCGACCTAATATTTCTACGACGAAAAAAAAAATTCAAAATAAAACACAGAGACATAGAGAAAAAAGGAAAAAAGAGGAAAAAGTGAAGGAAATTACATGAAATAAATTATTCATAAACGTTTGGTTGTCGATAAAGGCAAGGAAAAAAATTTATCAGAATTTTATTTCAATTTTGTTTCATAAAATATTTATACCGAGAGTTTCTGCCTGTGTGTTTCGTGTTTTCCCGATATTGCCTGACTAAAAGTGACTTAAATTCAATTCGCCTGTTTGCCTTAAATTTACTGTAATTTGTTATGCATTCTGTATCTGCTTCGCTTTTGCTCCGCTCCGCACAGTTATATATGGCCACATAATTTCTGTTCTGGGAATTAATTCACTCTCCAACCGACAACCGACGACGACGACAATATCGAGGAGCAACTAAGAAGTGAATTGGAGCGAATCGAAGACGTTCGGAATATAAATGGGAATGGTTTTGATGGTTGATGCTTGCGAAATCGTCAGAGAGAGATGATCGCATGCATTAGTAATATTGGAAATTAATTTAATTTTCATACCTGACAAACGCAAAATATCGGACAAGATGCCACGTGCTTCGCATCAAAAAAAAAAAATACAAGTCAAGAAAAGCTTAAGAGACAATTCCCTTCGAAAACGAAAAAAAAACGACGGTTTAATTTATTCATTGCTGATAAGACTTTGCTCATTTATCAACCTAATGATTTTGGATTATGATATGCAAAGTAGTCTCGAAAAGAGATTTTGTCCTTTTTTCTTTCTTCTTGCGCTTTGTTTGTTTGTTCAGATGTAATTTTTTTGTTAAACGTCATTTAATGATATTTGCTGAAGTTTTTGTAAAATAATAATTTTCGAAGTAATTGTTTTTTTAATTTTCGAAAAAAAAATTATTTTATTTAATTTTAATTTCGAATTATTTTCGAAAATTTGAAAAAAAAAACAATTACTTCGAAAGTTATTTTTTTTACAAAAATTGCATTAATTTTCGAAAATAATTCGAATTTCAAATTTTCGAAAATAATTCGAAATTCAAATTTTCTTTCAAATTCTTATTTTAAAATTTTTTAAAAAAGATTCAATACTCGAAATTCAAATTTTTATTTTAAAATTTTCGAAAATGATTCGATATTCACATTTTCGAAAATAATTCGAAATTCAAATTTTCGCCAATTATTTTTTTCGTAAAAATATCATTTATTAAGGTAATACCTATCGAAAAATTTAAATCGAATATCATAAAAAAATTTAAAAAAAAATCAAAATAAAAGAAAATTATTCGAAAATTAACAATAATATATAATTTTCGAAACATATACAAAAAAAAAATAATTTTCAAAATAAAATCATTATAAAAAATTTAAATCTCTAAAAAAAATCTTAAGCATTTTCAAAATTTATAAAAAAAATAATTTTGTTAAAAAATATTTCAAAAAATTAAATTAATTTTTATAATATTATTGTAATTAATTAAATAATTATAAAAAAATCAAAAATAAGTTAAGAGAAAAAAATAAAAAATTTAAAATATAAAAAAACGTTAGATTTTTTCGTAAAATAATTTCCTAATAATTTCATATTAAAAAAAAAATATTTTTTAACAAAAAAAAAATCCGCGTCACTTTGTCTTGTTCCTTCATAAAAATTCCTTCATCTTTTCAAAAGCAGCAAAAAAACGGCACTTAATTATTATTTTATTTATAAGAACAAGAAAAAGCCTTCTTTCACATGTGTTTGCAAGACGATCCAGCGTCTCGTTCGCATTACGAGTTCGTGATTAATTGTCTCTCATTGGCGGGCAAATTAATTTTTAATGATTTTACATCGTTTTTGTTTCACGGCTTTTATTCTTTATATTTCTTGCATTTTATTTTTTTTTTTGCTTTGCAGAGACACGCCTTTCAAAAAATTTCTAAGTAACACTCCGAAATCCGTCGCATCTCATTACCTTAATGTCGGAGTAATTTTTCATTGCGCGCCGAAACGTTCGTCTCATGAGTTTAATGAAAGAATCAATTTGCTGCAAGTGAACTTTTATTGAAATTTCATGTATCAGCATAAATTGATGAATTTCTTTCTGTTTACGGTTCATGTGTTACCCCCATAAATTCTTTTTTTTTCGTCCTTTTAAGAAAAAATCCTGAAATGGGAGGATCTCGAAGTTAAGTGGTCACGTGGTTTGTGTTTTTTGATTAAATTCTCTTTATTTTCTTCAATTTCAGATAATCTGCTGGTCAACATGAATTATTGCAAGTAATCTTCCATTTTTGGCATTGAATGCAAGCATTGTTTGAACGAGAAAAAAAAAATCATTTCATCGCAGTTGATTACATTTACATGTCGGAGAAGCAAAGAAATTTGCATATTGATGAAATGAAAGGACAAAAGATTTGGCGTGGCATTGTCTTGTTCAGTTCGCCAAGTCACAGAAAAAAAACTCTTTTATGTGTGACCGAGCAAATTCCCATAAATTTTCGAGAAGAATTCGAGAAACGCCATTCATCAACATGTGAAATGTACTCAAAAAATTGCTCGTACAACGACATAAAAATCCAAAATAAACAAAATGAACGAGTTCTAAGCTCATGATGATGCGAAACTGGATGTAAATGTAATTTAAATTTTGTTTTAGAAGCAATAAATTACATTAAAAGTACATAAAATAAACAACATATTGCTGCTCGTCTTCGGCAAAATGCCTCCCTTTCTCGTGTCTCGTGCCAAAGCAGAGAGCTGTTCGAATGCGGTTTCAAGACAATCAAGGGTCAGAGTAGTCAGTGGCAGGTGACGCTTCTTGCACACACACATTAATCAAGGCACATGGAAGACATACGGGAACACATGTTTTGTCATGCAATTGGCAACAAAATGCTTTATGATTAGTTTGAGCTCGTCAGTAATTAAAAAAGGGGTGAATGCGCGTGAGACGGAATGAACAACAATTATGATAATGCCAATAAATAATTTCCAATTAAATTTAGATAAAATGAGCCCTTTTTTCGCCATTTCTCGTGACACAACAACGATAACAACATAATAATAATCGAGAGGACTTACGAGGCAGTGTGTAAAAAATCCCATGAGAATGATGGATGATAGAGAAGAGTGTTTTACTCGCATTCACACACATCCACACATGAAATGAAAGGGTTGCGATTCTCATGGAATGAAAGGTTGTTGTCATTTAACGAGAATTTTTTAAAAGTTTTTGTGAAAAAAAAATTTTTTGTACGTTTTGATGTCTTTTTGATGGTTTCAAAATTATTTATAGGTAAAAAATTAAAAAAAAAAATTTAAATTTAATGTTTTAATAAAATTTTTTTAATATTTATTTAATTTTAAAAA
Source organism: Culicoides brevitarsis (assembly GCF_036172545.1). Lineage (NCBI taxonomy): Eukaryota > Metazoa > Arthropoda > Insecta > Diptera > Ceratopogonidae > Culicoides > Culicoides brevitarsis. The sequence continues at coordinate 8,404,801 of NC_087087.1, read as the reverse complement.
AATAATTATTATTATTAAATTTAATTTTATTTATTTTAATTTAAAAATTTATAATAAATTTATGACAAAAAAAAATAATTATTTTATTTTTAATTTTTTTTTTTTATTTTTAAAAAGCAATTTTTCTGTTCTAAATTTTTTTTTAAAATGAAAATTTAATTTTTTTTTAAGATTTAAAATTAAATTTATTTACTAAATTTCATTTAATATATTTAATAATTAATTATTTTAAAAATTTTAAATTATTTAATAAAGTTTGATTTTTTTTATTTTAAAATGAAATTTATTTATTTAATTTGATTAATAATTTTAAAAATATTAAAATAATTTTTTTTTTTAATTTAATAATATATCTGAAATTTTCAAATATTATTAAAAATGTAAAAATTAAATTTTTAAATTAAATTTTAAGCTAAACATCAGAAATAGCCATAAATTTGTAAAAAATTATTTTGAAAAATTAATAAATTTTTGACATCTGACAAAATATTTTTTGTTTAATTACCTATTAATTTTTTTTATTTCATTTTGATTTTAAATTTTTTAAATTAAAGAAATTTCATATTAATTTAAATGAAAATTCAAAAATTTTTATTGTCTTTTTTAAAATTCACAAAAATTTTTTTATGTGTGACCGCAAATTCCCATAAATTTTCACAAGATGAGCGCCATTATTAACATGTGAAATGTACTCAAAAAATTGCTCGTACCATTTTAAAAATCCAAAATTTTGAAAGTTTTAAAATGATGATTGCGAAACTTGTAAATGTAATTTAAATTTTGTTTTAGATAAATTACATTAAAAGTACATTAAATTTGCTGCTCGTCTTCGGCGAAATTCCCTTTTGTCTCGTTGTTCGAATTGCGGTTTCAAGACAATCAAGGGTCAAAGTACAGTGGCATTGACGCTTCAGAATGTGCACACACACATTTCAAGGCACAAGGAAACATTGTTATTGTCATGCAATTTGCTTTATGATTAGTTTGAGCTCGTCAGTTTCAAAAAAGGGGTTTTGTTTGAAATGCCAATAAATTTTTAAATTTATTTTATTTTCGTGATTCAACGATAAAACTTTAAATAATCGAGAGGACTTACGAAGCATGTTAAAAAATCCCATGAGAATGATGGATTTTTTACTTGCAACTTCAAAATGAAAGGGTTGCGATTTCATGGAAGCTTCGAAAACTTCATTGTCATTTAACGAGCATTTTTTAAAAGTTTTTATGAAAAAAAAAATTTTACACGTTTTGATGTCTTTCTGATGGATTCGAAATTATTTATAGGTAAAAAATTAAAAAAAAATTTAAATTTTATGTTTTAATAAATTTTTTTTAATATTTATAAATAATTATTTTTATTAAATTAAAATTTTATTTATTTTAAAACTTTAAAAATTTATAATAAATTTATGAAAAAAAAATTCATTTTATTTTTAAAATTTTTTTTTTATTTTTAAAAAGATAAATTTTCTAGAAACTTCGAAAACTTTTTTTTATTTTAAAATTAAAATTTAATTTTTTTTAAAGATTGAAAACTTAATTTTTTAGCTTTAATTTAATGTTTTTTTTTTTTAAAATTTTAAATTTTTTAAAATTTGATAAAATTTTAAGAAAAAATTACATCTTTTGTAATAACTAAAAAGTATTTAATAAAAAATTAAAATAAAAAATTTTTTAAAAAGATGCTTTTTTATTTTGGGCCCTAAAAAGTTAAAAATTAAATTTTTGAATATTCAAAATTTAAGCAAATTTATTAATTTTTTTGAAATAATTTTGTTTAATTATTTATTTTTTTTTTATTTTGCTTAAATTTTTTTAAGAACTTTCATTTATTTTTAACTAATTTTAAAAAAAAAAATTAATTAAAAAAAATTTTTTTATATTGCAAAATTTTAATAGAAAATATTCAAAATGCGCTAAAGTTTTTCTTTTGACGAAAAATTTCGTTTAATTTTTTTTTTTGTTATTGACTAACACTCTCTTGTATCAAGTCCATAAATAACAAAACCTGAAAACAAGAAACTTTTTTTTGTTCAACAACATCTGTTAGTCCTTCCTAAAAAAAGAGACCAATCCAGAAAAATTCTTCCGCAACGTGTTTCTCTAAAAACAAAACTAAAACTTGCAGCATCCCGAAAAGTCACTCCAGGGAATTAAATTAGTCTCGAATCTCGCATGAATGGCGTCATCTTTTGTTCGCTCAAAATTGGAAGGTAATTAGATTGTTCAAAGATACGCTTTTGTTTGTCTTTTTTCGCATGAAATTTATTCATCGCAGGCAACAACAACAACAACACATCAAACAATAAACAAAAGACTTTTCATTGTCTCATCTCACTCTGAACGGAGAGAATTTACACACAGGAGGGAAATGCGGCGAGAAAGGAGAAACGAGTCCTGCCTCGGGATGTCTTGTCTATAAAACAAAAAAAAAACTTGAATGAATACAAATTGAAATTTATTCCTTTTTTCATGTTGCTGCCTTTCAAAACTAAATAGACAACAAAACAAGTTAAACAAGACAACGCAGGAGAGAGAAATGACTTTTGGAACAACGCGTTCTATCTATCTTTTGTTGCTCGCTATTGTGTGCATGATTTTGCATAAACTATCCTCATATCGGGAAATTTGCATTGCAAGTATTGAAAATAGATAGACAAACAAACAAATATAAACGGAATGAAGGAGTGAGTGTTGATCTCATCTGGTTGTGTTATGGACTTTTATTGTCAATTTTTTTTTGTTTGTTGCAAATTTGAGAAAATGGCTTCTCTGATGACGTCATTTATGGCATTTATTAAAGGGAAACAAATTATTTGCTGAAAAAATTTTCAAAAAAAATAAATTTTTTTCATTTAAATTTAAAAAAAAAATTTTTTTTATACAAAAAAAATTTAAAAAAAAAATTATTTTAATTAATTTTTTTAAATAAAAAAATAATTTTTTTTTTTTAAATAAAAAAATAATTTTTTTTTTAATAAAAAAAAATTAAATTAATTAAATTAATTAATTTTTTTAAAAATTAATTTTTTTTTTATTTAATTTTTAATTATTTTTTTAATATAATTTAATTTTTTAGTAATTTAATATTTTTAAAATTTATTATTCGTTCAATTAATATTATTTTTTTAATTTTTGATTTAAATAAATTAATTTAAAAAATATTTTTAAAAATACTTAAATTAAATTTAGGTTTATTAACAAAAATTATTGCTAAAAAAACGAAATCAAATAGAAAAATTAAATAAAAATTGTCCGTTATCAAAATTAGAAAAAAAAAATTTTTTTAAATAATTTCTATTGAAAAATAAAAAAAATAATAATATTGAATAAATTTTATTTTTTTTTTTCAATTATTTATTTTTTTTTTTTAAATTAATTTAATTTTATTATTTTATTTTAAGTTAATTTTTTTTATTTTTTTTTTATTAAAAAAAAATATTTTTTTAAATTAAAGCTTTTTAAAAGACGAAAAATATTTTTATCAAAAAATTTTCAGCCTTATCTCAATTTTTTCCTCAGCTTGACTTGCTAAAGTACAGCTTAAAAAAATAATAATAAGAACAACAAGACTTCAGACATTTATTATTTTTCCATTAAAGGAATTGCTCAACCAGAAAAAATCTTGAGCTTGATGCTATCGGACGAGATAAACTTTTTTTTTCTTTTTTTTTCTAATTTTTTTTTTCTTGGATGCCTTTAAGGACTTTTTCTTGCCCAAGAAGAAAAAAATAAATTTTTGATGAAAACGAAGAAAAAAAAAGAACTTTAATCTCGCATCGACTCATCCGATACCAAATCATCCGATTCGTTTTTTTTTTTTTTGTTTTTTTCCTCTCCTTTTTTTTCTTTTCTCGTATTATTGTTATTATTATCAGCCGTATTAAATTGGGCATTATTATGGAAATTTTCGTGTAATATATCATTCTGGTTTGACAGAACAATTCTCTTATCTAATAGACGCGTGTGTGCTGCTGCGTATATTCTTCGGCTCGCAACATTTTATCCGATTTCGTTGTTTGTTTGTCGTCGTCTTGCCTTTGCATCCATGGCAGTACATCATATAAGGGTTTTTTTTAAGATTATTTATAAGACGAAAATTCGTTTTTTTTCTTTTCTTTTTTTCCGAGTAATGAATATTTTTTTATTTTAGTTTTTATCAACGGAAAAAGGGGACGACGCACATAACCTGCGATGATGATAAACAAAGCAACGAAAAAAAAATTTTTTTTAAAAGCGTCCTTTATCAAGGTGGAAAATTCAACTGAAATAAACATGGTGCTGATCGGATCAACTGATTATTTTTTTTTGTATTTTTTCAGGTTTGTTTTTTTTTCGCTTTTTTTCGTTGGAGGCGTTTTAAGCAAGTCGCAAAGGCAATCAAAGAAAAGAGACGAAATTCCTTATCGCCGCCCGTTGAAATAATGACTGAAAAACCATTTTCTGTAGTCTATGAAGCCATATTAACTATAAAGCAAGGCAACGATAGTAAAGCGATAAGACGTCGTTTAAATCTTTTTTTCCTTCTGCACATAGCAATCGACCATTTGCGGAGTGTTGACTTGTATGGAGGCAAGGAAAAGCAAAATAAATGAAAGAAAGACGAAAAAAAAAGTTCTTGGCAATTATAGATTCAATTTAGTTAACGTTAATGAGTTTTTATCCAATCGCTAAATCGCTTAAATTGTTAATTTAAATTCAGTTTTGATAAGAAAGTCGTCGTTCGGGTCGCGTCGTTTCATTGGCAAAAGGTAAGGCTTTGCATATAAATATCCATTTGCGCGAGATGATCGCAACTAACTGTCAGTAAAAAAATTTTTATTTAATGAATTGATTTGTTCACGCGGATTTTTTTCATGTACATTCTAATTCTCTCCCATGAGAGTCCGTCGAACTTAATTTTTTTTTATTTTAATAATTTTAATGTGTTTTTTGTGTGTGACCAGGCAATCAGACAGCTTGTAGACATTTTACACGCCAGTCTGCACTAATAAATCGTAAAACACAGAAAAAAACAGGAGAGAAAAATGTTGTTTAATTTTTTTTTCGGTAGTCATGTAAATTTATTGTCGTGTAATGACTCCTGCTGTTAGTTCTTTACTTGAAAAAAAAATTCAAGTTCAAAGCGCGCGCGAATAATGATGTATCGTGAACATGCGATCCTTTGACAATATGGTCATCATACCGAAATTTACTGTGAGAATTTCCTAATTAAAAGGTACATTTATTCATTAGGTCGCGTATATTAAATATTTTATTATGAAATTTTCATAAGCTGTAAAAATGGCGATAAAAATGGACATCGAATTGGCGTGTTGCTGGGTTTTGGCGCGAAATTGCGTGAAAAAGGGCGGGAAACTGAGATTAAGGGAAATTTTGTTTAAAAATTGACAAAAATTCTAAAAATATAAAGAATTTCAGTTAAAAAAATAACAGATCTTAGTTTTGGCGCGAAATTTAAAAAAAGGCGGGAAAATTTTTTAAACAACTTTTAGTTAAAAGAATTAAATTAATTTTAATTTAGTCGAAAAATGAATAATATTAAATTTAAATTTTTAATTTTCTTTAAAAATAATATTTAAAATTAATTTATTTTGAAAAACTCTTTGATCACAGAAATGGCGCGAAATTTTTGAGGTTAGAAAAATTTTGATTTTTAATCAATTTTAAAATTATATTATTGAAAAAAATTAATATATCCTTTAAATTATTGAAAAATTTAGACCATATCCCATGACATCCGTCAAAATTAAAATTTTCCCGCCAAAAACCACAAATTACGATTTATGATCTCGCTGACATTTTTTCCAACGAGGATGGGACTTAATGGAGGAATTGGAGGACTGCATTAATGCCATATAATCATCATAATCAAATAAATTATTTATTATATGCCCTACACTTGTATCTACAGCTCTACGTATGAGTTCGTCGTACAGCAAACCATCCAACAAAGAGATGTATCGCACGTAATATAATAATAATTTTTAAAATCAGATTAAAATCCATGGATGCAAAATTATTAATGGAATGAATTTGAATAATAACAACTGAATGCCGCCGCACAGAGTTATTTTTAACACAAAGTGAGTCATTGTAGAATATATACGACGAGGATGGCAGCCGAGATAATAATCAACTTTTCAAAAGTAATTATTCGATGAAACCATATAAATCCACATGCATAATATGAAATGGGTTACAAAAAAAATTCATATATATTTCATGAAAAAGGGAATGGAAGTAAATTACGCGCTGACTGTGGAAAAACGATAATTAATGATTATCCAAAAATTTATTATAATTTAATGATATGCGAGAGCAGGTCAGGCAAATGCGAGATAAGGCAGAATTTTTATTTATTATTTTTTTTTTCTTTCAGGATAAAGTTCAAAAAACATATGCCGCTAATCACTCAAAAACCCTTGAAGTATGTTTTTACAATAAATATTTTCTTAACTAAACGAAATTTGATGCGATATTGGGGAGAAAATCACCACAAAACAAATAATTTTTCAATCATGCACAAAAGTGCACCCTTTATTTGCGGATTCCATTCAAAAGTCATCTCACGCTTGTTCATGCTTTATATTACAAATGGAGGGAAAAGGGGTTGCCACGTGTCTTTCGATGATGTTGATGATGAAGAACAACAAATAATAATAATAATAGCTCCCGCGTCAACACTACATTGTTGGCTTAATCGTAAAAACATAATAATAACAATGATTCTTTGTGCAAAAAAAAGAAATCACGAGCGGATAATGAGCGGGCTTCCGAATAACAATTTTTTTTTCGCAATAATGTCATGTCGTCAGTTTTTGACAGATTTCTCGTGTCATGTCACTCGCTGGGTTGTGTTCGTTCACTAATAATAATAAAGGGGGGCGTGTTCGATAAACAAAACGAAAAATTCGATCTCAGCATTTTTTTAATGAGGTTCGTGCGAAGATCAATTTTTGAGACAAATTTTGCTCGTTTTGGGGACAAAAGTTGAAAACAATGGGAAATTTCGTGCAATGCTGATTTACCTAAAAAAGAGCAGAAACAAACAATTATAATCATCATCATCATTATTGTTGTTCGAGGCAAGAGTAGAAGGCAAAACGCGTGATTCGTGAGTGTTTCATGTGCGACAAGCATCAAGCCGGCAAACAGCAAAAGTCGAGCCGGCAAACGAACGACACAAAACGACAAATGTAGTAGCGAACAGTAAACAGAAGCTCCAAAAGGTTGTCGTGACACTCAGGTGTATCTGAGTGAATGAATCTCTGCGAGATATTTGTTGTTGTTGTTGTTTGTAAATATTTTGCAAAATACTTTCCGATAAAACGTAGAGAATCCCAAATATGGGCATTCAGGTGTTTTGTTGTTGCTTCTGTGCATTTTGTTTGTACGTTCTTTGTCTAGGTAGCTAAATTGTATTGTAAAATCATGTGTTTTACAACAGAAATGGCAACTTTAGGTGCAACTTTATCCATATTGCATTCAAATCTTTGATCTCGTCGTTGTTCTTTCTCCGTTTCGCGACCAAATTTAATTACTTATTCAATGCAAGGTTAAAATATTGCGCGTACTTTGCCCTTTTGCAATGCATTTTTTTAGTCGTTGTTTCGAAAACGATGACGATGTGAGTCATGAATGCAGACAATTTTGTCATCCCACGCATGTATCATTCCATTCCCGACTTCGCATCGCGCTAAATTGATTTGGAATGAAATTAAATAAACGCAAGACAACACATGAATAAGCGAAAGATATTTATTGTCACATCAAGTCATTTGGCGTAATTCGGCATGATATCTTTTGGTTTGTGAGGAATTTGTGTTTTGTAATCGATTTATTTTTGGCAAGAAATGAGCGAATTATGAAATTTTGAAATAAATTGATTTTTTGGCGGGAAATTTGAATTAACGTTTAAAAATTTGAATTGACAGATGTCAAAATTTTTGTTTAAAGTTAAATTTTGGAACCAATTTTAGACTCAAAGAGTATAAATTTGGTTAAAAAGTGATTAAAAAATATCCAAAAATTTTTAACATTTTTTTGACATCTGTCAATTTAAATTTTTAGACGTTGAGCAAATTTCCCGCCAAAAATATCAATTCAACTTTAAAATTTAATAATTCGCCGATTTCTTGCCAAAAAAATCGATTATAAAACACAAATTTCTTACAAACCAAAATATATTATGCCGAATTACGCCAAATATCGTTACGAGACAATAAATATCATGCCTTCAAAAAATAATCGAGAGAAACATGAATTTTTCACATCAAATTCAAACGAATATCAAGTAAATTAGTTTAAAGTACATAAAAATCCGGATTCCCTTCCTCCTCCTCAATTACTCCGTTAGTGAATTCAAACAAAACAAAAACGAAACGAAAAAAAAAATCTTCACTAAGTGCTTCCTCTTTTGTCATTCAATGAGCAATTACTGCCTATGCTGAAGTCTTCTGTATCATGTCGATATCGGCATCACTAACAATTGCGTTTGCAATAAATACGACAATATTCAATTACCTCCGCTTTGAATCTGGAGACGGAATAATGACAATGTTTTAAATGTAATAAGCAGGATGTTTTAAATTGATTACAATTTGTTTTAGTCGTCTCGAATTTTTGAGTGAATACGAGAGATACAGATAAAAGTATAATTGACAGTATAAGTCCCTTCTAAAAAATAAATTTCGACAAAAAATTCGATTTATTTTCGGATCAGAGTAAATTTGAGCAATGAGTAAAAAAATATGTAACAAAATTCAACAATAAATGACTTTTTTTTAGCCTAAAGGAGCAGCTGGACTGTAGTTAGCAGGTCCATAGGGGCTTGAAGGACTCTTGCGAGTACGTTTTTCTTCAGGGTAGATGCCGCCAGCATGTTCAATGCCTCCCAAAGCTGAGGAGTAAGAGTCTCCCAAAGTACCATCATTGACGCCATTGTTACCGCCAACATTAACAAGAACAGGTCCCGGAGCCTGTTGTTCCATGAGATTGACCAACAACTGGGGCATCTCCAACGACATTTCCCGCCTTTTTGGGATTCTTGTACTTGATGAAGTAAACTTCGGGTTTGTGTTGGGGAGCAGCTGCTGCTTCTTGTTGCAAGATTTGCGTATTAACTTCGGGTTTCTTAACCAAAACGTAGACAATTGTCTTTTCTTCATTTTGTCCCGGTTGTTGAACACGAATGGTACTCTTAAGATTGGCAGATGGCGCTTTAATGAACAAGATTTTGTAATGTTTTTGGTTGACTTGAGGAGTATTGATGGTATGAGTAATGTGCTCTTCTGGATCTTCGGGAGCTTCATGAACATAAACGTCTTTGGTGACAATAGTTTTAGCGGGAGCTGAAGAGAATGCTGGACCGGAAGAGTGTGAGACGAAAGATTGAGTTGGAGCATTAGAAACGAAATTTCCGCCGGTAGAGGGCGCGAAGTTTGAAGTCGATACAAAGTTTGATGGACCGCTTGAGACAAAGGAGCTTGATGGACCGCTTGAGACAAACGATGGACCGCTTGAGACAAATTGTTGAGTTTGTTGTTGGGGAGCTCCGTAACTTTGGGATACATGATGAACTTGTTGAACTTGCTGAGGAGCTTGGTAAGTACGTTGAACGAAAGTTTGAGGAGCTTGATTGAAACTTCCCAAGTTTTGCGTTGGCAAAGTATATCCTAAGGAGGGTTGGATGGAAACTTCAACGGGAGCTTGAGAGCGAATTGGAACACGGAAAGAGGAAGAATGATGCTCAAAGACTTGAGGATGGCTTGGAGGTCCATAGACTTGAGGGCGTGCTGTTGCTACAGCAACAAATGAAAGGATCTAAAAAATTGGGAAATTATTTTTTTGTTGTTTAAAATTTCTCTTAAGGATTTTTTACCACAAAAAATTTCATCGCAATTTTTTTAATTATTTTTTTAAAGGTAGAAATGCGTCTTTTCCAAACGCTTGCTGACTTGTGACTGACTGCCATTCATTTTCGAACAATGGGTTATATAGAGACCGGCATTTCCACCCAAAACAAATCATCCATATATGACGAGCGCAGACAAAACAATCACCTGACCTTAGTCGATATATGTCGACAAAATTTTTTTTTTTCGCGTATTATCTAACATAATAAAAATTACTACAAGACATCACATACGAACTTTTTGGATTAGATGTTCATGGGATTACACACCTCTTCAAGAAATTACAACAAAAATATTGCAAAACAACGCAAGACATCAATAATAAAGCCACAAATGTTTCTTTCATTCGAGTTGTCAAACAATCGCGCGCAAAAATATAGGGCAGCACTTTTGATTGGTGCGGCTTTTATTATATTGCGAAAAAAAAAATCAAAACATGATGAATCTATTCCCATCTAACGCTCGGTCGACGCTCCTCAAATTTCGTGGGTACTTAAGATATGCCCATAATTGGAGGTTGGTGTCAATGGCTTACTTCACAAAATGTTATGTTATTTTTTTTATTGTTTGTTAATACTTTTGTCAAAAAAAAAAAATGCACACGACACCCGATTAACATGAAAAAATTATGGATTTACTACAAATTGTGCGCTGCTTGCGATCACAAAAACCGGTTTTTGGGCGGCTTTTAATGATCTATGAGATAGTTTTTGGGTAAAAGTTCAACAAAAATAAACACAAAAAAAATACGTGACCCCAATCAAGGCTTGGATGCTATAAATTATGACTTTTATTACTGCTATTAGTCAGTAATAATATTCGAATTCGTCATCGGCGACGTTCGCTCGTCCGTGAGATTCTTCCCTCATTTAATTTTTAATTTTTTTTTTATGAAAAAATCAGATTTTTTTTGTTTAATGACGACGAAAAAAAACCGCACATAAAATATGTAATAACCAATTAATGGAGTTGGAGACTACGAGGAAATTTATGAATAGGGCAAAAGTAAATTATTGCAATTAAGTTGAAATTAACAAAAAAAAAATTGTCTCGCAGTAATTTTTTTTTTGTTGGATGAAAAAAAAACTTTAGAGCACGATTGGAATGTTTTTCAGGCAAGTACGTCAAAAAATTAAACATTTTTCTGATGAACATTTTTTTTTCTGATGAAAAAATATTTGTTTTTAGATTTAAAAGTGATAAGATCTCTTTTTTAGGTTAAGTAAACAAGTTTTGGCGGGAAAAGTTTGACGTTTAATTTTATTCCATTAAAACAAATTTTTTGAATAATTTTTAATTTATTTTCTGATAGTTTTTGAATTCTATTAAAATTTTTCAAAAATATTAACAGTCGAATATTTTTTGCCATTTTTTAACAGAAATTTAAATTATTTTAATCTAAACTAAAAAATTTTTCAAATAAAAAATTTTTTAAAATTAATTAAAAATTATTTTTTTTTCAAAGAAAAATATGAAAAAATTTTGAAAATTTTAATTTTTGTGAATATGAAATAAAATTTTAAATTTAAGTCATTTATGAATAAAATTAAAATAAAACAAAATAAATAAAAAAAATAAATAAAAAAAAAATAATTAAAAAAAAATAAATTTAAAAAAAAATAAAAAAATAAAATAAAAATTTTATTTAAAATAAATAAAAAATATTTATTTAAATTATTTTTTTTATTTATTTTTTATTTTATTTAATTTTTTTAATTAACTAATTTTATTTTATTTTTTTTTATTTTGAAAATTTATTAAAAATTAAATACCTATTTTTAATCAAAAAAATTTTTTAGCTCGAAAATTTTTCAAAAAATAAAACTTTTAGTCAAAAATAAAATTTTTCTAACATAAAAAAAATTCTTATAGAACAAAACTGCGCCATTATTCTGCCAAAAAAATGCATAAAAACCCAAACAAGAGATACATCATGAATCGAACGCTTGCTTCAATCATCAATCTACCATTTTTATATTCGGCGTTTATTTTTTTAATTTTTTTTTCTGTTATTTCATGTTGTTCCTCATCATGTTCGTTACTGTTTCTCATATACGAAACGCGAACGGCATATGGCAGTCATCTACGCGAACGCAATCAAGCATGTCATTCCAACATTTTTTCGAATGTTTTTGCAGCAGCAGCAGCCACGTTTTCATTTGTTTGTTACGAATGTTCTTGTAAATATTTTAATAGCTATCATATCACCATGATGCAGAAATTTTTCCCGCATGCATTCAATGCATTTTTGTTTTTTTTTTTCGATATTTTGCGCCCATGTCTTTTTTTTTTAATTTTTTTTTCTGATGTTAAATATTTAAATAACAAAAATAGTCGCGGTGATTTATGTGCAATGTGCGGCAAAAAGTTTTAGAGTAACTCCCCGAAGATTAAGCGTCGTCTGTGATTTTCCTATCAAACACCTGACAGAGACCTGTCGTTCGTGGTTCAAAGCGTGCAGCGTATTAACAGCTCCCGTCATAATATTTTTGTAGTTTTATCAATAATTTATTGTAAAACGAGGGATGACGCGGACGAAACCGCAACGCAACGACGAAGAACGAGTAATGACAGCAAAGTCGCCCTTCGCCCTTCACGTAATTGCCTGTAATTTTCGATAATCGAGGCTTTTGTGAGGAGAAATCACTTCTTGCGACACGCAAACCGACCACAAATATTTTTCCCTGAGACATAAATATTTAATTCCGGTAATAATTTGATGATTTTGGTAAAGACCGAAGCGTGTGTCAGTACTTACGAGTTGAAATCCATTCAAAAAAAAATTTTTTTTTACAGAAAACGTGAACTTACCTAAAAAGAAAGAAAAAAAAAAGAGAAAAAAGGGGTTTAGTAAAAATGATTCATAATGTGATGATATAAAGCTCGAGAAATATTTGCATATTGTGCCATAGAATAATGATTCAGTAATAAAATGGGTGACAGCACATGTGTGTGGAAATGATAAAAATAAATAATTTTCTCACATTTATCTCTCGGAAGCTTTTTTTTTGTAAAATTTAACAAAAAAAACGCAGAAAAGGGGCGACAATGACAAAGAAAATGGCTCGCATCTGTTACAACAAACATGTTCCCGGCATGAAAAGTTCAACGAGCGAAGCACAAAGAACTCGAACGCGTCTTTTATGGTCTTTGCTTTTGTTGAGCAACACCCAAATATCATATTTCATGACGCTTTGTGTTGCGTTTTCGTCGTTTTTGTGCCTTTTTCGAGTAGAAATTGCTTAATTTCCGACAGGACTCTTCTCCCGGTTAGGCACAAAAATTTGATGAATGTGAGAAAAATTCCTTTTTTCTTTGCGATTTTGTGTAATTTTTGCTCATCTGTCACTTTAATTTAAGAAAAATATTTTTTTTTTTTTTTTTTTTAAAAAATAAAAAATTTTTTAAAAAATAAAAAAAAAAAAAAAAATAAAGGATTATCTTCTTCTGAAGAAGTTCATGTCAATTTTTTTTTTAATTTTAATTTTTTTTTTTTTTTTTTAAAGAAAAATTATTAAAGAGACAACTTGGAGTCATCAAAAGTGTTAAATTTCGTTTTTTTTCTAACGAGCCGCCTTTTGTTACACTTTTGTTAAAAATCACCTCGGCATCTGCCTTTTTAACGGTATCAAGTTGCTTTTTAATGATCAACTTTTTCCTCTTAATTAAGAATATTTTTTAAAATTTTTTTTTAAGTCATTCAAGAGTCAAAAAAAATTTAAAATAAAATTCATGCAGACACTTTTTGATTACATTTCCACATTTCTTGAGTAGTTTTATTTATTTATTTTTCATTTCATGTTCATGTGAGGGAAATGCAATACGAGTGTAATACGACACCCAATCGAATAACTAGACGACTACTTTCAATCTATAAAATTGGAAAAAAGACAGTGCATATCATAAATCATTGTGAGTTTGTGTCTGCCATGCATTTGCCGAGTTACCCAGAGTTATTTGCAGGAATTGGAAAAGAAAAGTTTATTATTACTTTTCAAATGGATTTTCTTTATATTTTCCGTTTCATTGACATTTCGATGCGAAGAAATTTGCTTGAGAGATCGTTTGGTATCTGGAGCAAGCAAAAAGTTAAGGAATGTGAGGAATTGACGTTTCTCTAATTTTTTATATTTTTTTTTTTAATTTAAAAGTAAATTATTTTAAAATTAAAATAAATTAAAAGAAATAATTTTAAAATATAATTAAAAATTTTTTTGAAGTTTTTTTGCTTCATCTTTAATTTAATATTATTAATAAAAAAATTAATTTATTTTTTTACAATTTTATTAAAATTATTTTATTTAATTAATAAAAAAATAATTAATAGAATAAATTTTTAAAATTATTTATTATTTTATTAAAATTATAATTAAAAATAAAATAAATAAATTTTTTTTTTTAAATTTTACAAAATTATTTTTTTTTAAATATTGATTTTTTAATTTTGATAATTTTTCACAATAAAAAATTTAAAAAATATATAAAAATATATGATTGCTTAAAATATTTTAAATTTATAATTTAATTGTTAAATTAATGAAAAAAATTAAAAATTATAAATTAATTTAAAAAATTAAATTAAACAATTTTTTTATGAGCAGGTTTTTATTTATTTTAAAAATTTTGAATATTTTAATTAAATAATAAAAAATTATTTTTTTAAAATAATTTATTAAATCAAATTATTAAAAAAAAAAATTTTAAAAATTTGTTTAAATTTTATTTATTTAAAAATCATTTAAAAAAATTATTTTAATTTAAAATTTATAATTTTTTAAATATTTTTTCTTAAATTTTAATGAAATAAAACTACTTCGTAAAACATAAAACTTTTACAGTCCTTCGTAATTTTTTTCTCCTCATGAAAGAAGAACAACAACAAGGAAAAAAACACATCGGAATCACATCACCCGACAATATATTTTATTTTTCATGCATGTTTAATGTGACTTGTTATTCGTTCGAATAAATCGAAACTCATTACCATAACTTACACATATACTCACAAATGATATCTGATCGCGTGAAAAACTTCCACAGTACTTACGGAGAAAAAAAAAATGTAAGCACACGAAAAACGGGAAAAACTTCAATAAATGGGTGTTGAAAACGATATAAAAAGGGGCGGTATATCAATCGGGAGACTCATGCCGATAAAAATCGCTCCAAAAATGTATAAACTTGGATTAAAATCCACTTCAGGAAGAGTTGAATCGAGCTTTTCTTGCCTTTTTACACGAAAATACGTGTCTTCCAATGAATAAATAAATACAAAATTCAACTTCTCGAAGGAAATATAAAGCAATTAGTTTATTATCGTTGTTCCTCATTCATCGTCGTCGTTGTCGTCATTATTAATTTATGCAATTAAAATGTTTGATATTTAGAAATTAGTTTTGATAGCGACATTTGTTTGTATTGTCACGTTTATTTTAATGCCTAAAATACTCTCCTTCTCCTTTCGATATTATTGTTTGTGAATGATTGTGACACATTTCTCGGTGTATTTGACTCATTAATCATCCAGTTCTACTAAAGACTTGGTGGTTTCTACCTTTTCGAAAAATATAAATTTTGTCTTGAAATTCACGAAAAAATGCGAAAAATTGCAATTTTTCAACGATGCAATTCTTTTTGTCGATTCCGCCACGAGATAATTTGATAAATTGTGTCATTTTTGTAACATGACTTAATGTCATTAACTTAACTGCCGACTTTTAAAGCTGCGCGGTGAGATATTGTTGCCTTGCTTGGTGGTCCATTTGTGTAATTTTATTAATATAATACAACATATTTCTTATAAAAGCGAGTAAGAATTCTTTTTCTCATGGAAGAAACGCGAAAAAATAATAATTGAACATGAAACAGACATTGTAATTGAAATTTATGCACTTTTTGGATTCTTGCGGGCCATAATTCAATCAACTAACGCGGAGATGAGATGTTCGGTGAATATGAATAAGGATTTTAAACAGGGGTGGATTGTTGAAAAATGGCGGGAAATGGCGCCCTTTTTGATTTAAAAACAAAAATAAAAAATAGTTAAAAAGTTATAAAATTTAAAATTTTATTGGAGTTTTATTTTCTTTTATTTATTTATTATTTTTTTTTAAATATTTAAAAAAAAATGAATTTCGCGCCATTTTTTAATATTTTGTGAAACTTCCCGCCATTTTTGAATTAATTAAAAATTTTGTAGTATTTTATAGATCAAAGATAGATCTCTAAATTAGCAAAATTATATTTAAAAATATTTTTAAAAAAAGTTGAATATATTCGAAAAAATTAACTTTTTTATCAACATTGATTTTGGCGCCATTTTGATCTGCTTATACTTTTTGGTTTAAGTAAGTTTTTCAAGGATTTCAAGTAAGTAGATCAAATATTTCTTTAATATAGTCTATATAATTAAACAAAACAAATAATACTCGAAGAAAAATTGTATTTTGATCAACTTTAGATTTTCGCGCCTTTTTTTAATATTTGGCGCCATTTTATAAAAATTATCAAATAATTACAAAATTTTACAAGAATTATAAAAATTAAAAAACATACAAAATTAAAAATTGTCTAAAAATTCTTAAAATCAAAAAAAATCAAGAAAATTTAATAATTTTTGTCTTAAATAATGCTATATTGAAATTTCGCGCCATTTTTTAAATAATAATAAATAATTTAAAATTTTTAAATAAATTTAAAATAAAAAAAATTTTTTTAAAGAATTATTAAAAAATTTAAAAAAAAAATATTTAAAAATTTTAAATAATTTTTAAAAAATAATTTAATAAATTTGGCGCCTTTTTTTCAAAAAAATATTCTACATCTCTGAAAATCCACCCTTACTTCACATTGTTTGTTGCTTTTGTAATGGATATGATTTGCATACGCACCTCGCTCAACTCACAAAACCTGCACGATGAAAGAAAACACACGACAGCTAAATCTGCTTCTTCTTCTTTTTTATTTTATTATCCGAAAAATTTCTTTTTTTTTCCTTCGCCGTGATCTCTTTTATATTAACAAGTGCAAAAAATAGGCAATAAATCACATTACATTTTAATACAATAATCCAATTTACACCTAATATTCCTGTTTATTCTCGTGTTTGTTGTTGTTGTTGTGTTACGGCAAAAAAGGCGGCGAAAGACGAGAAACGACGAAGAAGAACAGTTGCCTATTTTTCCTGATCCTGATACGTATCTTATTTTATCCGAAAAAGAAAAGTGCTCGTTGAAGTTTATCAAAATTTATTGCAAAAGTCTTTTCATGAAATTTCTTCTTTTAAGACGCTCGCATTTGGACCAAAGCTTGCTGCACATCTGGCTTGTGGATTATTTGATGAACGTAAAGCGTCGAAATATGCGTAAATTCCTTCAAGCAAATGGTGCATTTGTTCTTTTGACGCGAGCCATTCGAATGAATTCGTTGATGATTGACCAGATTTGACTTTGTTTTGAACTTTTTTTGGCATTTGTCGCACTCATGAAGTACTTGGACCGCATGTTGCTTCTCATGGGCGATCAAAAGTTCAGGATTTGTGAATTTTGCGTCGCAATGTTTGCATTTCCAGACACTTTTGGACCGAATGACACTTACTGAGGCTCCGAGATGGGATTCCAAGTGTTTGCGACGCTCAAGTTTTGTTTCAAATTTCAAGCAGCACGATTGGTACAAACACTTGAATTGACGTCGACTTGAAGTGCGTCGCAAAACTGGAGTCGGTTTGGGAATCGGGATGGGTTTTTCCTCAATTTCGATTGTTTCATCCAAATCTGTGATGGTCACTGTACTGTTGATGGTAGCATCTTGTTGAATTTTCATCGGACTTTCTTCCCACGACATTTTTTGGTCGAAATCAAGAACTCGTGAAACACTTTCCTTTGATGCTTTTTTGCTGGAACGCGATTCAAAGAAATCTTTGACCCGAGAGACAATTCCTCGTTTTCCGCTGCTTTGAGATTTTTTTTCTTGAATCTTTCGAGTTTCAATCATCGAAGCATCTTGTTCGTAAATACTTTCGCTGATGACCGGGAGAGGTTTTTCCTCGGGAATTTGAGTTCGAGATACGTGATCTCGCAGCATTTTTTCCGAATTCAAACATTGTTGAAGGAATTTGTAGGTTTCTGATACTTTTACGTGACATTCGGAGCAAATATTCTTCGGTAAAGCGTCGTTTTCAGCAATTTTTAAAGGAAACATCGTCACCATGATGATATTTATTTCAGGAGTGTTGAAAATTGGCTTTAGTTGACGAAAATCGACGACATTGCAGCAACCGCGACAAATGCGCTTCCAATTGGGATCCATATTGGAAACTTTTTTAACGGAAAAACTATTTTAAGACACGAACGCGATGAAATTCTAAAAGTAACTGAACCCTAAAACGGTTATTGATAAGAACTTAAAGTACCTGCGAATTACTAATACTGCAGAAAATGATGGAAAAATAGACCAAAACAGGTAAAAACTGGATTTTTTCGCTTGTATTAGTGCAAAAAATTCGTTAATTTCGAAGGATCGGATTATGAATCATCACATCAGCTGATTTTTTTTAATTCTTAATTTTTTTTTTAAATGAATCTTTGAATGAAAAAAAAAATCGACACACCTCATTCATTCTTTTTTTTATCGATCGACTTCATGAAACGAGAAAAAAAGCACGAGACTGCATTTAATAACATTAAAGCATGAAATGACTCGACAATTTAGAATATTTTCATCATCATCGTTACAACGTTACACGAAAATATTGATTTTGCCGCGCGAGCCTTTTAAAAAATTCTGTAAAATCATCGTGAGTTGGCAGAAAAAGGTCAGGAGCTCCCCAACATTAAATTCAGGACTTTATGAAAAAGGAGTGTTTTAATATAGAAATAAGAAGTTGTGGGGAGTTTGTGTCTCTCGGTTCAAAATTTTTAAAAGATCTCATATTTTTCAAAGTTTTAATTTTTTTGAGGCAAAATGCTTTATAGTTGAATTTTATCAAAATTAAAAATATTATCAATAATATACAAATTAAATATTATAAAAAAGTTTGTATATTATGTTAAAAATTAAGATCTAGAAAATGGCGCGAAATTCTAAAAAAGGCGCCAAAAGTAAAAAATATCATAATAAGCAAATAAATGGCTTTAAATTAATTTAATTAAAAATATATAGGAAAAATATTGAAATAATGACTTCGCCATAATGACATAAAAAGCCACAAAATTTAAAAAAAAAATATTTTTTTTTATTTTTTTTTTAAACAACTGAGATCAATAAAAAAATCAGTTGTTTAAAAAAAATTAAATTAAAAAATTTAAAAAAAAATTAATATTATTTAAAAAAAAACCTTCTAAATGTTGGGAAAAAAATATTAAAATTAAAAAAGTAAAATATAATTTTATTAATTAATTAATTATTTGAAAAAAAATATATATAAAAAAATATAAAATATTTTTTTATTTTAGGAAAAATTAAAAAAAAAATCCTAAATTCATAATTTTTTAATTTATAAAATTTTTTGAATTTATTTAATTATTTACTTATGTATTTATTTTTATAAAAAAAATTATTTAAATTTATTTATTTATTTTAATATTTAATTTAATATTTTTCTCATATTTATTTATTTATTAATTTATTTCTAGATCTTTCAAGCAAATCGAACACATTAAATTGCGAAATATAATTTTTCCACAAAATTACAAGACAGCAAAAAAAAAGCAATTGTCACATCAACTATACGAAAAAATGTACCGTCGAAAAAAAAAATGTGATGACGATATCTTAACGACTTATTTTAACGCAACTACCAAAAGAGCAAAACGCAAAAAAAAATTTGCAGCCTCAAGACATTAATTAGTCCATATAATTTATCATGAACGTAGCAGATAATTTAGAGAAAAGACATTTTTTTCCCGTTTGCATTTCATGTCCATTTCCACACACATCTTAGCACATCTTATGGCAGTTAATAGCGCAATAATATTGGTCTCAAAGGACCAATTTTGTGGATGTCTAATAGCTTTTTTTGTGTTTCTTATATTTTTTTTTTGTGGTAAAATATAGACATAGTGTTAATATTTGACTTTTGGAAGGAGGATGGAAAATTATCAACGACGAAAAAAAAAATTCATGGCAACAGGAGCAAAAATTTTCCATGCATGGGTCAAAAACTAAACAAATTAGATAGCTGTCAGCGCTGAATTGGCGCCATCGCAAAGTAAATTTATACAAAAAATACGACTAATGTTTATATAATTTCTCGTTCGACGCGTATGAAGCGATATTGTAAGTCAGTCCGGGGCAAATTGGATAGTTGAAAAATTGAATAAATATGTAAATGTAAACGGTTTATGATTGAGATCAGACAAGTTTCTATTTGTCGGACATGTCGGCGGAATGTTTTGTTTAAACAAAAATGACGAAACATGTTAATCAAACAGTGGGAAAAATATTTTAGCGCCGAGGCTTTTCTTGACAAGTCATCATCATCATCATCATCATAACTAACGACTCTCATAAAACAATTAGTAAATTACTTCGAACGACATATGATACCCCATGTAAGAGATATAGAGACGAGTTTCTTCCATGATATGAGGAAAGTTGATATAATTTTCATGATCCCTAATTTTATGCTTTATTATTAAATATTTTCCTCGTGTCGTTTTTCTTCGTAGCGAGTCTCAGGCGCTAGATAAATAGAAATAATTGTGGTTTCGTAATTAGAATTTTCCGAGAGCAGCGAGCGAACGGCAAATAAACCGCAAACGACTTGACTCACACTTCCGGGTGGTAGCAATTAAGAAAACATTGGCGTTCTTAATGGATTGCCGCCATCCAGGGCGGCTTTTGAAATTACGTTTATTATTGAAGGAAAGTTTTCTTATGGTAATTTTTGAGCAATTTTGGAAGTTTGAATGACAATTTAAATTACAGATTAAAATTTTGGTTGGGAATGGAGTGAAAATTATGAGATGAGAAAATGATGAAAGTTTTGAGGTTATTTAATAAATAATTAAAAATATGCAATTAAAAAAAAATTTTAATTAAAATTATAAAATAAATTTAAATTTTTTTAAATTAATTTAGTAAGTTTATTTTTTTTTCAATTAATTTAATAAATTAATTTTTCAATTAAATTTAATAAATTTTATTTAATAAATTTATATATTCAATTAATTTAATTTAATTAAAAATTATTTAAAATTTTTTTTATTTTAAAAAAATATTTTTAATTATAATAAAATTAAGAGATTTAATAATTTTTAAATATTAATAATTTTGTTAAAATAATGAATAAATATTTTCAACCATAAAAAAATAAATTTCATTTTTTTAACAATTGAATTTTAAACTATTTTTTTTAATTTATTATTTAATTTGTATTTCAATCAAAATAATTAAAAAATGTAATTTTTTATATTTTAAATTTAATTTAATTTTGTTATTATTTTTTTTTAAATTCATTAAGCAAGAATCAAATTTAAAATTAATTTGAAATAAAGTAAAAAAATAACAAAAAATAATTTAAAAATATTGGAAAAATATACTAAAAAAATTTATATAAATATTTTTGTTTTTAAATATTATTTTATTTTAATTTTTTTTAATATTTAAAAATTTTTTAAATTATTTTAAATTATTTAAATTTATTTAAAAAAAATAAGGAAGGTATTTTTAATTTTTTTTATTTGCTTTAAATAAATTAAAATATTTTTAAAAATTTATTTAATATCTCAAAATGCTAAAATAATATTTTTATTTAAAAAAAATATTTTTAAAAATATTTATGAATTCTTTTTAAATTTAAATACTTTAAATTTTTATCCAACTTTTCAAAAAAATAAAAACTCAATTTTCCCTCCAATAAAATTCGCGAAATTTTAACTCACGAAAATAAAAAAAATTCAACATATTCCTTGATTACAAAATAAAAATAATAATATACACGCGTGTAATATTTATTTAGTTTTCCAACATTTTTCATTTCATCACATCATATACATAACTAAGCAGCACATGAAATACAACACAACAATAAAATAATAAAAAAAAAACAAAAAAAAAATTTTGCAATACACTTTGCAATAATTCATTGTAACACACACGACGAGCTGAATGTGTGATCGTGTGTCATCATGAGGCGGTTTATTTTTCGCGGAATTTGTTTTTCCACCGCTACCGACAAATTCGCCTAAGAACCGAGCGAGAAGAAAAACGAAAAAATGTGGAATTTGTATTTTTTTTTTATTTATTTATTATTTATGACTGCCTAATGCATAACTACTATACGAGGCGAAGGAGCGAAAAAAGAATAAGAAACTCGAAATTTATGTGTGTAAAGTGACATATGTGTTATTTTCATGGCATTATTCAGGTGTCTTTCTCTCGTTTTCTTTTTATTCCTTCGTGGAAAAATACCCAGAAAAAAAATATGCGAAGATAGAAAACCTATTATTATTATTTTTGCCACATATTCATATGATATGCGGATTTATGTGTGATGCAGGTTGTTATGTTAATGTTGTTTTTTTTCCCCAAAACTCGAAAAAAAAATAAAAGAAAAAATAATAAAAAGTGTGAAAAGAAGGTTTATATCGAGATCTGTGCTCGTTTTGAATTATTATGTGAAGCAAGCTGCATTGCCGTTAAAATGTTGGCGAAATTCATGTGGGAAAACCCTCGTATGAACTTGCGAGTTGGAAGGGAAAAAATTTAATAATAATGTTCATCTCACTTATTTATTTTTTTCAACAATTTTTGACAAGTCACACACTCTTACGAGAGTTCGTAAATCTCACGAGACACATCCTTTTTGGCAGTTTTTATTTTTTTTTTTCTTATTTTTCTTAAAAAAATGAAAAAATATGTAAAATATTTATTTTTTCATATGTAAAGTGCATTATTTTAATTTTTTTAAAGAAAAAATATTTTTTTAAAGTTAATTACTTCACGTTTCCATTTTTTCACAAGTAATTTGGTCGCAACAACATCATTAACGTAACACAAGAGAACGAAATTGATAAAAAAAGAAGATCAGGAAAAGATCATTTATCATTTTTGCCCCTTAGTGATGTCACCCTCGCTTGCTCGTCTTTCATTTAATTCCAAAAAGTGCCTCTTACATTTTTTTTTATTTTATTTTAACTAGATTGCATCACACGTAAGACACTTTTATGATTACAAAATGGAAACATGACATTTTTTTCACACATAAGTTGTAGGCAGCAGCAGAAAAAATGAAGTAGATGAGATACGTGACAATATTTTCATCCTCTTCTATTTTTAAGGCAACTTCTTTCAGGTAAGCTCGTTAATAGTCTCATGTCAAACGGAAAATAATGATAATTTTAATGGAATTTTTTTTTTCGGGAAAAAAATGATTTTTATCGATTTTTTTAGAGGAAAGTCTTTAAAAATTTTGTATAGAAATTTTTAATAATTTAATTTATTTAAATGGTTTTTATTTGAAGATTTCATTTTATTTTTTTCTTGAAAAAAAAATATTTAATTTTAAAATATTTTTTATTTTAATTAAATTTATTAATTTTAATTAAAAGAAAAAAAATAATTATTTGCATTTAAAAATTTGGTAGAGAAAAATTTTTAATAACTTAATTAATTTAAACAATTTTTTATAAAAAAAAAATTTTTTTTTTTTCTTGAAAAAAAAAAAATTTTAAAATATTTTTAATTTTGATTAAATTTTTTTTTTTTTTTTTTAATTAAAAAAAATAAATAATTATTTGCATCAATTTTTTGTAATTATTTAAATAATTTTTGTAAATGATAAAATTTATTACTTTTTATTAAAAATTTTATTTTATTTAAAAAAAATTATAATTTTCAGTATTTGTATAATTATATTTTTAATTATTTAAATTTATTTATTTATTTTATTTTAAAAAAAAAAAATTAAAAATTATTTTTTAAATTTAAATAAATAAATTTATAAAAATAAAATAAATTTATTAAAAATAAAATATTTTA
This sequence comes from Culicoides brevitarsis, assembly GCF_036172545.1. Classification (NCBI taxonomy): domain Eukaryota; kingdom Metazoa; phylum Arthropoda; class Insecta; order Diptera; family Ceratopogonidae; genus Culicoides; species Culicoides brevitarsis. Next base: position 8,380,904 of record NC_087087.1, on the reverse strand, counting down.
TTTTTTTTTTAATTTTATTTATTTTTTCTTATTTATTGAAATTTCCTAAATAAAATTTCTCAAAAAAAAAATAAATAAAAAAATATTTTGAATAATAATGTTCCTCAATTCGATACACATATTTATTCACAATTCAAAGCAAAATAACAACAGAACAATGTACGACTGAAAAAAAAGTAATTTAGCTGTAACACTTGCCAGCCGCTGTTAAATTCCATGTTCATATTGTTATTTGGGTGTTAAAATAATATTAACTCTGACACAGATGTGTCTTGATTAAATTGGCATTTTTTATATTTTATTTTCTCTCATATCAAGCGAGTGCGCGAGAGAAAACTTTTCCGAGTCACATCTGCAACTTTTGTGCCTTTAATAACTCGAAATGCCGTCATATTTAGCGGGAACGACACATAAATGAATTAAAAGAGTTGTAGGATGAATCCGACGATTAAAAAGAAGGGGGAGGCAGCTCAAGATGCGAAATTAAAGGAAAGGGTGCTTGATGTAATTATTGTACATTTCTAACCCTTTAATAATTTGATATTCTTTTGATTTATTAGCTAATGTGAGTGAAATCATGTGTTTTGTGTTTATTAGTGTTGTTTTAATCGTATCACGTCACATCCTCGCCCCCTTTGTCGATTATGACGAAAATTGTTGTCCAGGAGATGGACTTACGGAAAATTTGTTTTTGTTTGCAGTGAAATTAATCGTTGTTTGGCCTCGACTTTTGTCTCGATGCTTTGTTGGAGTAGAGAAAAAAGGATTAAATTGCAGTTGGAATGTGATATTTTTCATAATTTTTCCCTCGAGTCAGACAACTGGATGTTGTTGTAATAATAGATCGGCAAACAATGTTGTTTTTAAAGCGTAATTGAGACGTTGAAGAGTTAATTAACGCTTTGGAAGTGATTTTTTCGGTATTTTGATTAAAATTAATATATAAAATATTAAAATTTTTCATAAAATTTAATGAGATTTTTATTCATCAAATAATTAAAAATTTAAAAAAAATTTAAAATTATTTTTGAAAGTTCAAGCTTTAAATTTTGTTGATTTTTTTATAAATAATTGAAAAAAAATTTCAGTAATATAAAATGAATTAAAATTAAATTTAATTTAATTAAATTAATTAAAATTCGAATTATTTTTATTTTTTTTTAAATTAAATTGAACAAAATTAAATTAATTTTAAATTAAAATAAAACTAAATATTGAAAAAAAATATTTTGAATTATTAATTTTTGAAATTAAAAATAATTAATATTTATTTAAAAATTTAATTTTAGTTCATTAGATTTAAATTAATTAAATTTTTAATTAAAAATATTTATTTAAAATATTTTTTTAAATTTATTAATTTAAAGAATTAAACTTGATTATATTATTTTATTTTTATTTAATAAATAAATTAATTAAAAAAAAATATTTTTTTTTAAAAAATTTTCTTTTGGATCTAAATTAATAAATTAAATAATTTAATTTTAATTATTAAAAAAATAAATAAAATAATTTGATTTAATTTTTTTAAATAAAATTTAATTTAAAAATTTTTATAATTAAGATCAATAAAAAAATAATTATTTATTTTCGATATTTTTAAAAATATTTTTTTTTTAATTTTCAAAATTAATTTGAATCATTAAATATGACACAATGAGCTTTTATTTCACAAAAAAAAAATAAATAAATAAAATTAATGAAAAAAATCTACTTACCAATTATTTACTTGTAATATTGTTAAACCTGTATCTTGTGCTAATTGTTTTTTCTGATCCTCTGATGGATAAGGATGCTGCAAAAAAAAAAAAAAAATATAAATTATCACAATTGTTCAACTCTTCAAAAAAAAACTATTGAATTGAGTAAATATCGAATTTCACGGACTGAATAAAATTTTTTCATATAAAAAAAAATAATAAACAATAGAAGCGTCAATGAACAATGGAAACCACGTGCTCTATTGTTCAAAGTAGCTGGCTTTACGGAATAAAAATAGAGTCGGTTTGATTAAAATATAAAAGTCAGTTTTGTGGTTTTGCTGCGTTGACAACCATTGTTGTCTATTCCACTTAAAGTTTTATTTTTTAAAAAAAATCATCAATCCCCTTTTTCTTTCTTGTCTCAAAAAAAAAAAATATCTCGCGAAGATATCGAGTCGTTATGCAAATGATGACGGCGGCGGCGGCAGTAAACACTCACATAAAAGTGAAGTGAAATGAGCCACAAACAGTTTGTAAGGTCATTTATAGACATCAAGAGAAAAGTGATGCAAATTGCCGGAAGAAACTTTATTTACATCTTCTTCGAAACTATTTTCCACACAATTTTGCGTCATTTCTTGTTCTTTAAATAGTTTAGTTTTATTTTATCGCCTTTTATCGCTTTTATGACGTTGATGCTGCTGCGAGATATGTCGTCGGGCATGGAGAGTCAATGAACAAACACATAAAATGGTGCGATAGTGTTATTTTTTTTTTGCTTTTTTTGGGGAGCGGGAACATTCAATGGCACATAAGACACATTCAAAGTCCATAAAAAAGTAATATAAATAAAGGAAACAGATTTGAATGACAATTTCTATTTCTATTTTTGGTTGCTTTATGCCTTTTTTCTCTCTTTCTTCCATTTTCTTAATCTTGATTTTCTTTTTTTTATTTAAAATGTTTTGAAAATGTTTCTTTTTTCTCTTTTTTTTAGCTTCAGCTGTAAATTGGGCGGTTACCTTCGCACACAAAAAAGGGAGCAAAAACGATTAAAATGATAAGGTTGCGACTTTTTTGCTTTTTTGAGGAGCTTTGAAGAGACGAAAAAAGGTACCAAACTGAAATAATGGTTGTTGAGATTTAAATCTATTTCCCATTTCCTTGTTTGATCCTTTATTGCAAGTAAATTGAGTTCTTTGAGCCAACGAGAAAAATTTCGGTCGTGATTTATTCTGAGGGTCTTTGCATAAAAAAAAACGAACGAACGACAACAACATCGACGCACGTCATCATCATCACAAGACCGGAAATGAAATGTCCTTTTTACTGAAAAAAAAACCCTTTTTAATGGCGATACCGGTAAATGAACGAAGAGAGGACAATAATATAAATGAACGAGAGTAAAAAAATAATTTTTATTTTTAATGGATATTTTATCCGGTTTCAATGGCAAAAAAAATGTGAATGCAAATAATATTAGAATCATTTTCTTCATCAATTAATTTCCGCCAGATGTAGGCGGGATCCGCACAAAAGAGGGAATGAAACCCTTTTTATTATGTCTCTGGTTACGAGTTTTTTTTATTATTATTTTTTTTTGTAATGAGAAAAATGTCATTAAAATGACATAAGCAATTAAAAATTTAGATGCAAGTCGTTTGATTTTTTATTTAAAGTTTTTTTTAAATTTTATTTTTTAAATTAAATAAAATAATTAAATTATTTAATTAATTAATAATAAATTTTATTTTTTGAATATTTATTTTTTATAAATTAAAAATTTCAAATTTTTAATTTTTTTTTTTTAAAATTTAAAATATATTTTTCTAAATTTTTTATTTTTAAATTTAAAATTTATTTTTTTATTTTTTTTTTTTTAATTTTTTAAAAATATTTTTTGAAATTTTTAAAATTTTTTAAATTAAATTAATTAATTTTTTTTTAAATTAATTTTAAAATTAAAATTAAAAAAATAATTTTATTTAAAGTTTTATTTTTTTTTATTTTAATTAATTTTCTTTGAATTTATTATTTAAATAAAAATTTATTTAAAAATATTTATTTTAAATTTTTTTTATTTAAAAATATTTTTTTTTAATTTTATTTAAAAATATTTTTATTTATTTTTTTTCACTTTATAAATTTATTCAATTTTTTAAAATTAAACATAGCAAAAAAATATCAAGAAAAATCGTCACACGCTCAAACTTTTCCCTCAAAATTTTAATAATATGTTATTATAACTCAATTACTCTAATTTTGATCTCGGATTTCGTGTGACTTGACGCACTTGACTAAATCGCCATCCTCCAACGTTGTTTATAAAACATTTTCACTCTATAATTACCTCGCTCTCCCTTACAAAAATTTTTTGTATATTTTTTTGTACTGAAAATGATTGAAGTACGCCCATTTTTTCTCATCATTATTATTCATTCATTCAACATTCAAGGATTGCACGCATCACGCATTTTACAGTTTTTTTTTTGTTCGATGCAAAAATAATCGCTTATCAGGGTAATCACAATAAAAATAAAATAAAAGCCATGAGAAGAAATTCTTTCCTGAAAAATTTTAAATGGCGAGGGGAAGTTCGAATTTTCAAGTAAATAAAAAAAAAATCAGAAAGGTAAACAACTAATAATAAAAAAAGAACAGTGTTCTTGAACAACAATATTGGGCGTAATCGATGGGAGGATTTGACTTTTTTGTCTTTGTTTTGCCCTTGAGACATATTTTTATGTGTTCCAAAAAGTGTGTGTTTTTTTTTTGTTGTTGCTGCTTGTCGAGCATCGCCCAAACAAACAAAACGCACACCAAATAATAATAATAATAAAAAAATGTTTGACACAAAAAATTGGTCGTTTTACGACGTTGATGATGATGATAGTTGTTAGTTATAATAATAATCATGAGGCAGGAGAGAGTTTGGGAAAATTTTTAAATTTTTTACAATTTTTATTTCTTTTAAAATTTTTGGTGAATCTTCATTTTAAATAATTTTTCCAAAATTTTCTATTTTTTTTTAATTTTAAGGTAAATAATAAAATTAAATTATTATTTTTTTAAAGTAAAATTTTAAATAAAAAAAATTAAATTAAATTTAAATATTAAATAATTTAATTTTAATAATATTTTTTATTTTTTTTTAATTTTTTTTTTTTATTATTTTTTATTATATTTTTAATATATTTTTCTTATTATTTCTTTAATACAATTTTTAAAGCGAAGCAAAATATTTTTTTTATTTTAAAAAAAAATATTTTTTTTAAATTTTAAAATATTTTTTTACGTGAATTTTTTTTTTTCTCAAATATTTTTTTAATAAATATTTTTTTTATAAAAAAATAAAACAATTATTTTTAAAAAAAAATTAAAATAATTTGATAAAAATTAGAAAAATAAATTGCATGCTAATTATTTTATTAAAATTAATATTTTATATCAAAATATATTATTTTATTTAAAATAATTTTTTAAAACATTTTTTTATTATTCTTTTTTATTTATTTTTTTTTTCAAATAAATTAATTAAAGAAAAATAATTTAAAATAAAAGTAATTAAAAATAAATAAATAAAAATTTTTAATTCCATTTTAAAGGCAAAAATAAATAAAAAAAAAGTTAAAAATAAGTGAAAAATCGTAAAATTAATAAAAATTTTCAATCAAAGCTCCTGCCTAATGTACAATAAAAAAAATTGTTGATTCAGTAGTAGTTAATGATGACAACGCACCTCATCATCTACGTTCAAATATAAATAAATAAAGCACGTCTAACGTGTGTAAAGGCGTTTCCGGATCCGTGTTTTTTTTTCGTGTGTGTGTTTGCGTTGATGTGAACACGTGTAAGTTTTGTAAGTAAGGTGACTCGAGCGACGGCAGCGGCGATTTACATATCATTGCATGGGCCCTAAATTAACCTTTGCTAGTTATCATTCGTCGTGAAGAGTGTCGGAGAAAACATTGCATAAATGAGAATACCTTGTACTCTCTGAATAATTTATGTGATAACTTTATCCGAAAGTACACGCACAGGCAGCAAAGAAAATAATGAACGATAATAATGAAAATTTCTTGTCATGTAAAGCAACTCCCATTATGTCACGTGACATTTTGATCTCTATTAATATTATTGCTTTCTTGTTAGTTTCTTCTGTATGTTTGTTACGCACGAAGGAAATCTATAATTTAAAGGACGAATTTGTTAGATGTCCAACCCACTCACTGTGTTTATTATTATTATAATGATAATAATGTTCGTTGTTTGCTCAGATGCCCCAAACAAGCAACATGAGACATAAAATTGTACTTGTATTTGATTATTGTTCCATGTTCATTAATAATATTATATTAGTTTCCATTAAGCTCGAGAGGTGAGACCTTAAATGCATTTCGTTTAAAGGATTCTCCTGTGTACTTTATTTATAATTCAGCTGGAGCACGGGAGAATTCAAAAGTTTATCTAGTCCGTCATCGAATTCCGCCATTTTACGAATTTATATCTCTGGAGCGTCGTCGTCGCTTTGCTGAAAACAACAATGGAAATCTCACACAGAGAGTGCTTGTGTCATGCGATGAGTTTGCTCCTTGCTTGACAAAACACACAAAAAAGTAACAAAATAAATGACTTTTGATATGAATGTGACTGAATTTCATTTCATTTCATTTTGAAAACTATTTTTTACTTTTTTTTAAACTGCATTTTGCTTTAGAAAAGATAAAAATGCGTTTTAGATCGTTTTTGAGGTTAGAAAGATCTTTTGGATCTAAAAAAAGCCACGTGGTTTGAAAAGATCTTTTAGATCTAAAAAAAATCACGTGGTTTGAAAAGATCTTTTAGATCTAAAAAAAATCACGTGGCTTGAAAAGATCTTTTAGATCTAAAAAAATCACGTGATTTGAAAAGATCTTTTGGATCTAAAAAAATCACGTGATTTGAAAAGATCTTTTGGATCTAAAAAATCACGTGGTTTGAAAAGATCTTTTAGATCTAAAAAAGTCACGTGATTTGAAAAGATCTTTTGGATCTAAAAAATCACGTGGTTTGCAAAGATCTTTTAGATCTAAAAAAAATCACGTGATTTGAAAAGATCTTTTGGATCTATAAGTCACGTGGTTTGAAAAGATCTTTTAGATCTAAAAAAATCACGTGATTTGAAAAGATCTTTTAGGTCAAAGAAAAGTTTGAAAAGATCTTTTGGTATAAAAATCGCGCGGTTTATAAGATCTAAAGCAAAAATGATCACGTGGTTAAAAAATTCACTCAAAATCAAATAAAAGCGCTTCAGTTCTTCCTCTAAAAACCTGACAACTGATGTTTGCATGTTCACATTGTTCCTCGAAAATAGTTTTCAAACAACATTTGCATTCCGAGCATTTGTTTGTTTGTCGTTCATTCGAGAAGAGAACAATGGACGAGCGACAGCGATGCGAGAGATGCATCACGATGATTTCGCCTCGTTTTTTTTTTGCTGTTTGTTGCAACAAAATATTACATTTTCTCTTTACACACACACAAAACAATGCCGTCATAATTTTCGGTGGTGACTTTTCTGTTTTTGTGTGATGATGACGGTTATCTCGTCGCTCGCTGTAAAGTAATGAGTCAAGTCACAAAGAAAACTCGCGTAATGCGAAAAATGTCGAGATAAATGATATTTAGTTTTGTGTGTGTGCTTCACACATTCGCATGTCACGAGAGAGAGGCCATGGCAGCAGAAAGACAAACAATAAATGTCAAAATACCGTTTTTGTGTGTGCTCGAGCGCTATTTTATGAGGAAAAATCAAAAAGTAATCCGATTGTGACTCGTTCATTCGCACGACGACGAAGCGACAGAGAAAAATGTAAATAGTAATAATAAACCCGCTTATGTTTGATGATAACTCGTTCGCACAACTCGAATGTGAATATTTTTCGAAAAAAAAAGATAAACAATGGAGCATCATCGTCGCGTCGTTGCCATTCGCCAACCAGTGGGATTTAAGCTGATAAATCTAATGCGAGGTAATTTATTGCTTTAATTGTTTTTTTTTAGTTTGGGGAGTGCCTCGAGATTTCGTAAATCGTCACTTTTTTCAATGATGATTAATGAATTAATGGAAAAAAAATATCTAAAAATAAAAAAAAAAATCGAAAAAAATAAAAAATTAACTTGAATGACTTCTATCACTCTTTAATTGACGTCTGATGGACACAAGCACGTGTCGCATCATTTTTAATTTTTTTTAAACAATAAAAAACGTCAAAAGACGCGAAAAAAAACAAAAGTGACAATTAAATCAGTTGAATTTCTTTCATACAATTTTTTTTTTAATTTTTCTTCTTTTATTTTTACGCAGTTGTCATGTCAAGTCTTGTAATATTATTTGTTTTAAATAAATAATAAAACAACAAAATGTCGTTCCTTGTCTCATTTCTCTTCGTTTTATTAAAAAAAATTGCTCATCACATTATTAGATGGGTTGACAGAAGTGCTGACACACTTTTTTTCCTTCAACACGACGTACGGCAAAAAAAAACAGAGGAAGGAATGTTCAAAAAGTTAAAAACTCGCATCATGTCTGTCAAAAGTCAAGTCACACATTTTCACAAAAGATGTCAAGAACTTTTTTTTTCGTGTAAAAAAATTTCTTTTTTTTTGTGAGTCGGGATTTGTTGCAAAAATGGCAGTGATAATAATTTGCACGCCGTATCGAATTGTAAAATGGTCCGGGATTGACCAGTTTGGTCCATTTTAATCTAAAAAAGGTTCAATCCCTTAAATTATGCCATAAATCACAGGTAATCCAATGCCAAAAATCCCTTTTTTCCTCTGTCGTTTGTATTATGATTATTGTTGTTGTTGTTGTAGTGCCATTGGGATGAAAATGAACAGAAATTGGTCTTTTGTGTCGAGTTTTCGGGGGCATTATCATAAAACTTACATAAAAATCTGTTATCAGTTGGTTTCTTGATTTTTTTTTTTTCCGAAAAAATTTTTTTTATATATTTTAAATAAAAATAAAATTTTAAAAATATTTCATTCAATTTAATTTTAATAAATTAAAAAAAAAATAATTTTAAATTAAATTTTATTTAAATTAAAAAAAATAATATTAAATTTTATTTAATTTATTTTTATTTAATTTAATTTTATTTTTTTAAATTTTTAAAATAAAAAAAAATTTTTTTTTTTATTTTATTTAAAAATTTTTAAAGTTAAATAAAATAAATTAAAAATAAATTTTAAAATTATTTTAATTTTTTTTTTTATAAAAAAAATAAATTTTTTAAATTTTTTTTAAATTAAATTAAATATTAAAAAAATTATTTTTATTTAAATAAAAAAATTTTTTTAAATAATTAATTACAAAATTATTTTTTATAAAAAATAAAAATTATTAAAAAAAAATTAAAAATTTTTTAAATTTTAAGAATTTAAGTTTTTAAAAAAATATTTAATTTAATTTTTTGAAATATTAAATTTCATTAAAGAAGATTTTTTTTAAATAAATATATTAAAAAAATAAATTACGAAACTCGTTACTCGTCGTGACCAATAGTAATTAGTATTGATATAATAATGAAAATATTCATAATTGATGAGGCGAAAAATTTTCCTACTTTTGCAACAATCCTCGAATGCAACAACGACTCACACTATTAATTTTCGGCAAATAACCGCTTGCTTGCTGCAAATGATAAACTTAATAATAACTTTTTTTTTGTGTGCTGTGAGACTCCCATTGGCACAGCCACAGAGGACGAACGGAGAGTATCAAATTAATGCAATCATGTTGTCAATACCGACACACACACGCGGAATTCTCTGTGGGGATGCGCCGCGCTTTTTACAGCAAACGGCATGATATCGTGTGATGATGTAATCGAAAATTAATAATGTATGAATAAATTGAAAAATTATAATTAAAACCAATGCATTTTATATTATTTTTTTGCTCGGCTTTTTTTTTTGTTGTATTTTATCATTGGGTGAACTTTTTAATTTGTTTATTTTTTGTGATGGGCACAAAAAGAGACATGTAATGGCTGATAATGACTAACTACGTGTATGTGCATCGCGTGGAGTTGCAGCAAAAAAATGATGCGTTTATTGATTTAATTATATTTTTTTTTGTTTATTTTTTTATTATTACAAAAAATTGGCTGGGAGTGAAATTTATTTTTTTGTGTATTATTTTGGGACAAAAAAAAATATTTTTTTAAGGATTAATTATTTTTTTCTTTAAAATAAATAAATTTAAATTTTATTCTTTTCAATTTAATAAAAAAATTATTTATTTTTATTTTTTATTATTTTATTTAATTTAAATAATAAATAAATTTTAATTATTTATTTTTAAATTTTAATAAAATTTTAATTAAAAATTAATTTAATAAATAATTAAATGTTAATTTATATTTTAATGAAAAATAATTAAAAATTTTTATATTATTTTTTTTAAATAAAAAATAATTTTAATTTTTTAATTTAAATAATTAAATTTTTTTAAAAAAATATTTTTATTTATTTGTTTTATTTTATTCTTTTATATTTATTTTTTTTAAGACAATTGGTTACCCTAATATTTATTTTTTTTTTTTTTAATTTTTCCAATGTAACGAAAAAAAACCAAAATTAATTAATTACCATGTCCCGAAATCGCCCAGACACGTCAATAAATCAAACTTTTTGGCAAATTAACGTTTATTTATTTTTTTTTCTCTTTCCTTAAATTTTTTCCAACATTTTTCCTCCTCAAAATGGATTGATAATGAATTGTTGATGAATTTCCCAATTAATGAGACATAATATGAGCTCCCAAAAAATTTTTCAATCAACATGTGCCGTTAAAAAAAATTCAAAATGGCGCCCATTTTTTTACATTTCCTCTTTTTTTGTACCTCCAACGATGTAATAACTCTCCAACTGCGTGCCAAATAACACACAGGATTAAAATTTGCTCTGGCAAGTGAGAGATAAGAGCAAAAAATGTATCATAATAATGATATTTAAACATTCACGACGAAAAAAAAATCGGAACAGTATGTGGCGCTGCTTGCTTTAACTCGACAGGAGCGCAATTTCAATCTATGAAAAAGAGAAAAAATTTGAAACGAAGGAAAAGTTGTTTGATGTCTTTTCTGCCTTTTAAGACGCAAAGTTGCGAGGAAAAAAAGTGAAAATGATGAAGGGTAAATAACAAGAAACGATATTTTTTTGATGTTTTCATTTATTATTATTTTGTGGTTTCACGCTGCGTTTGCTTGTGATGAAAAATTATCTGCCGGATTTCATCCAGAAAATTAAACCTGTCTTAAAAGTTTCCCATCAAAGGCTTCAATTTTCTTGCCAATCAAGCGAACTGGCTGCTCGTAAGCACCAACAAAGGCACATAATAGAGTAATTTCAATTAGATCATGAATAATTTAACGATAATTGCATTTGAATTACTCCGAAATGCTCGCACAGGTATGGAAATATTTTTTACGACTCACTGATTGGATTATGATGAACTATGTAAATTTTTAATGCACAAGATATGCTGACTGGCCCTCCAGGGTATTATTATTGTGTTGAATTTTGTTTGTTTGTTTGTGCAGCGCGCTTATAAATGCACTTTTGCAGCAAATTGATTAGTCATGATTTGAATTAAAATTATTATTATAATATCGTGATTTGTTGGAACATACTCGTTTGCACAGGTAGATACGAAAATTGTGAGAATTGAATTTTTGCAATGTAAGAAATTTATGAAAAATTTGCGAAAATAAAAAATTTGATTTTAACGAAAATTTTTTTGAATTGACAGATGTCAAAAAAAAATTATTTGCTAAGTTTTCGAAAATTTTTAAGATTTATTTTTTAAAAAAATAAAAAAAAATAAATCCTTAAAAAATTTTATTTTTTTAAATGTAACTGTTAAAATTTAAACTGACAGTTGTCAAAATTTTTAATTTTTTAACTATTTATTTAAAATTTATTTTAAAAAATTTTGTTAATAAAAATGTTGAATTTTCTTAAAAATAATTTAATTTTTTATTTTATTTTTATAATTATTTAATTTGAATTTAAAATTTTTTAAAATAATTAAATTGTTAATTAATTTTAACGGACAGTTTTTGAATTGACAGATGTATTTTTTTATATTTTTTCAATTTATTTAATTTTTTTTTAAATTTAATTATCAATTAATAAATTTAAATTAATAAATGCCACATTTTTTTCATAAAAATTATTTTTTTATAATTTTTATAATTTTTTATATTTTTTTAAATTTAACGGACAAATTTTTAAACTGACAGATGTCATATTTTTCAATTTTTTAACTTTTTTTTGAATTTTTATTATTTTTTTTTTTTTTCAAAAAATCTAAAATTTTACTAAAATATTTACCAATTTTTGAGAAAATTTTCAAAAATTGAATTTTGTTCGTTAAAAACTTCAAAAAAATTTTAAATTTTTTGCGAAACTTGAATTTTTCACATTTTCAATTCCCTCTCTTAGAACAAAAACCGAAAGAATTCCATCGTGAAATATGATGTTAATGTTGTTGATACTATCCGTAGCACTTTATTTACTTTTCGCACACACAAGAACAAACTCTTTGAAACGGAAAATAAATTACTTGCAGCCCAAATATAGGAATCGTGCAGCAAGAAAGGAAACACAGTCAGTTTCGCCGTACAGCTCGCCAAGTCAGTTTAATTAACTCATAACCTCTAAATGGACGCAGGCAAAATATCGGCTTATCTCGTTTTCGCATGTATGCACTCGACTCGCCTTTGCTTTGCTTTGCTCTGCTCTCGCCCACACAAAATCATAGATTTCTGATTTGAAACTCATTATTTTTGGTCAATATCGGCGGCACAGAGACACGTAATTAATGAGATAAATAAATGCAATTAAAATATAAACAAAAATTGATAACAAATGGTACACGTAATCGGTTTTACATTTATTTAACCAGGCATTGTCTTTTTTTTCATATCCATGGCGGTACGAGAGTTGTGTGTGCCAGTACTAATGAATTCTAATAATAATGGCAATTTAAAATTATTTATAACAAAAATACGAGACATTCGGAATAAAATAATGACACATTGGCATTATTATGTGGTGGTTAGAATTTTAATTACATTGCTGGCAGGCGGGATCTGGTCATTGATTTTGGATGTGTGATAAGGCAAATTAGTTTTTCCGCTGATAATAAATTTTGTTGAATTCTAATTTTTTCGGAGAAATGTAAAAATATTTGAAATTGACGTCAGATATTTTAATTTTTCTTCAATTAAATTTTTATCATCCCAATGCACATTTTTTAAAAATTTAATTTTTTTTTTAATTTTGACCCAGTTAACATTTTAAATTTTCTTTTATACCTATTTTCAATTAATTTGCATATTTTTATTTTTTTTAAATTAATTTATTTTAATTTTTTAATTTATTAAATTTAAATAAATTAATTTAAAATTTTGACCTAATGCATATTTTGAATTTTTTTTATTGAAATTTTTAATTAACCCAATGAACATTTTGAAGCATTTTTAACATTTTCATTCAGTTAACATTTAAATTTTTGACCCAAGGCACATTTTAAATTTTCATTCCATAGAACATTCAAAAAATTTCAACCCAATGCACATTTCAAAAATTCTTTTTTCTTCAAAATGCGACAAAAGCTACTTTTTAAGTCTCATGGGTTTGAAGACAAAGTAAAATGAAGGAAAATGACAAAATACAACAACAACAACATATTTCATCTAATTTGCATTAAACATGTTTTGTTATAAATAAATTTTCCATCGGCAAAGGAGGAGAAACACACAAAATTAAATTCCTAAACAAGACAAGAACAATATTCTCTGATAGCTTTTAATACCTTTTACTTCCTTGTTCCTATTCATATATTGTCGTGTCGTTCGTCGTCGTCGTCATTCGTAGCAAGTTGCTGTAGTTTAATTTAAGACATTTCCCATTTGAGAGAACAAAATGATTTGTGAATGAACAACATGAAGTTTGCTTAAATGGATTTTGTTTTACTTTGGAGGAAATTCACGTGGCGACAATTTTTATGAGTTTTTTTTTATAAATAATAAACTAAAGTTTTCAAATTATGACAAAATAAAATAAATAAAAAATAATTTAATTAATTAATAAATAATTAAATAAACAAATTAATTAAAAAATTAATTTTTAATTAATTAAATAAATTAAAATTTTCTAATTAAATAAGAATAATTCTAAAAAAAAATTTTAAATCAAGGAATTAAAATTATTATTTTTTTTTTAATTTTTAAAAAATTAATTTTTGGTGCTTTGTGTCTTTTTATTTTATTAAAATATTAAAATGTGTAATTACAAGTGCTCAAAAAAATTTTTTTTTTAAATAATTTAATGCAAATCCGCTGAATTCAACAACAAATTCGTAAAAAGCCCCAAATTATAATTAAACTTTGACATATCCGTAAAACGTTCCAAATTCGCTTCAATTAAGCCGCCAATGCAAAACGACTTTGGTTGCGTCGCCAACGTCAAAATCATCAAAACATCTCTTTTGTCATCTGCCGTCAACCAATACCACTTCGAAGCCCAAATGGAGTTCGAGATATCCTCATTTGCCTGTTTAATTGCTTGACTTACCCACGAAACGATAAAATATTGCGAAACTTCCATGACGAGCGTCGGACCAATTACGACAATCATTTCCGTGCTCATGTGCATCATGATGAGATTTCCAACCATCGCGAGAACGAGCAGCACTTCCCACATGAAACCCGTGAAAAGATACAATTTCGAGACGTCGTTAATGGCTTCTAACAATTTTACGTGGTAATGCATGATGATCTTTATCAAATCGCGCGAATTATTTCTGTTATCCAGCAATCTTCGTTCCTCCTTGAATTCGTCCTTAATGAAGCCCTGCGAACGCCATATTTGGAATTGGGAGTACTTCAAAGCGTGATCGATGTAATCGCAAGCCTCCTTTTCGCCGAGTTTCAAGCAAATCTTGCCAATTAGACGCGACTCGTAGATGATGTGAAACATAAAAATCGCAAAAACCGTCAAATCGCATCCGAAAAAGCAAAAAACGCAACATAACGGGATCGATTGCGAGAAATAATTGATAAAATAAGTCGATTGTTTTTCCGTATCGAGACCCGGGACGCTCATTGGCACTGACATCTTGTACGGAGTTGTTAAAAATGACAAAGCGAAGCCGGTAACGGAACATCCGTAATAAACTGTGATCATTTTCGTGACTTTATCAACCACTTTGAAGCATTTCTCGTTCGCCAATTTGACCTCCTCATCGACATACGGATGCCCCCGCTTCTCATAAAAGCCCATAACGAAAGCTTTCAACTTGCGATAAAGCAGGCGATGATACCAGACGTATTGAACGTAAATTTCGGTAAAAACGAAGCCAGTGACGTAGATCAAGATGATCACGTTGTAAGGGATGGAGTTGCCAAGTACGAAACAAGAGTGAATTCCGACAATTGTGTTCCAAACGCAGCCAATAGTGTACAAAATGTGACGACGAGCGGCGTGATTTTTCGTCTCGTCTTGAGTGTTGAAGAAATTCATGCCGAAAACGGCAAGAGCTTTTTCACATTTGCGGAAAATTGCTTCCATTTTGATTGGTTGAGTGAAAAATCTGAACAAAAACTGAAAGAAATTCGAATAAAATCCGAGTTTTATACAAAATTATGACCTTGAATTCTTTAAATTGATTAATTCAAGGATTTTGAGGAGGAAAAGCCGCCATTTACATTCGATGAAATTCTCAAAGATGTCAAAAATGGAAAAATCTGAGACTTAAAAGGTGCTCATGATGGGTTTAATCGATAAAATAATGAATTATTTCAATTAAAAATTAATCGAGAGTAGCTTTTGTAAATTTAATTCATGAAAAATGCTCATTTTCAAACTTAAAAAAAAAATAAAAAAATAGAAAATATTAAAAAATCAATTAAATAAAATTATTAATTAATTAATATTTTTATTAAATTTATTGTTTATTTATTTTATTTTCATTTTTAAATAAATTTTTTTTTATCCAAATTTTTTTTATTTTTTTCAAATATTTGATAAAAAATTATGATTTAAACTTGAAATTTTATTTTAAATTAATTTTATTTATTTTTTATTATTTGCTAATTAAATTTTATTTTTTTTTTAAATTATAATTTTTTTAATAAATTTTATTTTTAAAATTTTTTTTGAAAAAAAAATAAATTTTAAAAAAAATAAAAAATACAATTAGCAAGCAAATTAGAAAAAAAAATAATAAAAATTAATTTAAAATAAAATTTCAAGTTTGAATCATTATTTTTATTAAATATTTAGAAAATTGAAAAAAAAACAAAAAAAAAATAAATTTGTTAAAATTAATTCTTTACAAAAAAAATCCTTTCACGCCATTACCCTTCCAATCCCGTTAAAATTATTCGAAAAAAATTACAACAACAAAAAATAAAGCAATTCAACCACAAAAATGAGATTTTTTTTATTTCATCCCAAAACACTTCATTTTCCTAAACAAAAAATTACAATTTTACGACTTTTTTTTCTCTCAGATATTTTAACACAAAATAAAAATAACAAAAATAAGGGGAATCTCATTTCAATATGCTGTTGAAAGCTTAAATTTCACCTTTGGGTGTCATTTATGCCGAGAAAATTTGTCATTTGTTCCGTCTTTATTGTATTTTTTTTTTGTGTTTCGTGTTGCTCCTTGACTGAAAACGGATTCAATGAATCACTGAACGGAAGATTTCCAGAGCAATAAATTACCTCGAAACTCCCGAAAAATGAAATATTGGTGATTCAAATCGCATTTTTGTTTTATTTTAAATAATTCTGCGACGAAAGGGATTCGAACGAAATTTTTGATTAAATCTTATATTTCACCTTTGACTTTTTTGGATGGATTCACACACGTGACAGAAAAAACGAAAGAAAGTGATTGTTTTTGTGATCTGAATAGAAAATGTGATGAAATCTGTATTTATTTTGCTTTTTTGCGTTGCGTGTGTGATCAAACATAAGTAAGTCACATATTCAATTACGGCCCGAAACGAAAATTGGAGGATGGGGAAGTTGTGTCTCTGAATAAATTTCGTAGCTTCTTACGGGAAATTTATTACAAAATATGTGTCACTTTAGTTCCATTTTCCTCGGAAAAAGAGACACATGAAAGAGGAAACATTCGCACAAATAAATAAATAAAATAAAATACAAAACGCTTGAAAGAATCCCTTTCATATGAAAAGTGACATTTATTTATGAATTCCAAGCATTTTCAGAGGAAATGGCAGTCTCTGTCTCGACACGACGCATTTTCAATCGCAAAAAAAATTGTGAAATTTGAATGAAAAAGGAAGCAGAATTGAGTTACGGAAACTTTTATAAATTCCGTTGATGTCTATTGCTTGCATAAATTGAATGGAAAAACATTTCCTCGAGATAAAATGCGAAAATAAACAAGCGTCGTCGAGATACACGAGGCCAGATGTGTCACACGACACAATAAAAACTCGGACCAGAACAGTTTTAATTGAAATAATCCCTTTAATTCTCATCACCCTAATAACAATTTGCCTCGAAAAACGACGAACACGAAGCTGGCATGTCAGAAATTTAACCAGTCTAAAATTTTGTGCCCCGAAAAACAAAAAGTGGACATGAACCAGATGTGACTTGCTTGTATTTTATCGTCCATTTACAATTTTTTTAACTATTTCAGCTATTTAGGCATGTGCTACGTGTAAATATTTTAAAAGTATGTTTTTCCAGAGAAACGAGAGGAAATTGCTGTCGTTGTTGTTGCAAAAATAACAAACAAACAACCAACAACAAGCAGAGAGATGATCTGGCACCATTTTATTTTTCATCATGATGATTTTAAATAAAATTTGTGAAGTTAGTTGTGCTGCAAGTTATCCTGTGTTGCGGTCAAGTGCGGGAGAAAACTGACCCGACTTGCTGCTGACTCGACACTAACAAACGTAGAAATAGCTCATTTTGCGGCGGAGAAAAGGATATGATGTGCCATTTTGTTGTAACCACATTATTTACTTAACCCAAAAATCTTTCTCTGATGTTTTCTCCGGCTCTCTTGTCTTGTTTTTTTGTTTTTCTGTAAAAGTACAAGAGACTATCCCTCGTGTTTCGGACAAGGAAATATTTTTGAAAAAAAACAAGAGAACGCCATTAGATGGACAAAGTTGCATGTATAGAATTCTTGTCTGAGTTTAGTTTTTTTTTTCGAAAAAAAAATATTAAGAAAAAAATTCTTTTAAATATTTTCGGAATTTTTAAATTATTTTTTCATTTTTAAAAAATATTTTTTTTTTTCAATTTGAAAAAAATTTTGAATAATTTTCGAAATAATTTTCGATTATTCTTGAACAAATTTCAATTTTTCGAAATAATCTTCGAATATTCTTAAAGAAATTTTAATTTTTCGAAATTGTTTTCGAACATTTTTGAACAAATTTTAAATTTTCGAAATTATTTTCGAACATTCTTGAAAAAAATTTGAATTTTTCCAAATAATTTTTTTTTATAATTTTGTTAAATATTTTTTCTTGAATATTTAATTATTTTAAAATAATTTAAAAAATTTTTTTGCACTTCCAAAATAATTTTAATAATAATAATTATTATAATTATATAAATAATTTCGAAAATTCAAAATATTTAATTTTTTTTTTTTTTTTGAAAATTCTAAATAAAAATGAAAATTTTTTCGAAAATTTTAATATTTTTTGAATATTTTAAAAAAAATAATAATCCATACTAATTATTTTATCAAAATTCAAAATTATGTTTTACAAATTTTCGAATTTCGAAATTTTTCGAAAATCATACGAAAGTTCGAAAAAATATATTTTAAAAATTCGAAATAATTTTATACAAAGTTTTTAAAGTAAAAAAATTTTTTTAAACTTCTTTAAAAAATTTAAATAAATCTTAAGCAATTTTAAAAATTATTCGAAAATAATTTTCGAAACTGTTCGATATTCGAAATATTAATTAAAAATTTTTTAAACTAATTTCGAAATTAATAAAAATAAATTTCGAAACAAATTTTAATTAATTTTAAATTTTTATTCAAACAATCTGAAATAGAAAATTTTAACAAAAAGCACCCTCTAAAAATATCTAACATGCACTTTTGGTACAATGTTATTTTGTTATGAATAACTGTAGTGGTCACAGACCAAAATTATGTTGGTCTACGAAACTCCTGAATGACAAGAAATTCACATTTAAAATTTATTTTCGGTCAAATATTCAGAGTTTCGTTTTCGATGTTCTCATTTTCAGACATTTTCAAACGCAAAAAAGGTACCTCAATTAAATTTATCGCCTAACGACGACGACGAACAAGAACCCAGCCTCCTTCTTCTTCTCCTTCTATTTTCTCTCGTTTTTTGTCATTTATTTACATATTTAGCACATAGAGCAAAAAAAAAGTTCATTTTTTTCTCCCATTTAATTTAAAAACGTTTCAAAATCATACTTAATCTGTTTTTAAGCATTAAACACCCTTCTTTAGTCCTTCTTTTTATATTTTTCATCCATATTGCCGCACACGCATGACGTATACCGGGTGTATGAGGAAAAATGTCCCTTTTTAATGGCCTGAAGGATTTTCCATAAGGGACCAACAAAAAAAGAGATCGACACAAAAAATAAATGTAATTAAAGTCGGCCTTTAAATGGTTTGTTTGTTTTTTTTTCTGCTTCTGTTATTACGCCGTTATTGCATATAAACAAACAGTAAAACGATCATTTATGGGCTGCAAATAGCATAAGGATGTTCTGCGGGACATCAATTCTCTCGAAAATGAAGTTTTCTTCGTCATCGGCGGCAGTGGAAAGACATTAATAAGAAAATTTAATAGAGTGTGTCGGAAAAATCGTCGCAGCGACAGATAAGAAAAAAAAATTTAGGGACGTTTATTATTACGTCGTATCAGGCAATGCCGCCCAGCAGGTTGTCGTCTTCATTAAAGCTCGACGTTCATGTCCGAAAAAAAGGTTTAAAAATGCATAAATTACACGAAAGACTCACGTGAGTGACTGACATGACTAAGACACGAAAAAAAATTGTCATGCTGGCGGTTGATTTGTTAGATTGCAAATTTTACCTGTCCAACAACGAGCGAAACCTTTGTCGTCGTGAGGCAATCACTCACATCGAAAGTGAAAAGTGAATAATTTTAATTTGTCACAGAAGAAAATTTATGGCGTCGCGTAAAAATAAATAAAAACACATTTAAATTGGTGTGAATATGCAGAAAAAAAAAAGAAAAAGCGAAAAAAAAAGTGTTAATGAGTGTCATTTATAAGACAAAAAAAAAAGTATGTCGGCAATTAAGTCATTTGATTGAAACTTTCTAAGGAAATTTTTGATAGATTTGAAAGTTTTGTGTCTCTTGCAGTGACGTGATTTGCGCAATTTTATGAAAAAAAAAAATAAAAAAAATTATTTGACAGATGACAGCTGTCAAAAAAAATTTTTTTTGAACCTTCAAAAGTTTAAAATAAGAAAATTTATCTAAAAATAATAAATTTTCATCGAAAAATTAATAATAGAAATTTTTTCTAAAAATTTTTAATTTAATTTGACATTTAAAAAAATTTGACATTTGACAGATGTCAAAATTATGACATTTAAAATACAAAAAATTTTTAAGAATTATTTTGCTTTATTAAAAATAAAAATTTTATTTTTCAAAGTTTTCTAAAAGTTCAAGAAAAATATTTTTAACAAAATTTTGACAGCTGTCAATTTTGACACTTAAATAATTTTTTGAATAGAAAAATATCTGAAAAAAATTAAATTTATTTTTTTTATTTATTATAAAAATTTAAAAAAATAATTAAATTAATTTAATTTAATTAAAAAATAATTTTGTAATAAATTTAATTAAATTAAAAAAATTATTTAAAATTTAACTAATTAAAAATTTTGACACCTGTCAAAAATGACAGTTGAAACTTTTTTATTAAATAATAATTTT
Organism: Culicoides brevitarsis; assembly: GCF_036172545.1. NCBI lineage: Eukaryota > Metazoa > Arthropoda > Insecta > Diptera > Ceratopogonidae > Culicoides > Culicoides brevitarsis. The sequence goes on along the minus strand of NC_087087.1, from coordinate 8,360,173 downwards.
TTAAAGCAAATTTAAAGAAATTTTTGCAATTTTTATTCAAATTTTATCATTTGAATCAGTTTTTGAAAAATTTTGACACTTGACATCTGTCAAAATTGACTTTTTTAATTAAATTCTAAAAAATTTCAATTTTTCAGGAATTTTAAAGTTTTTTGTTAAAAACCATTCGTTAAGAATTTTTTATTTTACAAATTTTTTATTCAGAACTTTAAAAAATTCAATTGTCAGTAAAATTTTGACGTCTGTCATCTGTCAAAAAATATTTTTATATACTCCTCTAAATAAAAAAACGAAAATCTCGTCTTAAAACAAAAAAAAAATCCTCACAAAAAATAAAAATGAAGCACAAAAAAGTATTATTGTAACTAAGCTCAAGGTTTTATTTTTGTGTGTTTGTTGATGATGATGACTTGTACATACGCACACAAATACACACATCATACATTTGTTTGTTTGTTTGTATATTTGTTCAAAAAGGCTTTATCTTAAGCTGGGAAAAACACCTGGGGCCTCCAACGTTCTCTGCCAGTAACATGCATGTTTGCAACGTTCATGAGGAAAAACATGGAAAATTATGAAAATGAAGGGCTTTCGTTATTTCGAGGAGGGAGAAAATAACGCAAGGCAATAATTATAATTAAAAGCGATTTTTTTTTTCGTTTCGAAAGATATTTCCAGCTGTGACTTAATTTCTTCTCTTCACTTCTCTCAAATCTGTATTTTTTGTTATTTCTAAGATTTGTTCGGAAAAAAATTGATCAGATATCGCCCGTACAAGCGAGAAAAAATGAAAGGCACGGACTGACGTGTAAAACAAGTAACCAGCCAATTTATGTTGTGTGTTTTGTTATTGTTCGTTAATAATCAGTGTTCCGTGTGTGTGTGTGATGATATCGCATCGGGGCCGAGAGTAGCGCGATGCAATGTAAATGGTGTGTTAACATTGCGGGAGATATGGATTCCCTGTCGCGCGCGCCTCTCTAACTGATTTGGCTTGGACACATTTTTTGATACAAACAACTTTGGATGCCAGTCATGTAACGAAAAAAACCCAACAAACATGTTTGTTTCTCTCTCTTGCGCGTTTATCAGATAAAATTTTTGAAGATGAGCATGGGAACGCAACAAAAGGCGGAATATTTTCCCAAGCGCGCGCTCTTTTGTTTTCAATTGTTTATTTCTGTTACTTTTCCACACACAAAAGCTCAAAATCCAGATAATTACAAATTACAGCAACTGCAATTCACACTAAAAATACAAGTTTCAGCTTTCAGATCGGTTACTTGCAAAATTAGATTTTCCCCGAAAATTCATTGTATTCATGTCACATCGCCGTCGTTCGTGTTTGTTTGCGTTTTTGTGTTGTCGGGATGGTTGGTAGATAAGCGCAAAAATGCAAAACTATTGTTTGAGTAGATGGATGTCGAGAGAGAGAGTGGGAAATGACTGTCATGGCGAGTAAACAGGAATGTTATTTTTTTTTATTTTGTAAAAAAGTTAAAATTCTGTGAAAAATTTTAAATTCTGTGAAAATAATTTTAAAGCTTAAAAAATATTTTTTTTTTAATTATTTTAATTTTAAATAAATTTATTTATTTAATTATTATTTAATTTATTTATTTATTAAAATTTATTTGATCATGTTTAAAAAAATAATAAAACATATTGAAATAAAAAATTAAATTAAAATTAATTTATTTAAATTTTATTTAGTTAAATTAAAGATTTATTTTTGAATTTAAATTTAAAAAATTTTTATTTATTTTAATTATTTTAATAATAAAAAAATTTAAATTTTTTAATATTTAATTTAATTTATTTAATTTTAATTATTAATTTTATTTTATTAAAAATATTTTTTTTTATTTAAATATTAATTAATAAAATATTTAAAAAAAATTGTGTTAAATAAAGTTTTTAAAATAAATAAATTAATTAAAAAATAATTTAAATAATAATTCAATACGATTTTTAAATTTTTAAGAGTTCTTTGTTTGAAATTTCGTGTAAATTTTTTTTTTTGTGGATTTTAAAAAAATAAATTTTGAATTAGACGCCTTTTTAACAAAAAAATATTAATATTTCAAGTTTGAATTAGCAAAAAACGATTTTCAAATTTTTAACGGTCATTTTTTGAATTGACATCTACAAATTTTTGACTCGTTATTGTCAAAAATTTACAAATTTTTAAGAAAAAAATATTTTAATTTATTTTTCAACAAATTTTTATAAAAAAACGAACGAAAAAATTAAAAAATGTTATTTTAATTTTTTTTAATTATTTTTTTTTATTTTTTTTAAACCTAAAAACAATACTTTTTTAATAATATTATTTTTTTCCTTTCAGTAATTAAATTTCATGATCTCATCTCGTCTCATATTTCTCAAACGCAGCATCTAGATCGGAAATGTCAACCCACAAGTCCATTTCCTGTCGCAAAAATGACTACATTTCCGTTCACATCCCTCGCAAAATACGGAGAAAAATCCACACATGAATAAATTTGTACGGAAAAATGTAATCTTTATCATGACAATGCAAAAGAACGTTGTCCATCATCATTCGCCTCATCACATATGGAGGGAGTTTTGCACAAACAAAAAAAAAATATGATGAATATTTTACGAATGAATTGTTGATTTGTATCTGTCATGTGAGAGATTTTCCTTACTTTACGAGATTTGCAACTATTTCGCATCAATTGGCTTGTAATCCATTTTTATTGTCCAGCATTTTGCCCGGGAAAAGTTATTTCGATGCATTTCCAACCACAAAACCGACGCATCACGATTTTTCAGTTAGTTTGTTAGAAAATTGTCAAACCACCGCAAATAACAACATGAAGTATTTATCGGTCGAAATTTTTATCGTTAATAATTGTAATCCTTTAATAACAATAAATTGGCAAAAAAAACGCTCTCTCTCTCTGTGCACAAAAATATTGCCAACGTTGTAAATCACTTGTCGAATGTCAAATTTATCTTTTAGAATCGGACATTTTATAGCATTTTAATACGGTGCTGTCACAGTCATCGTCGTCGTCGATTGCAATTTCGAATTTTTCGGTATCCAATCGCGCCTTGCTGCAGGGCAATAATTGCAACGGATCCGAAAAATAAGCGATCAGCAAATGTAATCCACACACACACACAATTGAGCTCATTAAATTTTGAGCAACGAACCATATTTATGATTATCCACGTTGATATTTATTTATCTCGAGCTTGTTTTTTCGCAATTTATTTATTGTTTGTTGAATTATTATTTTATGTTGAGTCGTCTAGTTGTGTGTTTGTGTGTTCATGTTGTTGTCGCTTTTTAGAAAATCTCAGCAATAAATATTTTTTCGAGTGGTTTTCTGTCGTTTTGCTGATTTTACGTTTTTAGAAGGTTTTTTGTTGTTATTATTATTGTCATTATTATTTTTTTTTTACGGGAAATATTTTTTTATTAATTTTCTTAGATTTTTTTTATAAGAAAATAAAAAATTATTTAATTAATTAAAAATTATTTTTTTATAATTTATTTTTTTTTAATATTTTATAAAAATTAATTTCGTGTTATTCTTCAATTTTAATTTTAAAAAATTTAAATAATTTTAAAAATTAATTAAAATTTATTTAATTTAATTTTTTTTTTTTAGTTTATTAAATTACATATTTTAAATATTTTAATTTAATTAAAAAAATTATTTTAAATTTTTTTTTTGTAATTTCATTTATTTAAAAATAATGAAAAAATATTTTCATTAAAATTAAATTAATTTGAACAATTAAGCTATTTGTTTTCTTTAATTTAAATATTTAATAAATATTAAATAATAAAATAAATAAAAAAAAATAAAGAAAAAATATTTTATATTTGTTTAATAATTTTTAATTAAATAATATAAAAAGTATCAAAAAATTTTTTAAAATTTTTTTGAAATAAAATTTTAACAATTAAATTCATATTTTTTTTTTAAAATATCAAACATTATTTTTTTTTCTCTAATTTAAAAAAAAATTGACAAATTTTCTATTGTCAAAATTATTTTTCGCTAAAAATTCGTACAAAAATTCAATTTTCCCCGTTAACCCGCTCACGTGAACGATGATCAAAAGCATGTAAAATAATGGAAAAATAAGCACTTTTTAAAGGGAAAAATATAATTTATTTTTATCTAAAGCGTAATTTAAAATTTCCTGAAGTCGTATTCACATTCCAAAATAACTCCACGTGCCTACTGCGCGTTGCCTGTGCAAAAATACAAAAAAAAAATCATGGCATGATAGACGTTGTCGTTTCATTTTATGTGTACGACCAAAACAAAATACTCGGCGCAAATACTACCCCGGGTAATGATATAACTTTAGTCGGAAAGTAGAAAACACATCAAAATGGTGCACATTTCATCAATTCCTCCATTTTCATTTGTTGTCCGCCTGTACTCTGGCAAGAGCGGCATAAAGCACGTCATGATACTTATTTATATACGGTCTTTTGCGTTTAATAGGAAAATTTTACACGTTTTGCCATATTATTACAAAGCTCTTGTTATTTCGCATGTAGAATAGAGAGAGTCGTATGATGGAATACCAGACATTATATTTAAGTACAATAACAGAGCAAGCGACTAGCAATATCATGTACATATTTGCTTTTGTCTGTTATTTTATTTTATTTTATATGAAAATAGTTTTTCCCTGTGACATGACATGCCAGAGAACGGAGCCGGAGAAAGAACGTCTGATGTTCCCATCGTTTTCATTCATGCGATGATGAACAATTTAAAGCCTCTCTTGGAGTTGTAAAAAATTCATATTTCGCATTTGAGTTTTAAAATTTAAAAAAATATTATTTCCCTTAATTTTTTCATTTAATAAAATTAAATATTAAAATAAAATTAAAATTAATTAAATTAAAATTTTTAATAAAATAATTAAATTAATATAATTTTTAAATTAAATTAAAAATGAACATTTTTTTAATTGATAAATTTTTATCAAAATTTTCGTAAAATGAAGTAAATTTGTATTTTTTTATTTTTTAATTTTTTTTTCTTATATTAATATTATTAAAAAAATTAAAATAATATTAATATTTTTTTTAAAATTTTTGTTAAATGATTAAAAAATTATAAATCATTATTATTTTAATAATTTTTAATATTTTTAAAATTTATGAAATTTTTTTAAATAAAATTTTAAATATTTTTTTTTTCGTTTTGATTAATTTTTATTTAATTTCTTATAATAAATTTATTGATAATATTAAACTAAATTAGAACTGAAAAAAAATATTTAAATTTTTTTTTTCAAAAATTACAAATAATTTTTAAATAATTTTTACACATTTAATTTAATTTAAATAATTTATTCAACTATTTTTTTTAATTTATTAATTTAAAATATTTTTTTTTATGGAAAATTTAATTAAAATTTAAAAATCGAAAAATTTAAATTTTGAAAAATTTTAAATAATTTTTTTATTAAATATTTTTATTTTAATTTTAAATATTTTTATTAAATTTATTTTAATTTTAATAAAAAAAAATTAATAAAAAAATTATTTAAAAATTTTTAAAATTAAAAAAAATATTTTTTTTAATTAATTTTTAATAAATAATTAAAATAAATTTTTTCTCGCTTCAGATCTCGTTCGAATCTCACACAAAATTTTGACAATGATCCAACAAACGAGTATTATGATGGAAGTTTACCCTTTTTTTCATTTTTTTATGCCTTACGAAATCTCCCAAATTGGGAAAATATCTCTGTATTATGGCGTTGCGTTGTTAAAATTGTCATCTCTAGCACCTCGAACAACGTCAGGAATTCGCAAAAACACACACACGACACACACGGACTTTGGGTAAGTAAATGTACGATGAACGAGCCACATATGAAAATTCACTCTTCTGATTCAATTTCATGTCCCCATAAATGCGAGTTGGTTGTAAATACACCGAGAACGGAGCAGCAGCAGCAGCAACAACGAATAGTGTCGTCTGAGTGATTTATGGAGGGTGTTAGATTTTAATGAAATTGTATACACTCGTGTAGAGTAGAGCGAATTTTCACAGAGAAATGACAAAAAATACTTTTTTTTTTCAACTGGATTTAATTTCGTCAGTCGTTTTGCGATGTCGTCGTCGTCGTTTGTGCGGCGGCGGAGGGACGATAGGAGGGAAAAATTTAATGAAAATTCTTGTCTGATGGCTTTTTTGTGCCTGTTGGATGGACCAAATCTATAAAAAAATAATACTTTTTAAAAGCTCCGCGAATGATTTACTGCATTAAAAATAACTGGGGCATTGATGTCATAACACGCATTGGCAAGTCTCCCACACAAAGTACGGCAGCGCCGTGTCATGCCATTGATTTATTCGCTCTTGGCCCGTGTTTAACGCCATTTAAATGTTACTTTTACGGATTTTTTTGCGTTAATCGACAGAAAAAAGTACAAATCTAATAAAGATATCATTATGAAGTGTCGTCGTCGTCGCATGAGAACGGCGTCGCTTGTCGTTCTAATAATACACTCGCGCAAAAATAAATTGCCATATATCATTTTTGTGTTTCAACAAGATCATTAAAATGTGTTCGTTTGCCGAACCGAGAGAGGAGGATGGTCATAGACCTAACTTCGCATGAATGTCTTTTAACTTAACGAGCTGTGTAGCAAGATAGTTTTTCGCATATATCATTTTTTTTTTTTTGCAAAGAGTCTTTTGTCGCAATTTTGCTCGCGCAGCTACCCTTGAAGTCGAAATTCTTGTTTAAAATTAAATGGAGAGCATGTTACTTGTCACCTTTTGTAACGGCAATAATCCAGTCCGATGATTTATTTCTCGATTTTATACTCGATTTTGTACTCAGTTCAAAGAGAAAAATTTCAAATAAAAATTTTATGAATTTAAAAAAGGGTGAATTTAACATTTTTAAATAATAAATTAATAAAAAAGTTAAGAAATAAAATTTTTATTAATTTATTTTTAATTTATTGAATAAAATTGAAATAATTAATGAAATAAAAATTAATTAAAAAATATTTTTTAATTTAATTTAATAAAATGAATAATAATTATACAATTTTTTGATTTTTTTTCAGTGAAATATTTTTAAATTTTAATTCAATAAAAAAAAATTAATTTTCTTTAAAATAATATTTAAAATATTTTATTTATTTTTATTTAATTAAAAAAATTATATAAAAAAAATAATTTATTTTAATAATATTTAAGAATTAAAAATTTAACGAAAATAAATTCAATATAGAATTATTTATTAATTTAAAAAATATTTAATTAATAAATAAAATAATTTATTAAATTTAATTCGATTTATTTTTTAATTCAAAAAATTTATTTAAATAAAAAAATTTAATTTTATTTTTTTAAATAACATTTAAAATATTTCATTTTTATTAAAAAATATTTTTAAATTAAATATTGAATTATTTTTAAATTTAATTTAATTTTTATTTTTAAAATAATTTATTTTTTATTTAAAAAAAAAAATATTTTTTAATTAAAAAAGTGAATAAAATTATTAAAATAAATTTAATTAATAAAATTCAATTTTTAATAATTTTTTCAACTATTAAAAATAATTATTTTTTAATTTTAAATAAAAAATATTTTTTTTATTTAATTTTTCTGAAATCTTAAATATGTTAAATTCACTCTTTTTAGAAATTCATAAAATTAAAAATAAAAAATCCACTTACCGTTAGATGTTGAAACAGCCACGCTCTAAGGATATTTGTTGCCACTTTAGGAAATATACCACGTTTCTTTTGGTTCTTTTTACCGTTTGGATCGTCGTCTTCTTCCCCCGTTCCTTCCCCACTACCAATACTAGCATTACTTGCATCACCTGTAAAGACAAAAAAAAAACAAAAATTAACAATCAAATAAATAAAAAAAAAAGAATGCCAGACGACAACTTGTCTAGAACGTCGCGTAGACGAAAAAAATTTTAACATTTTTACGATTATTGTTATTATCATCGTCTAATTTATCGACCGGGTTTCGGGTGAATGAATTTTGAGTTGAGTTGACGAGTGCGACAAAAATAATAATAATAATAAACCTCATAATAATAACAATAAAATGGAATTAAAAAAAAGGAACAAATGGGTCAAGGTTGTCGTTGTTTTGATGTTTTGTTGTCATCATCATCGTCAAAAGTTATCGTAATTTGTCTCAGCGTCGTAAAAAAGAATGTGAGCGGAGATAAGCACACGTGACAACTCCCCCTTTCTTCTTTTTCACATTCAGAAATGCTTCCAAAGACAAAAAGCTATAAAATGCAAATTTTATTGTCCATAATATTATCGGATAATGGAAAAATTATAAACGGGGAGAAAACGAGTGAGAGAGAGATTTTAATGGTAGCTGCTGCTACTGTACATGATTTAAGATCGCAGCCAGCCAAAACAAACCATAAAACGTCATATGACAGTTAATTGTACAATACGACAACATAATGGACCTGTTGTTCATTTACTGTCGCGCAGGACGACGAAAAAGGGCGAGGATGACATTAAAATGCAAACGTCTGTACAATTTTAAACTTTTAACGCATTTTTTAAAAAATATTTGGTTTAAAAGACAGCTGGAAAATTTTTAAAATGTTCATTGGGGCAAATTATTAAAATGTGCATTGGGATTAAATTCAGATTAAATGAAGAATGTGACTTGGGAATTTTGTTTCAAAAAATTTTTTTTGACCCAATGTACATTCATTTTTTTATCTGAATTTAATCCCAATACACATTTAAATAATTTGTCCCAATACACATTTTAAAATTTTTATTCTCAGTGCACATTTTTAGAACCAATAAACTTATTTTTATTTTAATTTTTAATTTTTTAATCCAAATGCAAAATTTAAATTTTTTCCCCAATGTAAATTTTTAACTTTAATCCCAATGCACATTTTAAAATGTTATCCCTAATGCAACATTTAAAATTTTTATTCCAAATTGCAATATTTAACTCCATTTACTTGTTATTATTTCAATTTTTCAGCTTAATGAAAATTATTTAAAAATTTTTAACCCAATTAACATTTAAAAATTTGTCCCAGTGCACAATTCAAAATGTCTACGTTTAAATTTTAAAACCCGATATCAACATTAATCGTTTCTTCCAACGACAACTTTCAATTTTTCCCAAAAATTTTCATGTTCATGAAACGCCAGATAAGATTAGAACCCCTTAACTTATTAAAATTCAGCATAAATCAGTGCGCAATGAGGGATGTTGATGTTTACTCATAGATAGATCAGATTTCTGTTTGAACAACATATTAAAATATTAACGTTTGGCATTTAATGCGTGTTAATGCCAATAAACTCTCCGAAGGGACAAAATTCAAATTCAAATGATTTCTTCGTAAAAATTTGAACAATAGACTTTTTCGAACATTTGCCCGAATAATGATGACAATTCCGGGAAAAATCTCGCCGCGCCGAAAGTAGACAATATCCATCATGCGATATTCATCTGAAATTTCGGGATAAATTTTTTTTTTTTGGCGAATAACAAACAAATAAACAACGAAAGCGAAAAATATCGAGAAACAATGACGTTTGTCGTCTCAAGATCGTATCGAAAAAGCAGTTTTTTTTTGTTTTTTTGATTTAAGCCACGAGACGACTTCGAGGGAGACACACATCATATAGGTAGGTGTTCCCTTTTATAACAAAAAAAAAATGTATTTTTAAATAAAACTCGTTCTTCAGTTATTTTTGTAAAGAAGAAAAATATTTGATATTTAATCTCCGCCATAACTCAAGCACTTTTTTGGTCAACAATCACCTAAATTACGATATTAACTGATCAAAATTAAATAAATTTCTTGAAATAAAAACGGAGAAGAGAAAAAAAACGAAAGAAATTGGATATTATCTGATACAATGTTAGTTTATGATGGTATTTTTTTCTGGTTCGTTTTGAATGAAACTAAAACCATCAGCTGTTCCAAAAGCCATTCCAAAACCCATTAAAATGGCGGAATATTCATACTTTAGGCTTTTTTTCGAGTTAATCGTTTTCCGTTCTTCGCGTTCTTGCAAAAAAAAAATAATAATAATGTTACGAACCAAAAAGAAAAAAAAATAAAGAGTTTTTGTAACAAGATTGCAAAAATAAATGTAAAACTCTGTAATTATGTATTATTACATATGCAAGTAATTGAGCCAGAGTGAACGAATGAGCGAGAGAGAAAAAATGGCGAAATATGCCCTCGATTGTAAGGCACGATGATGATGAACTAAACTGAATTGAACAGGGAACGATTAAATGATTAAATAATAATAACAATAATAAAATGTTCGGTGATGGAGTTGAAGGTTTGTACAAGGTTCGTTTGGGAGAAAATTAAAAAACGAAAAAATAACATGAAAAAAATTAAATTATTATGGAGAAACAGGAAAAGATTTTTTTTTGGTAAAAGTGCATTCAACTTGATTTTTTTTGTTACATTTTAACAATTTTTGTTGATTTTTTTAAATTTTATTTAATTCGGTATATATTAGAAACAGGTGCTTTTAAAATATTTTTAACATTAAATTAAATAAACTTTTTGATAAAATGTATTTTAACGATTTTTAAATATTTATTTTAAATTAAAAAAAAAATTAAATAAAAAAAAAATAAATAAATAAAAATAAATAATAAAAAAATTAAAATAAATAAATAAAAATATTAAGAATTTTTTTATTTATTTAATTTAAATTTATTTTTTAATTTTAAATTTAATTTATTTTTTTAAAATTTTATTAATATTTCAATTAAATTATTTTCATTATTAAAATATTATATTTAATTAAAAATAAAATAAAATAAATAAATAAATAATTAAATAAATAATTAAATAAATAAATAAATAAAATATAATATAAAATAAAATAATAAAATAAAAAAAAATTAAATAAATTGACATTCAAATAAAATTTTCGTATTTTTTGTTCAATTTGAAGAATTTTAATTTTATTTATAATATTTAATACTTTTTTATTTATTTAATTATTTAATTTAATTTAACTTAATTTTTAATTTTATTTTATTTTATTATTTTTTTTTTTAATTAATTTATTATAATTTTTGAATTAATTTAAATAATTAATTAAATGATATAAAAAATACTCCATTAATTTTTTTAAACATTTTTTTTTATTATTATTCGACATTTTTAATATTTTTTTATCAATTTTATTACAAAAACAACTGAGTCACTCAAAATAGCGTAAACAGTAGTAAAAACCTGACAAATCTCACAATTTATTGCATATATCGTAATTTGATACATTTTGCTCCAAATACACATTAAAACATTTGCGCACAAATTAAAAGCTTTTAACGCAGGTGAAAGGGCAGTAAATCCATGACTTTATTGCCTGCCACTATGAAAGTGTTTTAAAACACGAATTAACAATTAAACCGCAATTAATAGGCAAAAACTGTGGGAGATCGTCGAAAGATATCAAACAAAAAATATTTTTTTATTTTAGTTACGCATTTAACTTTTTAATCGTCATTTGATGAGAGAGCCTCCAAATTTTTATTGCATTTTAATTTAATTTCAATAAACTGATCTCTTATCTGCTTGGAAAATAAAAATCCGAGACTCATGCGGTAAAAATATGAATAATTTTTGAATTATAACTTGCCCGACATAAATATTCATAATTTCAAATTTGATTTGTATCGTGATCATTTTAAAAAAATAAAAAATGTTAAAAATGTAGTAAACAGGTATTTTACACACAATATTATCAAAATAGAGGCATCTCTTAAATTATTTCAGTTTTTTTTTTCAAATGGAACCTGTTCTCGTTTGTTTATAAATTTTAAATGGACAAAAAAATCTAAATATAATTTAATTTAAAATTCAAAACGAGAATCGTTGGTCAGTCATTTTTTTCTGTATTTCTTGATTCTTCTTCGTTTCCTTTGAAGTAATTAACGAAAAAAAAGGTAATCTATTTTTTTTTGCTTCAAATTACTGCCAGTTAGTGGTCTAAATAATTATTATTTAAAATTTATTTTTAATTAAAAACGAGAATTAAAATAAAAATCTTGATATTGCACGGCATTAAAGTCCATCCAGAGAGCAACTTCATGATGTTAGTCTTAAATTTGATTGACATAAAGTGCATTCTCGAGGCTACCGTATTAAGCTGATTATTGTTCAAGCCAAAAGTAACCGAGAAAAAAAAATAATAAAAAGTATAAAATATTTAAAAGAGAAACAGAAGTACAACACACAATCAACAAATGTCATCTTAGATAACTCTGTTGGATATCTGCAAAGACATTGTTATGTTGATTATTTCGCTGTATTACAGACGCACACACCGAGAGAAGACAATAAAATTTATGGGTTACAACGTTAACCAGAAGGAAGAACAAGCGACAACTAAAGAGGAAAGCGTATGAATAATGACGTTAATAATTGTATTACGATGGGTGAGCTAAGCGGCAGTCAAGAGTCACATCGCATGGAGACAATGAAGGAAACCAGTAGTTGACAAAAAAAAAATGTTTGATGAAAAATTGAACTGAGAAATTGCTGGAAGGCATGTTAAGTGTTTAAGAAATATTTTTTGAAGCTAAGGAATATTTTTTTCAGCTTTTAAAACTCTCAGCTCTTGAAAGAAACTTTTCAGCTCTTGAACATTTTCAGATCTTGAACATTTTCAGCTCTTGAACATTTTCAGCTCTTGAACATTTTCAGCTCTTGAACATTTTCAGCTCTTGAACATTTTCAGCTCTTAAACTTTTTTTTAGCTCTTGAACATTTTCAGCTCTTGAACATTTTCAGCTCTTGAACATTTTCAGCTCTTGAAACTTTTCAGCTCTTGAACATTTTCAGCTCTTGAACATTTTCAGCTCTTGAACATTTTCAGCTTTTGAACCTTTTTAGCTCTTGAACATTTTCAGCTCTTGAACATTTTCAGCTCTTGAACTTTTTCAGCTCTTGAACATTTTTAGCTCTTGAACATTTTCAGCTCTTGAACATTTTCAGCTCTTGAACATTTTCAGCTCTTGAACATTTTCAGCTCTTGAAACTTTTTTAGCTCTTGAACATTTTCAGCTCTTGAATTTTTTTAGCTCTTGAACATTTTCAGCTTTTGAACATTTTCAGCTCTTGAACATTTTCAGCTCTTGAACTTTTTCAGCTCTTGAATTTTTTTAGCTCTTGAACATTTTCAGCTCTTGAAAGTTTTCAGCTCTTGAACATTTTCAGCTCTTGAACATTTTCAGCTCTTGAACATTTTCAGCTCTTGAACATTTTCAGCTCTTGAACTTTTTCAGCTCTTGAACATTTTCAGCTCTTGAACATTTTCAGCTCTTGAACTTTTTTAGCTCTTGAACATTTTCAGCTCTTGAAAATTCTTAACTCTTCAAAAGCAGTTCATTTCTTCAAAATCTCTCAATAAGAAATTTTCGGTTCATTTCATGTTTCGTCGCCTTTCACAAACCAAGTCTCTTTCCCGTTAACCTCGTAATCTCTTCATTCTATTTTTATTTGGTCGTAAACTCGCTCATCATGAAAATTGTTTTCAGTATCTCCAAAATTGGTCTCTTTAAGTAATCATCGTCGTAAAACATTTATCACAAAAGCATCCATGATAGACAGCAACAGGTGATCCTTTTTGTTGTTCCTCCCTCCTTCCTCTTGTCGAGTTAAACTCTTCTCGATCGTAAAAAAGTCGTAAAATTCTCGTGTCACTGTTTTCAGTCAAATTAGGGGCTCTTTTTGTGTCGAAAGGATTTACACAAAACAAACTCGAGATGAATGGAGAAGAAGAAGATGATAATCAAAATAATAATAACAATAAAAAAGTGAGCAAATGTTTTGGCGACTTTCTGACATATTCATCATTCAAACGAGTCAGACAACGTGTAAATAGCGTGTGTCAATCAATTTTACGATGATGATACACTAAAATGATGGATGTTGATTCGTGTGGTGTGTAGACCATCACTGTTAAGTAGTTGATTGCCATTTTTTTATTGGACCAATAAAGTTTGTTTTTTTTTTGTCGACATCAAGCCCAAACAGGTGATAATTGGTTCGTTTTATTGCATCGCATGGCTTAACGATCTGCTTCAACGATAATTAATAACTTTCACGACAATGACCACAAACGCATGCCACGAGGGAGAAACATGACCCAAAGACGAGAGTCGGGTTGCTGCCTGCCTGCCAAGAGTTAGCTTGTGTAAGCAAATAATAAACCATTATCAATTTGATTTATTATAACCAGGAAGTTCACTTAACACCTAACTAACCATATTTCTGCATTTCACATGAGAGATACGACGACGCAATATGAACAAAGATACATAATCACTTGCGAGGAGAGAGAAACACATTGTTGGTTACTTTGTGTTATTTTATGCAAGTTAGTTGTTTCTGTGTTGCCTTGTTGCTGTTGAGGTTTATGATCCTCTCCGCCTCTCTATGCGTTATGCAGTAAAAGGTTATCAAATTTATGTCTTTCTTCTGCAGCAGAATATTTTGAGAAAAGAGATAATAATGTAATAATATGCAACGTAACGCAAAAATATGTCATCTGTCTCCTTTTCGGTATATACGATACGAACGAAAGTTGATGTGTGACAAGATGTCGTTAATCTCGGAAAACGGGTCTTTCTTTATCACATGAAGGAGTGAATTTGATCATTGATATGTTGGTTGGGTCTATTGTAAGTTGAGATACTCTTGAGTTAAGAGGACTTTCAAGAGTCGAGTGGTTGAAAAGTTACTCTTGAGTTAAAAATTTGATGAATTTTACTCCTCAAATGGGAGTTTGAACATTTTTATTGACTTTTACTGCCAAAATTGTTCTTTAAGAGTAAAAATTTTCCTCTAAGAGATCTTTAAATTTTCTTTAAAAATTAAGTTTAAGATCTAAAAAGTTGATTTTATGATTTTAAAAAATATTTTTTAAAAATTCAACTTAAGCTCTTTAAAGAGCCTAAGTCTATACGAACTTTGTAACGCTTTAACTTGAAATTTGTTCTTCAAATCACTTAAAGGTTTATTCAAAAAGGTTCAGAATATCAACCAGAAGGTTTCTGAGAAGAAAAAAGTAAAAAAAGACTTTTGAGCCCTCGAAAAATTAAGAAAATATGATTTGATGTTCATTGCATATCTTAAGGAGTTAAATATGAACCCCTTAAATATGCAATGAACATCATTTCATATTTTCTTAATTTTTAATTAATTTTTTCGTCTTTTTTTACTTTTTTCTCCTCATAAACCTTCTAAAATATTTTTTTAATAATTTGAAATAAACCTTTAAGAGATTTGAAGAGCAGAAATTTAAGTTAAAGCGTTTCAAAGTTTGTTACAAAAATTCAATAATTTTTAAACCAAGAAATTATTGAGTAACAAAAAATTCAAAGAAACTTCTTCAATTGAAAACCAACCAAAAAAAAATTAAAAATTCGTTACAAATGTAAAAATGTAATGATTGTTTCGTGTTAATACAATTTCCTTTCGATGATGCGATTCATGAATAAATTATGCAAATGTGCACAAAAATTTGCATATAATTAAGTTTTTAGCAGCCACAGGAAATTGGCATGAAAATTTGGTCACGCTCAAAAAAAAATCATTTTTTTACTTTTCGTTGAAACGTCTTTTTAACGAAACAATTTTAAAAAAAAATAATTTTCTCACAGCTTCGAGTAAGTAAGTATTTAGGTGCCTAAGTTTGTCTAGCAAAATATCGCAAAATGTCACTTAAATCAGTATTATTATCTAAAATATTGTCATTTAATATTACTTTTAACAAGTCGTTCAGTATTTTATATTAATATTATTATTTTAAATGAACATTTTTGCATTAACTTGTCCTTCTCTATCTTTCCTGCGCGAAAAGCAGTATGGATAGAAATCGAATGCTCGTAAATTCTGTCATTTTATTGAGTTGCCTTCTTCAAGTAAAATAGGTCTTAAATGTATTTTTGATGTTTAGGCTCCTCTCCACTCCAAGTTAAGAGCAAAAAATAATTTTTTCTGTTGCGAATTCTGGCAGAAAAAATAAAAATTGTGAAATTATATAGCAGACCCGTTATTACGGCGATGCCGATTAATTTAAAGACTTCCGGATTGTTCGCATTCTTGGAGCGAATAATTAAGTGCGCGAATAATAAAGACAACACAGTTCAACAACAATAGTTCAAGACAATATAATTATTGTTTATTTTTTAAGTGAATAATGAGAGAAACAATTAACACACGATATTTGCATATAAAATGATCTAACATCGGATAAATATATCAAGATTAGCTGATTTCCAGTTAGGTGATGATGAAGATTAATTCTCGCAACTAAAAAGGCTTTGTTTAAAGAAAAATTAAATTAAATCAGGTTAAATAATTAATTATCTCGAATCACCCATCATTTCGCTTTATGTTGAAAAAAAATCATTGTTTGTTAATTTTTTTAAATAAAATTTTTTTCTAAGTAGTAAAATTTCTTATTTTTTATTACCAACTTTTTTATTTTTTTTTTTTTTGTGACAACTATTAAAAAACTTTTAGGAACATTATAATTTTTAATGGCAAAATTTGTGCGAAAATAGCAAAAAAAAAAATACATTTTATTAATGTTTTGTTAAGGTAATGAAAATTTCCAACATTAAACAGACAAAAATGGTTCCGCCATGCAAAAAAGTATATTTTATTTTCATTGTGTATACTTTATATACCTATTTATTTATAAAGAAGTGCTAAATTGGCATTTTTGTTTATTATTATTTTTATTATTTATTCAACGATGCGATGCATTTTGCTATGCGCATGCAGTCTTATTTCTTCATAATAATCGTAATAATATATTTTTTAGTATTTTACGGGAAAATTATGGGAATGGAAGAGGGAAGCATCTGGTTTGGATGAAAAAAAAATATTTAAAAAAAATGTATTATTTTGAGAATTTTTTAAATTTGCACGAAAATCTGAACTTTTAAATATTTTTAATTGAGAAATATTTTTAAATAATTTTATTTAATACAAATCAATTAATTTTAATTAATAAATTTTAAAATAAAATTATTATTTTATTAAAATATTTTTTTTAAACATAAAATATTGTTCAATAAAAATAAAATAATAAATTAAAAGTTAAAAAATTAATTAAAATTAAAAATAAAAATTTATATTAATTTTTTAATAAACATAAAATTTAAATGTTTACAAATTTTTTAAAATATTTAAATTTTAAAATTATTTTTTTAAAAAAAAATTATTTTTTTAAATTTTTTTAAATATTTTAATTAAAAATTAAAATTTCATTTAAAAAATTAATTAAATTTTAAAAAAAAAAATAAATTAATCAATAAAAAAATTTTAATTATTAATTTTTAATAAAATTTAATTTTAATTTTAAAAAAAATAATAAAAAATTTTCAAAGTTTTCAAAAAATAAATTTTAATAATTTTATTTTAAAATAATTAATTACTTTAAAAGAATTTAAAAAAAAAATTTAATTTTTTTTTAAATTTCAAAATTTAAATTTATAATTAAAAATTTTAAATTTTTTAAATAAAAAAAATAATTTTCAAACAAATTTCAAATGAAAAAATATTTCGAGCACATTATTATACTTTTATTTATTTTTTAGCAACCAACAGTGAAACAGTCAGTGATTGACCGCTCATTTCCATAAACCTTCTAGCGATAAGTAGGTATGCTTATAAGCCTAATCAAGCAAGCACTTGAATATAATTTTATTTTTTTTTTAATATTATTTTTTCTTGCTCTTGCTAATTTAACAATAATGATTAATCCCACGCACTCGCATCTCTCGGGTGTGCGTTGAGATACACCTTATTCTTTTATTTCATTTTTTTTTTTTGAAATTAAATACGTTTAAATAAAAAAAAGAGAAAAATGCAAGAAAACAAGAAAAAAATATAATTTAACATGCATGCACTGTAGCAATAATCATAATAATAACCATTTAATATACGAAACGATGGTACGCAAATCTTCTTTTTTTTTGTTCTTCTTCATCTTATTTTTCGCTTTCTTGCTGCACTCTGCATTTCGCAAGCTACGAGGCAAGGAAATAATAACAACTCTCATGATGATGATGGTCGACATTCAATTTAATTTGTAGTGAAATAATTATCTTTTTGTTGCGCGCATATTCTTTTCTTGCATTTTTTAATTTTTCGCGTATGCGTTTTAGAGCAGAGAAGAAGAGGAAGCATTTGTGCGTCTTGTAGTTTGATGCCATTGAGGAAAAAAAACGAATGTCGATACAAGCAAAATTAAATGTTTACGCCTACATGCGCTTTGTAAATGGACGACTTCCATCTCCGTCTCTTATCATTTCAACATCATGTCGATGTTTGAGGGATTTTCGGGGTAAAATTTCACTAATTACGCATGCATTTGATTAATTTCCAATTATGGCATGTCAGTGAAAATATATGGACAACGAACAAACAAACGGATCTCGTCAAAATTAAATGAAAATGCGTTTACAGAACGAAATTAATATTTAACGGTTCTGTTTCCTTGTGCAGTGCAGTGACGGAATTATTTGGGATTTGATGGAGTGAAATTGTTCAAAAAAGGTAAAAAAATTTTATGAAATAAAAAAAAATAAATTCATTTATGAAAATTAATTTTAAAAATTTAAATTTAATTTTTAGTAAAAGAAAAATAATATTTTTAATTAATATTTTTTCATTAATTTATTTTTTTTTTTATTTTTTAAAAAATTAAAAAAAACATTTTTATTTAAAAAATTAATTAATTTTTTTATTTGATTGTTTTTTTTATTTTTATTTATTGTTTAATTTTTTTTTTTTTTAATTTATGTAATTTTTTTTAATAAAATATTTTTTCTCATATTTTGATTTAAAAAAAAATAAATAAAATAAAAATTTTGGCTTTTTGACCAAATTTTCAGAAAAAATAATTATTTCTTAAAATTTGGTAAAAAAAAAAAATAAAAAAATCTTTAGCTTGAAATAAATCAAACATTTTAGACTTTTTAAACATTAAAATTTTATTTTTAAATTTGAAACAGTTTTCAAATAATTTTTAATATTTTTTTTTAAATTAAAAGCATATAAAATTTAATTTAAATAAAATATTCTAAAAAAAAAATAAAAAAAAATTAAATAAAATATTAATAAATTAATTTTAAAAAAATAATTAAATAATAAATAAAATAAAAAAAAACAAACAAATAGATAAATTAATTTCTTTTAATTTAAAATATTTTTTTTTATATGTTTCAAAAAAAATGTAAATTAAGTCAAATAATTAAAATAAAATTATTTTTATTCAAGCTTAAGTCAAAAATTTTTTTTTTTAACTTAAAATATTTTTGCATTAAATTCAAAATTTTTAAAATATTTTTATAATTTTTTTTAATTTAAAAAAAAAATTAACCCATCCCTGCCCTGCGCTTGCATTATTCATGCTTAACTGATTGTATTTAGCAATGTAATAGTAGCTGCTCGATTAATTGTTTCTTCGTTGTTCTGCTTCTGATACATTTTTTTTGCTCTACAATGTTGTGCAAGTCTTTTAACATGCCGCCACTCTCTCTCTGCTATCTCCATATCTCTCTTCATTTTGCCGGACGAGACGACGAACATTTATATTAAAATCAATTATTTATTTATTTATTATTAAGAAAACATTTGAAATTCACGTCTAATTGGTACAGCTTGCTCCATATCTGTCGTGCAAGGGCTCAACCGCAACTTTTGTACCTTTTTTCCTTGTACAACGTCGTAAAATTGTGTTTCCTTCATGTTCGAGAGTGCATTAAAAGTGGGCATTAAATTGACTCGTTTATTGTTGGATGTTACTTTTTGTTGTTTCTCTCGACTTTTTTTCTTGCTTTTTTGGTGCATTGTATTGTCTCAGCATCACAGCGCACACAAAAAATGAATAAAAACATGACATGGCGCACAACTTGAAAGAGAATCGATGTCTCTCTTTTTTTTCTCGTCTTCTTCACGAGAAACTTTTTTTTTTGTTAATTTAAATTGTCACAGAAAAAAATGACAAAAATTACGACATGTTACAAAAGAGGAAATTAGCGAATATCAGAAGAAAATCGTAAATATCGCAATTTAAGAGAGATTATTATCGAGTACGGCACAAATTCGCATGCAAGAAGACGGAGAAGAAAAAGCGAAAATCTTCAAATTCAATTAACAATAAATAATAATTAAGGCTCATTAAAGTGCATAAATCTAGCGTGCGCCGCACGAACAATAATTTCGCTGGAAATAAGTACCAACAAGTACACCGCAGTAAATGATGACATGAAACGAGACAGGTCATTAAATGGCGTATTATGGGGCAATGTGTGTGACTGTGTGACTGTATGGAAGATATTGTCCCATAAAACAGTGAATATTGCTAATAATAACAATAATCTTATTGGTCGTAAAATATTATTTTGTATAATTTTCGGGTGGATTTGTGTTTAATTATTCGGTCATTTGAATTTCTCTGCGAATATTTTAAAGAAAAATTATTAAATTATTTAAAATAATTTTTTAAAATTTTAATTTTTAAACAATTTCGAGTTTTAAAAAAATTTCTTGTGATAAAAATCATACAAAATAATTTTTTGTATTTTTTTTAATTATTTCTTTAAAAAAAAATAAATTATTTAATTTTAAAAATTTAATTTAGAATCAAAATATTTTTTTTTAAAAAAAATGTATATTTAAAAAATGTTTTAATTAATTAAAAATAATATTTAATAAAAAATTATAATTTAATTTTAATTTAATTTTAAATAATTTTAAAATAAATTTTAATTAATTTTATTTATATTTTTATTTAATTCAAATTGAAATTTTTCATAAAATAAAAAAATTTATAAAAAAAATTAAAAAAAATAATTTATATTAAAAAAAATTCCAATAAATTATTTTTAATTAAAAAATATAAATTTATTAAAAAAAAAATTCAAATAAATTATTGAAACTTTAATTTTTGAATTTAATTCCATTAAAAATTTTTTAATTTTAATTAATAATAATTTATTTAATTTTTAACTTTTTAATTTAAATTCCATAAAAATTATTCAATTCATTTAAAAAATTATAATAATTTTATTTTAAAAAAAAAAAAGAAAAAAAAATTTAAATAAAATTAATAATTTTTAAAAAATTATTTTAACAAATAAAATAAAATTAATTAAATTTATTTAAAAAAAAATTCAAAATATTTTTTTTTTTTATATAAATTCAAAAAAAAAAAAATTTAAATAAATTTTTTAAATTAAAATAAAATAAAATTAATTAAATTATTTTTAATAAAAAAAAATAAAAAAATGATAATTTAAAAAATTTAAATAATTTTATTTAAAAATAATAAAAATTTAATTAAATAAAATATTTTTTTTTATTTATTAACATTAATATTAATTAAAAAATCCCTTTTAATTTCACCAAACTAATAAAGTCATTGAACTCCCATGAATATTCAATCAACTTCCACGACAAAAACAAACAAATATTTTGACATTTAATGATAGCGCGAATTATTTATGACTCACAAAAAAGATGTGTGTCGTGTCTCACTTATGTCCGAACCAACTAATTTATTAGCAAGTGGCACACTTTGTTCTGTTTGTTCTCTCTGTTCTGCACTCATAAACGACAAACGAAAAAAAAAATTGACCAAAAATGAGATTTATTGTCGTTGCAAATATTTTTCCCACAATATTTTAAAGAGAGAGAGAGACCTTTTGTTCAATTTAATTAACATAAAATTTATTGATTTTTGTCTATTTATTTTAATGTCTTGTCGGTATTTTGTGTGTGTGTGTCTGACATTTGACTCGACGACGTCGTCTCAATAATAATTTTCCGTGATCCTTTTAAAAAAAATGCTTTAGAGCAAAAAATGAAATGAAACATGAATTGATTGATCATCAATCATAATAAAAACATGCGGATAGAGAGACTTTTTTTGCGGTTTTCTTTTTTGTTGTTGTTGTTTAGCTTTTTTCTTCTTGTTTGTTACTTTTTCTTTGCAAACAACAAAGGTCAATGCATTTTGTTGAAACACATAAAAAAAATACCTCCTGTGAAGAGCGCTTTTGTCTGTCGTCGTCGTGACAAAAGGAAAATCTAGCCCAGCATTTGACCAATCGCTCATTATTTATGTTCCGAAGAAATTCTCCTCGCAAGTCGAGATAAAGGCGGAACATGAACTTTTTTCAAAATTATTACGTTCGTCTCGAGATAAATCAGAAAACTGTTAAAAGTCGCTTACACAGCAATAAAAAAAAAATAAAAATAATAGGGAACGGAATTGGATTTCGATCTAAATTGAGTTAATTTTACTCGAAGACGCGACGACGTAATGTGTAATAATATATCGCCAGCAACAGACATGAAGCAAAAAAAAATAACTCGAGATGTAATTAGATCAGTTTTTAAAATGAGAAGGTCTCTCGTCGACCACTGAAGAAAAAAAAAGATAGAAAAGTGGATAATCGTGCCTATTATTTTTTTTTGTGTTGCTCACTTGTTTATCTCCAAGTCCAAAGAGAGTCTCTAACACATAATAACAAGTTACAATGATTTATGTTTCTTGATTCTTTTGTTCGATTATGTGGCAGTTATTATGAAATCGCGGCAATAAAACGCTAAAATCATCAAAAACTCACATAATTTATCGGATAAATGTTGCTTAATTTTCTGTGCAACTGTTTTAAAGACCTTTTTTGCATCGCGCGAGTGATAAAAAAAAAACAAAATTTGCCAAAAATAAATAATTTGCATGCCTTTGCAAGAAATTTATGCAGTCGCAAATTTGGCAGGCTTATCTGGCAAGGCACAATAATCGCGATAATGATTCAAGTGATTATCTGGGATTTTTTATTTTTGGTGTTTTAATTCATTCTCACATGATTTAATTCAAGATTTATGCGTCTGTCTCGGGGTTTTGAAAGTTCTTATGGAGGAAGATGCATTTTAATGTGAATGTTCATAATTGACTGGAAAAGTGATTGTTACCCCATAAATTTTGTTATCAGTTCAGTAGTGTTCCATTTAATGATTGAAATGAAAATTTTTTAATTGCTGCGTTGATGTAAATGGTGAGTGTCTGTCTTTTTATGTGGGATTGTGATGGAAATGTGTTTCGAAGTGATTTTTTTTTTTTAAATTTTAAATTAAATATTTTTTTAATTTTTTAATAAAAAATTTTATTTATTTTATTTTATTTTATTTTACTTTTATATTATTTATTAAAAAAAAAAAAATTAAAAAATTAATTTAAAAAACTTAATTCATTTAAATTTAAATTTGTTTATTTTTTTTAATTTAAATAAATTAAATTTATTTTTTTTAATTTATTATTTATTTTCTAATAAAATTTAAAGATACATAAAATTAAATAAAAAATTATTTTTTTTAATAAAAAATTTATTTTTAAAAAATAAATAAATTAAGAAATTTATTTTTTTTTAATTTTTAATGATTTATCATTTTATACAAAAAATGAAAAAATACATTTTTTAAAATTATTAATTTTTTATTGGTTAATTTTTTTTTATTTTTTATTAAAAATAATAAAATTTTATCAATTAAATATTTTTTTTAAAAATAATTAATTAAAATTTTTCATTATTTTATGAAAAAATTAAAAATAAAATTTTAAAATAAATTAATGAAATTATTAAAAATTAATTAAAAAAATTAATTATTATAAATTTAAAAAAATTATTTAAATATTAATTGAATTAATAGAAAATTATTATTAAAAATTTTTATTGAATTTATTATTATTTTTTTTTCAAACTTGAAAAAATTTATTTAATTTTTTTTAAAAAAAAATATTTTTTAAATGATTTTTTATTTAATTTTATTATTTATTTATTTTAAATTTTTAATTTAATTATTTATTTATTTTTTTAATTTTTAGATTAATGTTCAAATTAAAAAAAAAATAAATTTATTAAATTAAAATTTAAATTAAATTAATTAATTTTTTTAATTTATTTTAATTGAAATTTTTAAATAATTTTAATTCAAATTTTTTAATTAATTAAAAAAAAATTTTTTTTTATTTTTTACTGAGAAACACAAAATCTTCACAACACATGTCTAATAACTGACTATAACAGAAAATAATAACAATTAAAAAAATATTTATACGAATGTAATCGAATTGTAGAAACCAACAATTGACCAGACACACAATTAGAGATAATTCGAACGATACAATTTAATGCCCTTGACGCGTCATTTCTCCAGTTTAAAACACAAAAAAAAAATGTTGAATTTTTAAACGAAATTTATCATCGCAGCACGAATGATGAATGAAATTTTCTTGTAATTACGCGTGAGACGTAAATATTGTGATTAAAATGACATGAAAATAAATCTTAAGCTCACTCGTTACATGTTAAAATTAATATTTTAATTTTTTTTTGCGCTGTGTTGTTATTATTTGTCGTCATCAGCTGCTGCCGTTGCTGCCTGAATGTGTCACTTTTCGTGTGAAGACAAAAAAAAACGTAACTTTTTTATTTATTTATAAACGATGAGACAAGATGCATGAAAATTTTCATTTTACGTCATGTTTAATGTCGTCGTACAAATGTTTAGACCTGACACGGATGCAACATTTTTCATCTTGATGTCTGTATTTAGCGCGGGATATATTTTAATTATGCGACGCGCGATTATTTCACGATTAAATTTGCGGACAGGACTCGAGAATTCCGGAGAAATCACTCAAGATTTAGAAAATGTCGCTAATAAATAATGCACACATGAGTCGCGATTTCCTTCATTTTTCGCGAAAAACAAAAAAAAATAATTTTTCAACGAGATTTTAATTTATTATAATATTTACCGAGAAATTTTGCGAGGAAAAATCTTACAAGCGAGCAATAAATCTTGCACGACGAACAATTAGAAAATTTGTAAATATTTAACACGAAATTCTTGGCGACTAATTTGCCGTGAATAGTAATTTACGTTGCGTAACATGACACGTTTGAGCAAAAAAAAAAAAAAATTTCGAGGACCGCACAAAAAATTCATAATTTTACAACACCCGATCGAATTTCAGATGCAATTAATATCTCCTCTCATGTCACACTACCGAAGAATCCTGTAACGAACAATTATTATTTTTACATCGCGTGCCATTTTTTTTTTGTGTACCCGAAAGACGACACATGGGCATGTCATCATCGTGTCTCTCTCGTTCGTTCTTGCTTTGTTACTTTTTTTTTGCGTGTCTTCATGGGTGTAAATTACTCATTAAGTGTTTGCTCATAATTCATGTCTAATCAATTTAATTAGGCGCATACAAGTTTATGATATATTGCATTTTGCACGTTGATGTGTAAGTAAATGTGTTGATGATGGTGATGACGATGATGGCGGCTTGCCCAAAAATAACTTTTGTTTGTTTAATTTTTTTAAGATTTTTTTTTCATTATATTTGTTTTAAAAAATCACTAACGAGGAAAAAAAAATTGTGTAAAATTTTAATTAAATTTAAAATATTAAAAAATTTATTTTAAATTAATTTTTCTATGAATAATTTATTTAATAAATTTTTTATTTATATTTTTTAAATAATATAAAAATTTAAAAAAAAATAAATTAATAGAAAAATTTTTGATTTTAAATTTTTTTATATTTTTTTTTTTTTTGTTAATAATTATTATTTTAATATAAATAATTAAATTTAATTAAAATATTTAATATAAAAATAAAATTATAAATAAATAATTTATTATATAAATTTAATTTAATTTTTAATTTATTTAAATTTTATTTTTGAATAAAATAATTTATTATATTTAAAACTGAAGTAAAAACATTTAAAAATTTGTTTTGAAATTAGAATATAAATAAAGAAAAAATTTTAT
This sequence comes from Culicoides brevitarsis, assembly GCF_036172545.1. NCBI lineage: Eukaryota > Metazoa > Arthropoda > Insecta > Diptera > Ceratopogonidae > Culicoides > Culicoides brevitarsis. Next base: position 8,334,272 of record NC_087087.1, on the reverse strand, counting down.
TAATATTCATTTTTTTTAAAATTATTGTTAAACATTTTTTATGTTGAAAATAATTATTTTAATTAATTATTTTAAATAAAATTTTATAAAATTAAAACAATTGAATTTAATTAAATAAAAGTTAATAAAAATAAAAAATATTCAAATTTTTGTCAGAAATAATTTAAGTTAATTTAAGAGAAATTTATTTTTTTTTTTAATAAAATAAAAATTTCAATAAAATAAAAGAAAAAATTATTAAATAAAATAAAACAAAAAAAATATCGTTAAATAAATTAAAATTAAATTTTCCCGCCAAAAAAAAAATATTTATAAAAATTAAAAAATATAAATTTAATTAAAAAATTAAAAAAAAAAAATAATTTTAAATCCTCTTAAAATTTGAAATTTTATTAAAAATTTCTCAAACATCAAAAATTTTATCTATTAAAAAAATTTTTTCAACTCAAACCTTCAACAAAAAATAATCTTTAAACCTCACATTTTATTTAATTCAAAAAAAAAACCATCAGGATAGCAGCAGCAAACACTCAAGCCATGAATTGAAGTGAAGCGAGGGAAATAAAATGCAATTTTAATGCATTCGTAATGCGAAGGAATAATAATAAGGAAAAACATTCGCTCTCCGAACTGGAGGTAGACATGCAAGTTTATCAGTTATTACTCGCACTCGTTGATGAAATAAAATAAAATAAAATAAAACGAAAAAAAAAACGTAAAGTTAATATTCTCGAGACTATTTTTGAATTTAAATTGGAAATATACTGAAAATAATCACGCGGTACAAAATTCACAAGGCTGTCTCGCGAATTTCTGAACTTTGGCGCAAAAGAATTTGCATCACCCTATTTCTGATTAAATTTTTATTCATTTAATTTCACATGGCAGAAAACACTCTAGCTAAATAGTTTTTGCCCTGTGTGTGAGGAGAAGAAGAAGTGTAATCATATTTTGTATAGTTTTCAAAAACACATGCAAATAAAAAATGCACTCCAACCTGCATGTCGTCTCTGTGACGTTGTTATAAAATACCAAACTAACTAGAAAAGTGCGCCGTGCTGAAATTCACCTTTTGCTCGGTGTTTGCACATGAAATAAATGTAGATACAGCAAAATAAATAAACAATTTTATATTTCACTTCATTTCATTTCATTTTATAATATTATTATTTCACAATTCGCATGCAACTCTCTTCTCAAAAAACAGAAAATTTATTTTTTTTTTTTTCGAAACAATATTAACAAATTCAAAACACGCGGTTAGCAGCGAATTACTTGCACGAATCATATTATTGAATTTTAATATTATTAAATATTGTTATTATATTATTTTGCTGCTCTATGACGACGACGACAACGACAAAAATCGACGACGACGAAGAGTCGACTAAAAAAAAATTGAAAAAAAAAAATGTTCAATTTATTTATTGCCTTTTTGCAATAAAATAATATAATGGTACGAGTGTGGCCGTTATGAGAATAAAATTGCAATTTGCAATTCGTGTGACAAATTTGTAAATTATTTAAATCCAAATGTTGTTTATGTGTGTTGTTTATTTGTAATTCTGTCACCGTATTTTTTTTTTATTTTTTTTTTAATTCAAAGTAAGTCACTTGTCTAGGATGAACTTGGATTGATGGAATGTCAATCACTATTTTTGGTGAAAATTTATCGTTTTCAACCGCAATAATTTTTTTTTTTTATTTTTTTTTTTCAACTTTTACCCTTGAAATAAAAAAAATAAGTTAAAAAAAATAACTCGCGTAAAAAAAAAATTTTTTTTTTCATTCTCGTAGATTTTTTTTTTTTTTTTTTGTACAATATGATGTCATTATCAGACATTTCTGGATTTGACAGGCGTTTAATGATATATACGGACGGCGTTCGTTGTAAAAGTTTGTTTTGTATTTTTTTTTTTTTTTTTTGCTTCAAGGGAGAATTTATATTTTTTCCGTTTTTGGCTTGTAAGTATTTAATAAAAAAATAAATAAAATAAAATAAAATTTTTTAAATGATTTTTAAATGAAAAAAATAATTAAACTTGTATTTTTTTTCTTGCTGCTTTAATAATAATAATAATAATTTGTTACAAAAATTCTATAAACGAAGCGATTCATAAACGGTTGGGCGGCTTTTTCTTTTGAATTGCAACTCTTTCTGCATTAAATTGATTTTTTTTTCATTTTTTTATATCGTACCTCATACGGATCGAGGTCCCTTTTATGAATCAATTCGAAATTATTCATTTATTTATTTTATATATTTTTTTTTTCTTATCATATCATATTATATCGACAGAAAAGTTATCATCATTAAAGCAAGCGAGACCGCCATCCATTCAATGAATTTCATAAAAATATATGAGAATTTTTTTTTCATCATATTTCTTTGTTTCTCCTCAAAAAGTGCAGCATTTATTGTTTACTCGTTGTTCCATGTAATAAATAAATAATATAAATTGTATGAAAAATACAACATAAGCAATGACTTGTCATTTCATGACATTTATTTGTATCATGATGTTATGTTTATATTTTTTTTTCCTCTCTTGAAGTATGAGAAAAATGACAACAAGAAAAAAAAATAAAATCGAATTCTAAATACGAAAAAAAAAATATTTTAATTGTATTTTGATATTTTAATTTAAATGCAAAACATTTGAATATTTTAATCAATCCAATTAAATATGTGTACTAATGGTAATAATTATTCGTTTGTGGATGGATGGCGCGATGTAATAAATATTAAAGTATATGCGGAAAATCGTGCGTTTGTAAAAGTTAGACCTCCCTCTGTGCCCATCATCGCATGCATGCTCAATGAAATGGTAATTGGTCTGGTTAAATTAGAGTTTCTCTATCGGAACTGTTTTTTTTTTTAACATTAAACACATATTTAAAGAAAAAAAAATTAAAATTAAACAGACAGAAATTTCTCCGTGTGGAGCAATTAACGTGTTTTTAAAAAATTTCATGCGTCGGATTTCGAAAAAAATTCATCCGACGGAGCTTGGAAGACTTTTTTGTAACATTTTACGTCGAAATAACTCTCGAAATGAGCAAAAAATATTTTTTGGTTGTATAAAGCGCATACTCCAGCGTTACATGTGTGCCTTTCATATACAAAAAAATAAATTGTAAGGGGAATTGTTCATTTCATGCGTTTCCATAGTTACCCGTACTTGCCAAGTATAACAGTTTCTTACTTTTATAGCTTTCTCTTTCCATTTCATAGAGTTTAATAGATTTTGCATCTCTTTTTGTTTGTACGTACGTACGTTATGAAGTATCATACGCCTATAGATACACATGTGTGACGTACGACAAAGCATGACAGACATACAGACACATTTCGAGAAGTAGTTATCAATATAAATGGTTTGTTTTTGTAGTTATTTTTCAGTTTTATTGTTCAAACAGCTGGTTTCTACAACTCAATGGTATTTTTTCTGTACATATACGTGTATGTCGTATACACGTAGCTGTACAGAAAAAGTACACAGAGGAAAAAAAAGCAGAGCGATATTTATCATCTCTGTCTTTATGGGGTACATGTATTATTTTTATTAGGTCTCTTTCTTACGTATGATTTTTTTCCATACACGTATAGGCTATATGTGTATATAGAGGTACGGGCTGTACGTGTAAGAAGACATACATCTATAAATGTATGACATATAGCAATTGCATTCTATTCTGATTGGATTTTATTTCGTATTTATCATGTATGATGATGACGATGATGTTGACGACGACGACGCGCTTGAAAAGATGATGCCCTTTGGAATGTTTCTATGGATGCTGCATGTACATATATGTACATAAGTGCATGAATGTCAAAATGTACAAAAAAAAATCTTATTCTTTTTCTCCAATCCAATTGAGGCTGGATATATACGTTTTGCTTTTGCACAAAAAAAGCTTTTGTTGCAATTTTAATGATTCAACTAATTAATCTTATTTTTCGATAACTTTCATTAAATTAGAAAAACTTTTTTTTTAAATCATAAAAAAATTAAAGCGACAGTTTTGGGTCAACTTTGTCACAAGGCTTTAAAAATGTGTGTTTTTGGCACATCAATCGGATCATTTTTCATTTGACAGCGCAACAACCCATCAAGTATCAACAAGGATGTTGATGTTTTTAAAGCAAAAAAATAATAACAATATATATTAGCACTAATAATTCATTGTCGACGTCACTTTTATGTGTCTGTTCCTTCCCTATATTCCGTACAGAATGCTCAAAAAAAAAATGAAAATAAATAAAAATAACACATCCAGAGGACACACAACACAAAGAGGGGTGCGGTGTCATCCTCATCACCGGCGCGGCGTTGCGACGACGTAAATATAAACAAGGAAGCGCGCGGTGAATGTACTTTTTAGTGCGTGTAGCAATAATAATAATCATCATCATGTCTAGCACCACTTTAGAATAAAATAACTATGATAATAATACATCAAAAAATGAGAGTGACGCAAAATTTGATAAATTGATAAATTTTATGCTGAATCACTACTGGGTACCTCGGCACATGAAAAATCGACCGACGGAGCCAGCTACAAGCTGTTTGTGTGTCAACAACTTTAATCCCTTTAATTTTCCATCATCAACAAATTTTCATGATCATTGGCAAAATTTTGGCTCACAAATTAAAGGTGAATTAAATCTGAGTTTTATCGATTTTTTCAAAAAAATTTCTGCTGAAAAGTAAATCAGGTTTTTTTAATTTTTTTTTTTTTTTTGCGAAAAAAAATATTTTTTTTATTAATGATCAATCTGTCCAATGCAAATGGATGTCCCGTCGGCATGTGCTCAATATCACCTTGTGATACAATTTTTTTTGTGTATTTTTTTAAATAATTTTTTTTCAGTGCATTATGAGGACGTCGCGCGACAGAGCTAATTTATTCTCATGTCATGCTGATTTTTTTAACTGGAGAATTTTTCTACCTACGAGATTTTTTTTTTTTTTCATTTAAAAAATTCGTTTAAAAATTTTTTGATGAAAAAAAAATATCTCATTACTTTTTTTCAGTAATTTATATAAATAATTTTTTTTTTCGTTGCATATCTTCGAAGTATCGATTTTTTCATCAATTTCTGCCTTTAGCTTTTGCCCCATACTGAAAGGAATTTGAGTTAATCCAAAACGAAGCAGAGCCAACAGGTTTTGTTTCATCTCTTTACTCTCCGCGTTTTTTTTTTCATTTATTTTTTTAAATAAATATATTTCTGCTCATGTTTAATATTGCTTTAATAATAACAACAACAACAATAATAATAATAATATACTTTATAATCGTAATAATAATAAGATTTTTTTTATTTAGGACTTTTTTTTTGTATCTCTGCTTACTTTGCGATGCCATGCCAGAGAGATAAAGTTGCACACACAATAATAACCATGTAATTTATATACCTTCAAAACAGGCGCAGACATATCGTTATAGTTTTGTTGTGTTTATTCATATGTTTTGCTCGCTTTCGCTCTCTTTCTCTCCCTCTGCCTTCCTCCAGCGAACATTAAAACAAAATAATAAATAAGCAGAAAAAAAACATTGTATGCACACACTTTTTGCTGATCACATAAGTACAATAAATGTCCAGTAGTTGAGGAAAAAAGCACAGAAAAAAATCGAAACGGATAAAAACAGAAGAATAACAACCAGAAAAATGACAGTCTTGTCTTTAATATCATATTAATAATAATGATGATGGTCGAGAAGTTTTTTTCCGTTTTTTTTTGCTTTTTTTTCTTACAAAGCCGCATTTATAAATTTATCTTATTATTATTATCTGGCTTTATTCCTTTTTCAAATTAAAAATTGTGATACTATTTAGTTCATTTAAGATGAAAATTTATCATTAGCTACATTGTTTGATCTACTATAGCGGCTAAATAGTCATTAAACCCATTATTGGCATTGATATTATTTTCTGCCAATCTCGATGCAAACAACTTATATGGTAGCCTTTTTTGTGTCATCTCTCATATCATATCATGAGAAAATAACTTGATGGTATTCAAATAAATATGTAACAGCATTTAATTTACTCGCGGGGAGCAGAATATGGCTTTCACCGGGTAATTTTATGGTATGATAAAGTGATTTAAAGCTGAACCGCGAGACGTGCAAATATTTTTAGTCGCGAAAATGGTAAGATATGAAGATAATTGTTGTCGTTGGATTATGGTAATGCAAAAAAATAAGTAATTGAAGATGGACTTACCTGGACTACCTAAGAACACAGAAGAGTAAATTCGCCTAGATTGTTCGACTGCCCGCGGATCAGGGGGCGAACTCCAGTCTCTCCGACACCATCGACCTGAAAATATTTAAGAAAAAATTTTATTAGTTGATTTGTTTTAAAATTTCATTTTATTTAAAGTTCAAAAAATTTCGCATTTCATCTTAACGAATTTTTATTAATTTATTTTTTAAAAAAATTTTGAGGTTAGAATAATTTATTTTAAAAAAATTCAACATTTTACGTGAGTCAATTAGAATAAAAGTTAAAATTTACCAAAATGTGTTAGAAAAAATTAAAAAATATTTAAAACTTTGAAAATTTTAAACAAAAAAGTCAATTCAAATTTTGACGGTTAAAAATTTGAAAATCGCCATTTCGCTAATTCATATCACATTTTTTTTCATAATGAAAAAATGAAAAAAAAAATGAACAAAAGTTGTCAAAATCTAATGAAATTCTCAAATCAATTCAAAAAATTTCAAGTAAATTTTAAAATAATTTTTTTTTTAATATTAATTTGAAAATAATTTAAAAATTTATTTTTTAAATAAAAAAATAAAAAAAAAATTATTAAATAAAATAATTAAAAATATAATTAAAAAAAAAATCTTAAATGTATTAAGTTATTTAAAAAAAAATTTAAATTAATTTTTTTAAGATTTCTTAAAATAAAAAATTAAAACATATTTCCAAATTGTTCCAACCTAACATTTAAAAATGTAAATATTTTTATGGCTTTTATTGCCTTGTTAATAACAATAATCATAATTTTGCCTTCGAGCAGAGCTAATTTGCACAGAAATTTCAATAATGAGGACCTCCTGTGGCTCCAAAGCCAATATAAACTCAACGCGAGATTTATTAAAAATTTTCAAAAGACAAAGACCGATTTCAACTTTTTTCATTTCTTAAAGGTACTCAAAAAAAAAGATGAAAATCATGTCATTCATATTAAATATGTTATTTGCAATAAAAATTCATAAAAAAATAAATATAATGCCTCCCAATTACTTTCTTGCGCGCTTCTCATTCCTCCTCCGCTCACAAAGGTAACGAATACCCTTGATAACCATCAAATCATTTCCATCACATGTGCGCGCTCATATCATAAAAATATGCGAAAAAAAACGAAGAAGTGTATCATTTTGGAATTTTCCTCGTCTATTTTTTTATTCATGATGCCCCGCACTCTCTTGTGTTGTGTTGTCAAAACCATATTATTATTGTTATTGTTACTGTTATTACTTCGTGCGTACGCAAAAAAAAAACAAATTTTCGGTGTCGACGAAGTTGAACTCAGGAAAAAAAATATAATATGGAAGAAAATAAAGAAAAAGGGATGACACACAAAAATTATATTTATTACACCCAGACCAACTTTTTGTACGACGTCGGAATTTGTTTCACTTTTGGAAGTGTAACGCGTCTCTCGTAGTAATAAAAGATGATAATAAAAAAAATTCAAGGCTGCAAATAAATCAAAACCAAAAAATATTTTTTTTATCTGAGAATTTTCTTCCGCTTCGTGAGAGACAACTAATAAATTTTATTGCACTTTATTAGGCACACAACACAGAAGCGTGACCCATACATGCAACGGTAATCATTAACACGTGAAGGTATCAATCAAAAAAAAAATATTTTGAATTAACAAGAAATATTTTTTATGGTATATTTTTGCTACCAATAATTTATTTTATAAGAAAATTAAATATAAAATTTTTATCAAATTTAATAAAATTATTTTAATAAAAAATAAAAATAATTTAAATTAAAATTAATTAATATTTGTATTAAATTTAATTTAATTTTATTTTTATTACAAATTTAATTATTTAATATTTTTTATTTAAATCAATTGATTCATTTATTTAAAAAAAATTTATCAATTTTATATAAAAATAAAAAAAATTATATTAAAAATATTTTCTTCATTTGAAATATTTTTTAAAAAATAATTTGAAAAAAAAATAAATTAAAGTAAATTATTTAAAAAAAATAATAAATAATTTTAAATAATCATTTTTAATAAAAATAAAATAATATTGACTAAAAAAATTAAAATTAAAATATTCTATGAAAAAATAAAAATTTTATAAGAGAAAATCCATAAAAAAAAATTTATAAAATCAATAAAAAAAAAAATTAATAAAATTAAAATAAAATTAATAAAATTTTAATTAATTAAATTAATAATTTTTTAAAAAATTTTAATTATTCATATTTTAAATTAATTTTTACAATTTTTTTAATATTTTCAGACCATCTTTAGACCCGAAATTGCGATAAAAACAATTTAGCACATGAAAAATGCACTCGAAAAAAAATTGTGGAATGTCGTCGTTGTCGATAAAAATGACGCAGATGATGCCCATGTTGTTGTGATGAATTCAAGAATACATATATCATCGCGCGCATACGTCTTTTTGCACGCCACACATGTATGTGGGAGGTACGCGGGGAGTTACCTGTCATGTCCAATAATATTTTGCTCAAAGTGCCATACGAGACGTCGTTACAAACAAACAAGTTACATTCCTTGTACAATTTTTTCGCATGCACGTCGCGTAAATTATAATTACTACTATTGTTTCGTCTTGCGAGCATTCATCGCTGTGTTTGTACAATCGCAATAAATAAAAATGGCTTTTTTTCCATCGCCTTTTTTTTTTTGAATATTTTAAAAATATCGATTTTCGTCGTTATAATTTTCCACAAAACGAGCCGATTTTCATGACCTAATCAAGGGACCATGCATCCATTCGACGTGTACGGCGGGTATGGCGGCGCACTGATAAAAATCAATTTTACAAAACATTAAATCAGTGATTTATGACGGTCACGTGCTCTACGGACATTGAGATGCTTACAAACACAAACTCAACATTTGTGATTTGCGATGACGCCGAAAATGATGTGTTTGTCGTTGTTCCCGGTGCTCTCGATGAAAACAAAAATATACATGTGTGTGGAAAATGTACAGCGGAGACGAGATTGTCACAACTCCATTAAATGTTCCACTTATAAATATAGGCATTAATGGAAAATTGTCATCAATTTTTTTCTTTCGGGAGTGTTTTTTTGATGGGGTCGTTGTTGTTGTTAGTCGTCTCCGTGGTGAGTGATTTTTTTTTATTTTTTTTTTTTGGAAAAGTTAATGTTTTTTTTTGGTTTGAATTTTTTCATATATTTGATTTATTCATATTTTTTTTATTTAAAATAGAAATTTAAAGTTAAAAAAAACAAAAAAAAAATAAAAATCTTAATTTTAGTTTTACAATAATTTTAATAAAATATGGAGAGCAACTTTTAATTATTTTTTTTTAATTATTAAATTAAATCATTTATTATTATTTTTTAATATTCATTTAAATTTTTTGGCTCAATTTTTTTTAATTTAATTTCTTTATTTTATTTTTTAATTTTTACTCGAAAATATTTTTTTAAAAAATTCAAAATTTTAATTAACTTAAGACTTTAATTTTTTTTCGTTTTTTTTTTTAAATTTTAAACTTTCATTTCAAAAAAAAAAATAAAAATAAACAAATTTGTGAAAAAAATTCAAAAACAAAAAATATTAACTTATTTATAATAATTTTTTAAATTTTTTTATTTTTATAAATTTTATTGTATATTTTAAATTAATAATTTTAAATATTTTTTTCAATTCAAAACATTACAAAAAAAAAAATTATAAAAATAAATTAAAAAATTATTTAAAATTAAATTAAATTTATTTTATGAGTAAAATATATTTGTCTATTAATTTTTTTTTCTATTAAAAGTTTTAATATTTTTTTTTTTATTAAATATTAATAAATATTTTTTTTAATTAACAGAAATTTTTTTGAATAAAAATTACTTTTTAATATTTTTTAAAATTTTTTAAAATAAATTACATAAAAATTTCTTTTAAAAATTCCCATAAAATCGGCAATTTTGTTTGAAATTAACAAAAATAAAAATAAACACCCATTTTACAAACGAATATGACGTGAAAATGGCGGCATTTATATTCAAAAAACAAAAAAAGAACACAAACAAAACAAAAAACAGAAAAGAATAGACACTTATTTTTATAAGGCAATTAACATTCGTTTAGTAATAAAAATAATATTAACGACAATTTTGTGATTATTTTTTTTTTGTCTTCGTAAATGGCTTTTAATTTTTCATTTCCGATCATTTTTGTCAGAGTTTCAATTTTATTCCAATTTTGACGAGCACTGATGCATGCGAATTTTTTTCGTATTTTTTGCATGAAGAAATTTGTTGAAGCATAAAATACGAAAAATTTGTTCAAGGAAATCGAGACGATGTCAACGAAGGATTGGCCCAGGTATGTAGTTATCGTTTTACTTGATGAAATTTATCGTTTTATAACAACAATCATTTATTAATATCAAGTCAAACAAAACACTTTATATTATTTAAACTTTTACACGTCGCTCGTTGTCGTACGAAAACAATAAAATGGCAGTATAAAAAAAATTTTTCTGCCCGACAGAGAAAAGAGATATGATGACGTTGATGATCATCATATGTGTCAAAACTTTATTTTATTGTCTGTTATTATTATTATGTCTTCGTGATGATGTTCAATTAATCTTTTATATACTATTTGTTTTGATTTTGTCAAAACATTTTGTGTTTGTCCGTTTCGAGTATTAAGCTTCGAGAGAGCGTTATTGAGTGGTAATTTGCATGTGTGTACTTGACTTAATTGGTCGTCGTATCGTTTCATTTCGCTTTTGGAAGAGAAAATAAATGCTTTTAAAGCGACTAAACGAACGAACGAGCAGAAAAAAAAATTTTAATCAAATTATATTACACTTTTTTTTAGCTCGCTTGCAACTAATGGAAGCTTCAGGAAAATGGCTGACAATAGGGTGACTCAAAAAATTTCACAAAAAAATAATTTTACTTAACTTTTCAAGCAAAAAAAAATTTTTTCCTCATAAAATTGAAAAAAATTTTTAAAAAATATTTTTCTTTAAAAAAAATTTAAAAAAATTTAAAAAAAATATTTTTCTTAAAAAAAATTGAAAAAAAATAAAAAAATGGTCTCCATCCATTGCAACAATTTCTCATAACAGCAACATTTCCTGCAAACTGCAAGAAAACAAAAAAAGCAAAAAAAAAAATCGGGTGTATCCGCGCATGAGTAATACATAAAATATTACCATCTATGAGAAAACTTTCTTCCAAGTCTCATACACAAAAAGGCATAAAATAAAAAAGTGCATGCAATGCCGCCATAAGACGTCACCTTTCTTTCCTCATCCTCGTCAACTTTGCTTATTGTAGCAAAAAAAAAAAATAAAAATTATAAAAAGATTGACGAAAAATTTATTTCTTCATTACGAGATCTTTGAACTGCAGGTCAGGCACGACCAATTATGACAAATTTAAACGTGAGAAAAATGTCTTTTTTTTTATAATTTACTTTTGATTGCTCTTTCGTGAAAATAAAGAATGATTGATCTAAACTTAAAAAGCAGGAAGTTTCTCAAAAAAAAAAAAATTAAAAAAAAAATCCATCAGACTTTAAAACATTTCCTGAGAAACAAACAAACTTTTAGTTTTAGTTACATTTTGCTCTTATTCAATTATTGTTATCTTTTTGTACACAGCGAGGAGCAAAAAGGAAGCAAAACAACAAAAAAATATCTCCGAGAGAGAGAAAAACAAGAAGACGAAGAAAATTTTATATAACATTTTGTGTACATTGCTTTTACACGAAACGGAAATTCCGTAGCAAAACTTTTCGTTTTATATTTTAAATTAATTGAAAAATACTTTTAATATTTTCTCTCTTTCTATGTAGCACAGACATCCATTTGTTTTTTTTTTAGATACAAACTTTCCACGAACACACACAGCAGAGGGATAAAATGGGATGGAGAAAAATTTTCCACAATGGCAAATAAATGGCAACGATATGAATAAAATGTTCTAAATTCCATTTCATCATATAATTGTCTCTCATCTCGCTTGCCGCTGCTACAAAACTGAGCAAATGAAACAAACAAACACCAGCTGTAAGCAAATGAGAAAGAATGGAAACTTTTTTCCGTACATATTAAAAAAAATACGGAAAAGAATTTGAATTAGAGACTGCTTGACTGCTCGTGCCATGCCCTGAAAATCGCTGTCATTTTTGCCTTAGAAAATTGTGTCCCAAAAATAGCATTGGCAAAATGGCAAAAATATTTCTTGTTTTTCCTCGTCATGTAGTCATATACATATATGAAATGTATGTTTATGTGAAATTGTGGATGAAAGGACATAAATCAAATAAGTAGGTGGAAAAGTGTTTTTGTCCGCTTTTTCAACTGAGAGTGGTTTGTTTTATTTTTTTGAAAAAAAAAAATTTTTTTTTTTTCATATTTTTTGAATTCCTTTGTGTTTGTCATACACAGCTTTTTATTTTGTTCGTTTGTTGTTTGTTTGTGTGCCATGTCACATTCAAAACAACAAACGAATGAAAAAAATTAAAACAATAAAAAACGGAAGGCGGTTTTCATTCAGTTTTCAGTGCATTTTGTGTTTGGAATTCAAAAACAAGAGAATTTGTGGCGAACAGAAATTTAGGTCAGTTTTAAAGTTTTCATGAAATAAGAAACATGGCGGTATTAGGATCTTTGATGATCTGTAGATCTTATGAATAGATCGTAACAGATCAAAATCTATTTTAATTTAAATTAATTTTTGATCTGTTACGATCTTTCTATAAGATCTTCAGATCAATTCATAAACGATCAACTGATCTGATCTTATATTGATCCGTTGATCGGTTATGAATTGATCTGAAGATCTTATGAGGAAAATAATAAGATCTGATCTTTAGTTAAGATATTCAGATCCTTTTAGATCAACAAATTTTTCATATCTAAACTAATTAGTAAAAATTTGTTTGAAAAATTTTTTGATTTAAAATGATCTGAAGTTTGACACAAAATATCAGATCGATCTAAAATGATCTTTAGTTTTGAGTTTTAGATCGTTTCAGATCGCATACTTTTTTCTAGTTTATAAAATTTATTTTTGAAGCGATTTAAAGATGAAAACAAAAGATCTGAACTTCACGAAATTTTTTCTGGATCTTCAGATCGTTTTAGATCAACAAATTTTTCAAACTGATCCGTTCAGATCTGAGAATTTTATTGATCTAAAACGATCTGAAGATCATATCTAATAAACATATTGAGGTTCAGATCTTTTGTTTTCATCTTTAAATGAATCAATTTTATAAATTTGAAAATGATCTAAAACGATCTAAAGATCGAAACAAACTTAAATTTTAGATCGATCTGATCTTTTGAACTCTTTAAACCAACCCCTGTCACCAAAACTCAAGCTTATCAATGTTTCTCTTTAAACGCCATGATTTGACAAATTGCATATGGAAATGATATCGACGAAAGTCATCCATTTTGTCGTCGTATCTGTTTTCTTTTTCTAAACATTTCCTTATTTCTCTTTTTATATTTTCGTACATTTATGCCTACAAGGCATTTTCCGTATGAATCGTCGTCGTCGTCGTCGCACGAACAAAAGAAAACCTTAAATATTGTCTGATATCTGTCATGCACATTTCGAACGGTTTTTGTTTCGTCGTCGTTTTGTTGTTGTTGTTATATATTATATTACTCACCAGACAGACACAACAAAATATTTATGTACACAGGGATAACAATAACTTGCAGGTTATAAGGCGCATATTGTCAGGTGACATGCAAGCTAAGCAAAAGGAAATTCATGGCGTACAATGACATCTCGGTGCCGTATATGGAAGGAAGCAACAATACCATTTTATCAGCAGGAATCTATTTTATGGATTGTCGTCATCGTTTTATACATTTTTTTAGAATATAAAAAAAAAATTTCACTCACACAGCGAAAATACACCCATTATCCTTGAAATCTGATTATGACAGGTCGTATTTTTTTCTGTGTGCTTCCCTTTTGTTCCGTTTGCCTCATTTTTCCTGCATCTCACAACACAACAACGATTTATTGCTTCAAGGGAGCAGAAATTTAGGTTGCTTCCGTAAACATGTCTTTAAATAATTTTTATATATTTTTTTTTTTTTTTTTTTGAGAAGAAAATTGTCAAAAAAAATCGATAAATGCCAGAACGTCGCTCATTTCCATTAAAATAATAGTTTCGAAATGTAACGAACGATGCAATTTAGGTCGTTAACCTTGACAATCATCAGCCATTCATTCTAAATTGGTCGTAAAAGCAATAAATTCGCTCCCTTCTGCTGCCAGTATCTATTTTTGTGTGTCATTCCCGTCTCCCGTTCTCGTAATTTGATTAAAATCGCGCGCGCACCAAAAACTTTTTGTTCGTTATCGAAAAAGTCTCGAACAAAAACCTAATTGATTTAGATTCGATTTTTAGATTAAATTGATGCACCTGAGCCCAAAGTACTCGAAAAATTCATTAAAACACGAGCCTGTTGCTCCTTCTTCGTTCCAGCCTAAAAATAAATAAATGGCTATTTTTGGCTGAAAAATTTTCCAAAACGACGGATGAAAATTTTGCGCGATGTTTTAAATGGATGGTGTTACTCCCGCACACTTGCTTCGTGTATTCGCACACACAAAACAGCCATTATTATTGTTATAGTACATTATTTTTGTCTATCTCGCCCGCTTTTTCCTCTTGTTTTTGTAGTATCTCTCGTACGTAGCTGCCTGTGCGGTGCGCGTTCCATGCATGAATGGATAAATAAATGGCTTTTATGGCCGTGAAAGTAAGGAAATTTCTGTCAAAATTCTGTGCCATGCTACAACAACAACGGTAGTACTTGTGATGATAAATTAGAGGTGAATGATTTTCGAAAAAAAAAATTTCATTCATGTGTTTCGGTAAATGTAAACAACGCACACACACACACAGGACAATGTACTCTCGTCGCAGACATTAAAGCATCGTTTAAAGCTAAATTATTATTAAATTTTCAAGTCCAAAGTCATTAATATGGATTTTCTGTCCGGAACAAGTTCTTCTTTTCTGAAAATGCGTCGGAGCATTAAGTGAAGAAAAATTTACTACAAGGAAAAATATTGGACAAACTGTCAAAAGCAGTTACGAATCACATGTAATTTTTCTTATTTTTTTTTTTTCGTTGTCTTTTAGTCGTCTCGTCGCACTATGAGCTGAAATTTAGTCTCCAAATATTTTTTTAAATTTAATAATTTTTTTTAAATTTATTTTATTATTTTTTTTTTATTTTAATTTTTGATTTTTTAAATTTATTTTTTTTTTATTTTTATTTTTATTTATTTTTATTTTTATTTTTTTTTTTTTTTTTAATTTTTTTTTTTTATTCAAAAATAAATTTTTAATTTTTTTTTTTTAAAAAAATTCATTAAATTAAAAAATTTTTTTTTTAATTTGATAATTTATTTAAATTTTAATTCAAATTTAATTTTTTAATTTATTTTTATTTATTTTTAATTTATTTTTTTTAAATTTAATTTAAAATTTTTCTTGAAATTTTATACAATTTTATTTTTCAATTTAAATTTATATAAAAATTATTATATTTTTTATATACACATCATTTTTTTTTTTTTAATAATTTATTTTATTATTTTATAATTTTAAATTAAAAATTAATTAATTTATTTATTTCATTAAAATTTTATTTATTTATTTATTAAATTTATTTAAAAATTTTTTTTATTTTTTTATTAAAAAAAATCTATTAAAAATATCTTTGGTTTGAAAAATATACGAAATAAAATATCAATTTAATTTTTTAAAAAAATATTTTAAACGCACAGTGGTCTAAAAATTAAGAAAAATTGAAAAAAAAATAAAAGAGAAAATCAAAAATTTAGGTTTAAATATTGATTTTTTTTCACATTTAATATTTTTTAAAATTTTTCTTTTAATTTTTAAAGTAAATATAGCGCTTAAAATATTTTTTATAACTTTAAAAAAATTTTCTATTGATAATTTTAGGACTCAAAATTTAAGCCCATTGTGCAAATCTTCAGCAGCCATACTTTTGTGACTTTAAAGACTTTTCCTTTTAAAGCATGAGAGACGGAAATTTCATTAAATTGACGGATCACTCGAATTGCCTAATTTAGCTTGAACAACCCTCCGCATAGCATAATCCATTATCCCCATCAACTACTTCATATATGGGCAAAAATTGTTAGAAAATTGTAATAAGACAGTCTAAATATGAGGAAATTATTTTCATCTGCTACTATGTTTTTTCCGTTTCCATACAAAATTTCGTTCGTACACAAAATGTGTCCTTATTTCTCAATTCCAAGCGTATTTTCGTAGACGTTCCCTATAAAATTATTTTTTTCTTCTGTAAGAATTCTGTATACGAGGATATGGCAACGTGGATAAAACGATATTCCCCCCATTATAATAATAAAATGTCTGTAGTACTCTCGTTGCGAAAGAGGAGTCTGAGCAGTAGTAACAGAAAAACCTAAATGGATCATGCATGTCTGCATGAGAATTCAATTCCTCGCGTATACATGAGCGTAGGTACATGACACGTGTATACGACAAACATAATAAAAAGGGTGGCTTTGTGCGATTGGTTTTTACATAGCGCAGACTCTCAGTATCACGAATCCTAATGCTTGAGATGATTTCTTTTTTTTTTCTTTCTTCTTCTGTTTTTCTTCTTCTCGAAAATGTTGCTGCTGCTGAAAAAAAGCTGACTGGATCGAATTTTCTCCGATATTTTTTTGAAGAAAGCTCGTTTGTTTCAATAAACAATTTATTTATCAAAAATCTTAATTATTTTATGGGCCTTTATGCCTGATTTTATCACTCCTTCTGTGTGTGTGCTGTGGACATCTTTTATGACCCATAAAAGCCGTTCATTTTATGTGTTATGTTTGCCAGACACTTGTGCGGAGAGGAGGAAATGAAATGTGTCAGACATGGTTTTCGAATGAAAGGTAATTCAATCATTTTCAGCAAGACAAAAGGCATGACAGCTCTCAGACAAAAGGAGACGAAAAACAATAAAATTTCCATTTTTCAAGGAGATTTTGTTGAGGCAGGATACGGCTTGAGGTAGAGGATAGGTAAGAAGTTACTTAAAACCTTTAAAAGTAATAATAATAACATAAAAGTAATTCATTTTCACTTGTTTTGTGTTATCTGTCTTTTTCCGTTTTTCTTTCTCTTACTCTCTGTATTCTGTATGGAGCTATACGAAATAGAGACTAAGGGTACTGAAAAAATTGATTTTTCATGAGCTCATAAGATTTTTAGTTCAAAAATATGAGAAAAAAGTCTTTGTTCAAAGTTCATGAATAATTTGGACCCCTTAAAGACCCCTGAGGTCTAAAATGATTTCATTAAATAACAAAAAGTTGCTTAACAATTTGAAAGCTTACTTCAAGAGCTTTTAAATGAGCTTTTTCCCGCCAAATTTGGTCTAATATATCACGAGTTATAGCCATTTAAAGATTTTAGGACCTCATAGGGGTCTCAGATTTATGTTTAAATTTTTAATGAAATCCTACAAAATTATTAAAGTTTTTTCTAAAGCTTTTCAATGATTTTTTATTAAAATTTTGTTTCATTAATTCTAAGTTAGGATAACAAATAAATATTAGGACCCTATAAGGGTCTTAAATCGAAAATTGACTTTAACATCGTTCTCATAAGAGATAGAAACTTCGTGTAAAATATTTTTTCTCATATTTTTGAACGACGAATCCAAAAATCAATGTCAAATTCAAACAAAATAAATTTTTTGTCATCCCTAATGGAAATGTACACGAAGATGAAAACAAAGCCACAGACTGAAAATTTTACTACCAATAAAATGAGGATAAGAAATCTTTATGACGTCATAACTTTTGACTATTTGTTTGCTTTTCGCAACAACAACAACGACAGGGATGATGATGTCTTTTGTATACAAATGAGATACTTTTTGTCTGTTGTCTCTTATCTGCCGGCTCAAAAATAATTGTTTTCAATGGCTTTACCCTAATTAAGTGCTGTGTAAAACAAAAACGTCGTCTCGGTGCTCCGGATCTCACCCCAACTCTACGGAGTTTCTGAGGTCTGTGCTCGACACTCGACGATGATAAAAAAGATCATTTTTTGCCCTAAAGGTAACTGTTTTCTAAATTGTATTCATTTTCAGACGCACACTCACACGAGCATTAAAAGGTAGAGATTTTATCATGTTTATAGTTTGAGGGGATCCAGATAGATAGATGGAGAGAGAGAGAGAAAGGCTGAGAAGACATAAACATTTAGAGTCATCGCTTTAAAGCATTTTACTACTTTGATAACAATTGCTTTGATGATGATGATGGTGACATCTAAAAGGATGCCATAAAATTATCCTTAATGTGTTTGATATTGCTTCTTGTTCCGTGCGAGCTTCTATGAGTCGGGTATATGTGCAAGTTTATGACTCTCGCCAATTTAATTTGATGTCGTCGTCATCGTCTGCGGTTCTCGCAAAACTTGCAATGTCATTTCTTTTCCTGCCTGCCACAAAACAACAGCGGCGGTCGGCAGTTTAATTGTTTTTAAGAGGGATGTTAATTTTATTGGTTTTTTCGTGCTGTCTCATCGTTGCTGGCAAGTCGTCGTCGTCGATGGGTGACGAAATGTTTGCAAGACGCGGAGATAAGATGCGATAAGTGGCAATAAACAAGGAACAAATAATTAAAAATCGACGAGGAGCAACTTTGTCGGAGTTCTAATCTAATGAGAGATATTCTTTCATTTAACAAAATTTTCTTTGTGGTTCAAAAATTGATGAAATTAGGACCTTGTTTGAGGTCTTAAGTTATAGAGGGACATTATTAAGGCTAAAAATGAAAAACATTGTTCCATTTTAGCCTTAATTTTATCTCTAAAGGTTCTAAATCAATACTTATGAGGTTCATTTAATACTTAAAGAGGTTAAATTAGTAACTTTTGGTATTAATTTAACCTCTTTAAGTCTTAAAATGAACTCATTAGTATTGATTCAGTACCTTGAGTTGTAAAATTTGTCCCTTTTAAGCCTAATTTAACATCTTGAGAATTAATTTTAACTCCCTTAGATGTTAAATTAGGCTTAAAATCGACAAATTTAAAAACATAACCTCAAAGTTCAAATTTCATCAATTTCCGAACCACAGTGAAAACTATTGACGACAAAGAACGAAGAGGGAAACAATCTATTTTATAGCACAAATGAGGAAAATAAATATCATTATCGTCATGGCTATGAAACTTTTTTTTCCTCTTGTCTTCAATGCCCAACCTTTAAAATTACTCCATTAAAATGCACTTTCTTCGTTATTTGTTATCGCCAAGGCATAAATAAGGGACCATCATTGCACCTTCAATACTGATAAATTTCCACTTGTAAAGTGCACACGGTAATTGAATTGCTTCAAGTCCATTACATTTTTTCGGTTGATTGTCGGTTCGGCTCAATAAATTTGCCAAGAATGAAAAAAATTGTAGTACAATAATTGCGCCGCCAACAACGCCAACGTTAGATAAATGCTGCAAGCTGCGTTTTTGTTGTCTGTCGTTCATTTATTTATATTTTATTAAAATATTTTAATAAAAAAGCATTCAAGACAACAACGAAAAAAAATCTCGCATGAACGAAACGCCTTCTGTCAATTTATTGAAATATAAGATAATTTATGACGCCGCTTGCCGATTAATTTAGAAAATGAATTATTGCGCGACCACGTGGGTAAAATTGAGCGCGCTCGATTGCGTCTTTTCAATTAACAGTAAATCGTCTCGCTTACCGAATAAAATTTCGCAAAAGAAAATCCTAATCCCGTATTTCTAACATGTCTTGAATAACATAAATATGATATTAACTCACATGTTGCCAAAAAAAAAAAGTAATCGCTTATTCAAGTCCTTGCGTCTTTATCATATATTTTCCCTCTCTCTCGGCTTTTCTCAGAAATTTCCTACACACGTAAGCCTTTTATTGAATTGGAATATTATGTTTTGACAGTTTTCTTTTGTATTATTTATTTCATTTTTTTTTTTCGCAAGTAGACAAGCAAGTCGTAGGCAACACATGTTTCAAATAATAATAACATTTCGAAGGGATTTTCTTGTGAGAGATGAAAATGTATTTATTTGTAATGGTCAATCACCGGAGAACGACGACGACAACGATGTCGAGGTCATGCTGAGTAGCAACTAATTTGGGGATTAGTAATGACATGTGAAAATATTTATTTTTCTCTGTATTATTTTTTTTTCAAGGGTTGTTAAGAGATTTTAAGATCTAAACAGATCTCAACTGATCTTTAATTTTTTTCTAAATTTCTTAAGAATTAATATAAAAAATTTATGAAAAGTCGCTTTATATATTACTTTTCAAAATTTTCATACGAAATTTAATTCAAAATGGCGCCAAAAATTGTTTGAAAGATCGCGATCTTAAGATCAGATCTTTAGATCTTTGAAGATCAAAATTTTCTTCAACTGATCTGATCTAAAAACCTATCAGATCATTTTAAGAAACTTTATAGATCTAAAACGATCTGAAGATCTGATCTTAAGATCGCGATCTATAAAAAAAAGCTTTGGCGCCATTTTGAAGATCTTTTCAGATCTTGAGATCTTTTAATAACCCTTAAAAAAATTGTGCAGAAAAATTTTTTTAGGAATTCAGGTAAATAAAAAAAATCAAATAAATACATTCCATCAAGTAATCGTGAATGAATTCAACTTTTATCAAAATTTTACATAATTCTACCCGAAAAAAAAAATTCATTTAATTATTCATACAAACAAAAATCAACGATAAATCTCTCTTCCGTCGAATCGCACGATAAATCGCGTCCCATCTAAATTGCATCAGTCTGTCAAACATTTGTCGTAACAAAACACGAATTTGGAATACTAAAACCCCGAAAAAAAAAATGTTTTCATTTTCATTTCATTTCATTTGCGTTTTGCAACAAACATTTTTTTTACTGTGAGACAACAATCGAGCTGGACGACAACAACAAAGAATAAATTTATTCTATCTAAAAATAAAAACATTATCACGTACAACATGAAACATAAAATGACAGTTTATTTTACAATTTTTAAGTAAATCTGATCGGAATAATAATTTTTTTCTTTTTTATTTTTGTGTTTTTTTTTTCGGGGTGAACGTCATTAAAACAAACGGAAAAAAGCAATTAAGCGTCGTGTCGTTTAAATAAATAAAAAGTTTCTTTAAATTTTGCACATCTTCAAGGACAATCGATTTTCTGTCTATTTCACTCATTTTCACGACGACGACGGAGAAAAAAAAGATTAACTGCCAACCGATTTGTCAAAAAAGAGAAAATGTCTGCTGCCATTTTTAATAAATTTGAAAACTTCTGGGACTTTGTGTATACGCGGCGATATAGGTCAGGGACGCCATTGATGAGCGCGCGGGAAAACTCAATAAATGTCATCAGTCAGATCGTTTGACGCCGTTATGTCTTCCTTGGCGTTCACACGTATGTCTATAGATACAGGCTATACGTGTACGTTCGTATAATGAATGACTGTGTGAAAAGTTGACATGACGGTGCGTGTTGTAGACAAAAGTTTCGAGCGCGACAAGACCATCAATAATATTGGAGTTGACAGACTGAACAGACAGGAGGCTTGTCTCGTTCGTCACTTACTCGCACACATGTGCCTTGACACTCAAAAAAAGCTGTATAATGGAAGTAGTTGTTGTTGTTGTTTATTGACGCCCGAGTGTGATCAATGAACCCATTATTGAACAAATATTTACATCCAAACACCTGATTCTCGCGAGTGAGCGACAGAAATTGGTCATACATGCAAAAAAAAAAAAACGAGACATTTCGTAGACAGACAACAAAAATTAATAGACTTTGTAAACATTCATCATTAACACGATGCCATGACAGGCAGACCCGGCGCGAAGCAATAGACAAACCGCCTGAATAATAATGATTAGTTTTTCATTAATAAGACATATTTTTGTCGTCGCTGCAAATATTTTATGGTTGTGACAGTCGCGCGGCAAATTACTCACTCAGAGAGAGAGGCGAATTCAATTGAATTCTATTTCGACGTCCCTCGCGCGATATTTATTTTATTTTTTTTTTTTCGTTTTCATTCAATCGCATCAGACGAGTGTATGTGTGTGTGCTTAACTGTTTTTGACAGGTTTAATTCTATTTTTTTTGCATTGTTAGTGAATTGAATATCGCCGCAGCGCAAGAAATTGAAGAAAAAAATTGTTAAGTGTTTATCGTTGGAGAACAAAGAAAATAATAGGTCAATATTGATTTTCCTTCGCGAACGATTACTTGAGTTAAAACGTGAACTGTAACCCCAAAAGCGAAAAAGTAATTTCTGCAAATCATTTTTCTTTGTTCATTAGTGGTTTTATTGAACGTGGTAAGGAATTTTTTAGGTTGAAGTGAAGGAAATTTGAGAAAAAATTAAAGTTTTGAGTTGAATTTAAAATATTTTTGAATAATTTTTTTAACAAAATTTTAAAAATTAAAGGAAATTTTAAAAAATCAATTTAAACATTTTTTTATTTATAATAAATAAAATTAACTTATAAAATATTTAAAATTTTATTGAAATATTATTCTATTTTTTTTTTAACTATTTAAATATTTTCAATAATTTTATTTCTTTAATTTGTTTTCAAAATTTTCAATAATTTAAAAATTTATTATATTTAAATTAATTACTGATTTTTTTTAAAAAAATTTTTTCAAAAAAATAATAATAAAAATAAATTTTTTTTAATGAAAAAAAATCAAATTAATTTTTACAAAATTTATTTAAAAAAATAATTTAAAAAAAATTAATTAAAAAAAAATTAAATAAATAAATTTAAATTAAAATTAAATTAATTTTTTTATTTAATTTATTTTGTGTTTTTTATTATTTTTATTTTTAGTTAATTTTATTTTTAATTAAAAAATCTAATTTTTAAGCTAAATTTAAAAGAATAATAATTGAAAAATTTTTTAAAATAAAAAAAAAAAATAAAAAAATATTTAATACCTAATAATAAAAGAAATTATTAAAAATTAATCTAAAATAAAAAAAATTAATTAATTTAATTTGTTCAAAATTTTTTTAAATTTATTTTTATAATTTTTCAATCAATTTTTAATAATGAAAAAAATTAAAATAAAAAAGTTTTCGATTTATTTTATTATAATTAATAATTTAAAAAAATAATTTAATTTAAAAAAAAATTTAAATAAGAATTTAAAAAAAAATTAAAAAAAATTTTAATAATAAAAGAAATCAAATCCTATTTAATTTTAATTTTTTTTTTCATTATTTAAAATTGATTTAAAAATAAAAAAAAATAATTTTTTATTATTGAACAAATTTTAATTATTTTTTTTTAATTTTCAATCAATTTTTAATAAAAAAATAATAAAATATTTTTTGACTTCAAATAATTATTTTAAATATTTAAAAATAACAGGAAAAATAATAAATTTCCTCAAAATTAGCTAAAAACTTAATTTTTCTCATAAAACCATCATAAAATTCAAACTTCTAAATTTAACCAAACCCAACTATGTTCAAACTTGTTAAACAGCCATTCAAAAGGCCCTTTTCTAAACAACACTTTATGTTCTTCGTGTAAAATTGACTCTGCCATAACCTCAAAATGTCCATTCCAGAACGGCAATTAAAATCGTGTTCGACATCCATTTAAACTGAACTTGAAACTTTCGGTACATTAACATTTTCTCTCTCTCTCTACTTGTTTGCCAAAAAACAATTTTTCGGGTTAACTTTGTCCATTTTGGCAGAATTTCAGTACCATACGACACTTAGTTCTAATTACAGTGTCTTTGCTCTGGAAAAGTTTTGTTGTCGATGCCTGTCGAATTTTGCCGTTAATATTTAAATATTCACGTGTTTCCTTGCGCGCCGCAAATTTTGCACACAAAAACACTAACAATGTGTGAGCGCGCGCCATTTTAAAGGTCACTGGCACTCGGCAATAAATTTTAATTTTCATTTTCTGTACCATTGAAAGTGTGTTAAGTAAGATAAATATGACTGTATCTCCTGTGCTCGCATGGCGGCGGCGGCAAAACACGGGAAAATGGATGGCTTTTTTGTTAGAACAATATTTTTGTTCCTATTTCTGGGTACGAAATTTTTTTTTCCTGCCGTAGAACGGGATGATATATGAGCCGAGATGCCGCCGCCATGCCACAAAAATCGATAAATGTAATAATATTTATGGTAGTTGTCTGTATTTATTATATTGTTTGTTGCTCTCTTTTTTTTCCAGCAAAAGCAGGAAGGTTAGTCGTGACATAACACAGGATAATTGAATTATTTACTCATTTATTTGTTTGCAATAATAATCAAGCATTAATCTTAATATTTTTCTTTTTTCGCATGTAAAAACGATACATTTGCTACACGTACGAAGCCGAAGGAAGAAGAAGATTGAATTCCGATCCTAACTCTCTAATTCGATTCCCTTTGGGGAATTCAAAAAATAATTTAATAACCGAATTATTATCCGAGCGTTCCGAGGCGAAAATTTCTTGTTTATTTAATGCTCGTCGTCGTCGTCGGCGTACGTTGAGCTGGGAATTGAAGACACCCGAGTTAATGTAATGCATTGCAAGGTAAGGTGTAATATTTTGCCTCATTTCGGGAGAGACACAACGACGACGACGAGGGGAGAGTTGGAAAAGTTGTTGCGCATTATCGTATTAAAATATTTTTTTTTTGTTTCTTCGTCGTCGTCGTGTTTTTAATAACTTTAATGGATTCAGTAGTGGCAAAAAGTGTTCAAAATTGACACTTGATATTACTTGAAGAGGGTGTCTTTGGTTGAAAATGTTGCCAATTCCCAATAGAAACGAGCGGGAATTTATTTTTAGAACGATTTTCTTCAAAAATAAGGTAAAAAAAATCAAAAAAGTGATTTTAAATAAATTTTTTCAGGAAATGAAGGTAAGAAAATTTTTTAAAAATTATTTATTTATTTTAATTTTTTTTTTTTTTTTTATTTTATTTAAATTTTATTTTTTTATTTAAAAAATTTAATTAAAAATATTTTTTATTTATTTATATTATTTTGAGAAATTTTAAATAAAATTTTAAAAAATATTTTTAAAAATAAAAAAATATATATTTTTACATTTTTTTTCTTCATAAAAAATATTTAAAATATTAAAATATTTTTTTAATAAAATTAAAAGTTTTAAAAAAATTCAATTAAATTTTAATATAAAGTTATTTTTTTTTCAGAACAAAAATTCTCTAAATTTTTAAAGAATTTTTTTCATATTTTTTTATTTATTTTAGAAATTAGAATTTTAGAAATTATTTTTTAAAAATTAAAAAAATTTTTAACAATTTTTATTTTTTTATTTTTTAGGAACTTCAAAGGAGCAAAATTAAAAATATTTCCAATTAATTCAAACCAAGCAAATAATTTTTGATTTTTCAGGACCAACTCCCAAAATTATAAATTTTTTACCAACAAAACGCACGCATTTCATCCAAAAAACCCACAAAATGAGACATAATAACAATAAAATGATAGATATCTCACATAGTTGTAATAACAATTTGACGCGACCTTCAATAAAACGTGACAAAAATATTTAAATCCGGTTCTTCTTGCAATTTCTCGCAGCGAGAGAGACACAAAAACACACGACGACGACGACGACTTTTATCATTATTATTCATCATCTGAATTCAATTCAATTCAATCCACTTTGGTCGTTACTGTGTGCTTTGCTTCATCTGTGTGCGATGCCGGTGATGTGATTGTTTTATGAAATGTACTACTTTGGAAAGACGGGGACACAAAAAGACGAAACAATAAAATTTGCCATTTTGATGCGTTTTTGTGAGATATCAATTCCGTAAATGTACAAAATGGAAATTTTATGTAATAAATTGTTATGACAGTCGATTGATGTTTCGGGTTTTGTTTTTTTGGAGAAAAGTGCACTTTTTTCAATTAGAAATGCTCGATAAAGGTGTGAAAGTTGACCACGTGACGAAAATTGTTTGAGTTTAGGGTGTTTGGTTCAATGACCGAAGTGTCAATAATTTGTTGTTTGCTTTGAGCGTGTGTGTCATTACTGTCAAGAAAGTGAATGAAGAGGTTTTTGATGAATAATTGACGAGTTTTATTGAACGAAGAGTTTCGTATAATGTTATTTTATTACAAAATAAAAATTTTTGATGCAATATTTTGTATTAAAAAAAGTAAATTATTATTTATAATTAAATAAAAAAATAATTATTTAAAAAAATAAAATATAATAAAAAAATAATTTATTAAATTTTAATTAATTATTTTTATTAAAAAAAAAAATAAAATAAAATTAAATTTTTTTATAAAAATAATTAATTTAAATTTAATAAAATAAATTTTATTTTTATTTATTTTTTTAAATAATTATTTTTTATTTAATTAAAATAATTTAATTTTTTTTTATTTTAAATAATTAAAAATATCATAATTTTAAAATAAAAAAATTAATAATTTTTTTTTCATTAAAATTTTAGACAATTCAAGTAAAAATTTTATTTTTTTTATGAAAAAATAACTAAAAAAATTTTTTATAATTTTTTTTTTAAATTTTTAAACATTTTTATTCCATCAAAAATAATTTCACGCTCCTTCCCGTTTAATTAAAATGGCTCCAAGCGCTTCTCACATTAAAAATATTCATTTTATTATGCAAATTTTCATGCGTAACTGATTTTCTCTCCATAAAAACTCTCCATTTAATGATAAATAATTAACTTTTTCGTAAACATCGCATAAATTTCTTAATTTTATTTTTATTGATTTATATTTTGCGCGAACATCATTCAGTAGGTGAAACATATTAACGCCACAAAGGTTGAACTTTTAAGTCGCGAGTTGCTTCGCGAAACGAAAAAAAAGCAACAACAACAACAAATGCAATAAATATGCAAATTTTATATGATTTTTTTTATAACCAACAAGTGATTACTTCATAAAAATGGCAAGCAAGAAGAACAAAAGACGAAAAGGTGTTTGAACCGAAGAATGTCATGTATTATTATGTGGGATGGAATTGAATATATTTACGAAAAAATACGCATTTTCGCTTCAATGGACAATAATTTCTTATTATTTTTTTCTTTTTTTTCTGCTCAAAGCTCAAGTCGAAGAAGAAGAGCTTCTAAATGAATAAATTCCAATCTCGCAACAATAAATACATTAGTTGAACGTCTTCTTGCTGCCTTTCTCTGTTATTGGCATGTGTTACTAATTTCGGGCGAAAGCCTTTTTTTTGCAGCAAGAGAAAGGAGAAGAAAATTTCATCCCCAAATGTGCCACAAAAGGCGAGGCAATTCATAAGTAACGTATCAGTAGCGTATAACACAAATCCCAATATCTAAAGATTAAGGCAGCTTATACACATTTTTCTATCATGTTTCATACGACGACTTGCACACACATGTGCGATGATAGTTAAGCAACAAGATTAGATATAGCTCTCCTCGTGTGTGTTCGTGGGTGCTGTGAGGAAAAATGATGATAAAACGTACGAGGAGCAGAAAAACCGAAAGAAAGGGGAACAAAATTGGAATGCATGAACCAGAAAATGTTGTTCATGTAAATGGAAAAATTGCTGCCATACCAAAAAAAAAATGAAAGGAACGGAGGAAATTTCTTCGCTTCTTTTCTAGGTTTAAGCCTGACGTTTTTTTCTTTTCTTTTTTTACCGCATTTCGAAGAAAAAAATTGTTTTGATTACGATATGAAGTCTGTGATGGAAATTCGTTAAAAAGTCACGTGGTTTGAAAAGATCTTTTAGATCAAAGAAAGTCACGTGGTTTAAAGATTTTTTAGATCAAAATAAAATCACGTGACTTTATTGATCCAAATATCTCTTAAACCACGTGATTTTATTTGATCCAAAAGATCTTTTCAAACCACGTGACTTTCTTTGATCTAAAAGATCTTTTCAAACCACGTGACTTCATTTAAGTTAGAAAAAGTCACGTGGTTTGAAAGATCTTTTAGATCAAAGAAAGTCACGTGGTTTAAGAGTTCTTTTAGATCAAAATAAAGTCACGTGACTTTAGAGATCTTTCGGAGAAATTGATCTAAACGATCTCTTAAACCACGTGACTTATTTTGATCTAAAAAGATCTTCCTAAACCACGTGACTTTTTTAAACTAAACAAAAATCCGTTAACATCGTTCATCGTTTTTCCATCGAAAACTTTCTACAACAATTTTTTTTTCTTATCAAGGCACCACTCCTAATGCACACATACACCCATCCGACACACGAGGTAAAAAAGGAACATGGATTCGATATTAATATTACGTCTTTATGATATGTGAGAAGCAAGCAGCAAGCCAGCAGCAGCAGCACAGGTTGCGCATAAGCCTCCTTGATATGATTATAGAATGAAAATTATGTGTTAGATTTTCGTGTCTCCTTTCTTTTTTTGTGTATGTCGGGTGTTTAAGCCCTTGATACTCGTGTACACGAGGCAGTAGTCAGCAGGAGATGAAAATATTAAATAAAAGGAATTAATACGACACATATGAAGATGAATGTGGATTCCATTAAAAGAATTTCTATGTGGCTCATGATAATCCTTGGATGTCGCAGTTATTACGTCCTTGCGGATGATCTCGAAATGGGCGGGAAAAAGTGACATCTTGTGTCATTTGGAACTGTCCTGAGAAAGTGACAGGAGATTGACAAGAGAATTTTTTCAAGTGCAACTGAAGGATTTGGATTGATTGAAAATTGAAAGGTAAAAATCAAGAAAGTTAAAAAATATTAAAAATTTTTGAAAAATTTGGAGAATTTGGATCATGTTGAATTATTTGGTCGCTTAAATTAATGCAAAAAGCACAGTAGCACGTCGACAGCACGATAAATTCATCAAAATTCCTCTTAATATGACAGCCTCTTCCGCTGTATCCGCCTTTTCTTATCATCAGAACGATCAAGACTGTCGTCTCTCTCTCTAAGTTAGACATCACACTTCCCTCGTAAAAAATGTAACATGTGACATGATGACCTGAAATTTTGTTTAAAAGACAGCTTGAAAGATACGGCGGGAGAGGCGTGTTGCATTTTTAATCATCTTTCGCAGTGCATCTTGTGCTTTTGATGGTCAGAGGCGTAAGTTAGAGTGTCTTTAAATTTAATAAAAATATTTTTTGCACTAAAAATTAAAAAAAAAATATTTTTTTTCAGTCAAAAAATTGAAAATTAAAAAAAATGAACAAACAAATTTATCAAAATTTTCTTTTAATTTTAAAAAATTAATTTAATTTAATTAATAAAAAAAACTATTAAATTTAAAATAGTAAAAAATATTTAAAATTTTTAAAAAAAAAATTTTTCGTTACTAAACTAAAAAATATTTAAAATTTTTGAACAATTTATTTACGTTACTGAACTCAAAAATAATTAAGAAAAAAATGAAATTTAATTTTTAATTAATTTTAAATTTAAAAAATTTTTCCATTATTATTTTTTTAAATATTTTTCTTAATTTTTAACAATATTTCAGTAATTTTTATTTATTTTCATTTTTTTATATTTTTGAATTATTTAATTTTTTTTATTTTTTTATTTTTTCATTTAATTAATTTAATTTATTTATCTAATTTAATAATTTGAATAAAAATAATTTTTAATATTTTTCATTCTGAAAAATTAAAATTTTTATAAATTTTTAAAAAATCAAATTAAATTGTTATAAAAAAAAATATTCTTAATAATAAAATTGTTATAAAATAAGAAAAAAACATAATTAAAATTAAATTATTAATAATTAAAAAAAATATTTTTTGCACCTTAAAAAAAATTTTTAAGACACATCACTGACTTCCCTCATAAAAAAATGCAAAAAAAAAATAAAATACAGAAGCTTCGATGAAAAGTCCAGCTAACTTGATGATTTTAATCAAACCATAAATATAGGTTTGCTTCTTTTCCTCATTTATTTTTGCATTTTTTATAAAATATTTTTTCATCGAAATAGGGGGCGTCTCATCAGTAGCTGACTCCGTTGACGCACAATTCTGTCACGTAATTCATCAAAAAAAAAAAAAAAAAAAAAAAAAAATTGAGCGGCATCATCAAAGCCGACAATTTGTTTTGGTTGGCATTAAAAGTCTAGCTTCTTATCTGCTCATGTGCTCTTGTTGTCGAAAATGTAATTTCGAAACAAAAAAAAATAAAAATCCGGTAGCTGAGATTGTAAGCCTTCGTTACACAAGTCATAAAATGCGTGAATGAGCTGCTACTGTATTTTTTTTTATTTCAACCAAACATTCTTCTCTTATCGAAAGGCAAATAAATTATTATCTCTCGCTCATTAAATGTGAACGTTGGAATTTGAATAGCGCGCGGGAGAGACAATACTTTGTGGTTGGGATGGCGACATCGCTTTTTTTCACGTTTTATGACTTTTTGTAAGCGCACTTTTTGTAAAAAGGTAGATCATAAGTGAGGGCAATTAAAAAAAATGAAAAGAGCGAAACAATGAACGGTAGCTGACAAGGTATGACAGTTAAATGAAACAATTAAAATATTTATCTAGGCGCACAAATTGAATGTTATTGGTTGCCTGTCAAGGGATTCATTCCATTTTATGACGTGATTCGGCGTTTTTTGTCCCAAACACGCAAAAAAATGGAATAAAAAAATTTATCCACGTTGATAACCTCTCTGCTGCTGCTGCGTTATCGCATTTACTTCCTCTTCTCTCATTTTTTTTTCTTGCAAAAAAATCAAAAGAAAATCATACCTGAAGACGACGACGACGACACACGATTCCCCGTTATTATTTGCGTTTAAGTCATTTTTAAATGTGTTGGAAAATTAAAGAAATTAAAAACACATTTTTCATATGTCATGCGTATCGTTGCTTGACTTTTGCCATTTTTGTGCGGCGCAAGAGAAAAAAATACCTCAGATTATAATTTTATATTGTGAGAAGAGAAATGCGAAATTGAACGTCGTCGTCGAAGATTTCACGTCAAATTTGCTTGCTTGAGCACTTACCATCTGAAAAGATAAGAAAAAGAAAGAAATTTATGTTAATAAATCTTATTTTTTTCTCGAGAAATAATTTTAAAAAAAATATTAGAAATTGGTAAAATTGAAGATGAACAACTTTCTTCACGGAATTATATTTTATCTCATTTTCTTATATTTAAAAAAAATATTTTTTCATATAAAAAAAAAAATAATTCTTTTGATTTAATTTTTGTTACTCAAAAAATATATTTTTTATTTAAATATTTTTTTTTATTTTAATATTTTTATTTAAAAATATTTTTTTTATTTAAATTGTTTTTTTATTTAAAAAATTATTTAAAACAAAAATATTTTATTTTTAATTTTTTTGATTTATTTATTATTTTTTTCTTTTTTACTTTAAAAAAATAATTTTTTTATTCAAAAAAAAAAAAATACCTGAAGAAAGTATTTTTTTTTTTTTTGATAAATATAATTTTATCAAAAAAATCCCTTTAAAAAATATTTTTTAAATAACCTATAATTACTGAATTATACTCGGTGTGTGGTTCACTGAATATAATTATAATTATTCGTCCCTTTTTTCTGGTATTTATAAATATTATTTTCATTCCTAATTTCTTTTTATATTTTTTTCTACTTTTTAACGTCCCTCTTGTGACCTGTATTCACGTTTAAATTATGATTTAATGTTCCCGTGATTTTTTTTCCTATCGTTAAGCATGAAAATTACCTTTAAACACCGTTTTGTGGTTAAACGAAGAAAAAATTGTAAGGATTGGTCATTAAAAATGTATGTTGGGTGTAATCGAAACTACTCAGTAATTTTTATTGAATTATTTTTTTTTTTGCTTTTAAATTTTAAAGGTAGAAATTATTAATAAAAAGGAAAAAAAATTAAAAAATATAAATTTTTAAATCAAAATAAAATTATTTATTTAAATTTAAAATTATAAATTTATTATTAAATTATTAATTAAAAAAAAATTTTAATATTAATAATTAATAAATTAATAATAAAAAATATTTTATAATAAAAAAAATTATTTTAAAAATTTTTAAATTAAAATTTAAATTATTTTTAAAATAAAATTTTTTAAATTAAAAAAAAATTTAAAAAAATATTAATTAAAAAATAAATAATAAAAATAAATAATTAAATTAAATTATTTAAATATTAATTAAATTTTTAATAATTAATTAATTAATTTAAATTTAGAAAATTCTAATTTTATTTTTTTTAAAATAAATTATTTTTATTTTTTTAATTCAAGAAAAAAATCAATTAAATTTTATTACTGTGTAAAACATTTAATTAATAATTAAAATGAAAGTAATATAAATAATAAAAAGACACAAGATCGTAAAATTTTGCGTGTACACAACGGTGGTCATGATAATATTAATTATTATTCTGCACACATGTGAGAAGAAGAGTCAAAGTCGTAAAAAATTTTAATGATCACTCATTATTTAATGATATGAATATTTTTAATACGTGGCAAATGTTAAATGTTAAGGAAATTTAGCTCTAACTAATTACTTTATTTCATAAAATTTTATGTTTTATTTTTTTCGGGCTCATTTATAGTAAAAACATTGCATAATCAGCACCTCGCATGAAATTTTACCTTTTTTGTTGGCCTTAACTTAACTTAACTGTGTATTAGAAGATATAAATCTTAATTTATTCTTCATCTCTTGTATTTTTTTTCGTTCCTTTTTATTCTTGCTAACGCATAACATTATAATGTATATAAAATAATACAATGCCGAAAAAAAAATACTATTAATATTAAAATCTCTATCAAGACGAAAAATTTCAAATAAATCAAGATTAGTGTGTGTGTGTGTGTGTGTTTCGTTTTAAATATAAAATGTAATACATTTCGCCTCCTTCGTTTCCCTTGCATTTGCCTTTCTTTCGTTTTCTATCATCATCAGCACCGCGCCGCCGACGCACAAGGTAACCTCCCGTTTATTTGAGCATTAACATTAACAATATCAACAACATTATTCGGTTGTTCGGTTCCTTAGTTAACGTCGTCGTGTATAAAAATGAATTTTTCCCTCTTGAGTAATAATAATATCATCACTTTGAATGTGATTATATTTTTTTTCCTTCTTTCCAGCTTGTATTTGGGTAATTTTTGGATGGGTAAAAATGTTATTTAAAACAGCTTTAATGCGTTTTCGGATGAATTTTCGGTCAACAAACGGTTTGCTTGAAGTGACGACACGAGATATAGAGGAAAGGAAAGGAGCTAAAGGCCATCCCTCGTCAAATATGGAGATGGAAACATTTCTTCATTATCTGTTGTTTTTTTTTTTGTGGTAGATTCATCTCGAGAAAAATAGAGGTTGGAAAGTTTTCGGTAAAAATATTGCGAAAAATTTTATCGTATTTTTGTAATTTTTTTTTTTTTTCTATTTTTAATTTTGGTAATAAATTATTTTATTTAATTAATTTTTAATTTAATTTAGGTACTTTAATTTTTATTTAATTAAATTTATTTAATTTTTTAAATTAATTTTATTTATTTTAATTAATTAATTTTTAATTTTATTTTATTTTGAAAAAAAAATTAAAATAAGAAATATTAATATTATTAATAATTTTTAATTTTATAAATTTTTATTTTTATTTAAATTTAGTATTTTTTTTTAATTCTTTTAAAAATTTTTTTTTTAATTTTTCAAACAAGTTTAAATATTGAGAATTTCAAAATATTAAAATTTGTAAATTTCTCATAATTTTTAATTTATTATAATTTTCTGTTTTCTATAAATATTTTAAATTAAAAATTAATTAATTACCTAAAATAAATAAAATTAATTTAAAAAAATAAAATAAAAATTAAAGTAAATTAAATTAAAAATTAATTATTTAAAATTATTATTACCAAAATAATAACAGAAAAAAAAATTATAAAAATATGATAAAATTATTCGTAACATTTTTTTAAATTTTTCTACAAATTTTCTTTTATTTTTCAATTTTCGAATTTCTTAATATGAAAAATAAATTAATTTTCTTAAAATTTTAAATTAAAAAAATATTGAAGGTTTTTTAATTCATTAAATTGTCAAGATTTTTTGAATTTCTGAAAGTTTTTTTTCTAATTTTTCCAAAAAAATTTAATTTTCTTTAATTTTTTGTGAGTTTTAATCAAAAGACATTTAAGCGTAAAAAGTCACATTTTCTCCCCAAAAAAATGAGATAATGCGAAGGAAAAACAACAACAAGCAACACCTTAAAAACAAAAGACGAGCTTAATACATATTTGATGGTTAACGCTATATTTTCATTATCTAAATGCGCGCATTATATTACACATTACATATTTTCACCATTTCCACCCGTAGCTTTTTTTCGCTCTTATTTTTTTCTCTCTAAATAAATATAATAATAAAAATAATAACGAAGCGAGAAAAACGCAAGCGAAAAAAAACAAAGGAAGAAAAAATAACCCTGATTTTATTTTTATAAGCATTACAATGCAATGGATAAAGATGAACTAAAATTACGCCAAAGTGATGATAAGGAAAAGTTTTATTATATTTGTACATTTACTCTCTCTCTACGCGTTTCTAAGACGAGAGAGCAAAAAAAAACGAAAGAGGGACGAATAATGGCAACAAAGTTAAGAACAAAACGATGTAAAAACACAAATAAATTAATAAATTTCTGTCATCTCGTAATTTGGAGTTGTTCGATTTCGTTTTTTTTTTTTTTACTTGAAGTGTTCTTCCCTCCCCAAAAATTAAAAGGACACCTTTCCGCACGTTTGTTCACCAAAAACAGAAAAAATAACAAAATAAAATCCATTTAACCACCAAAAGTATTTATCAGTCACGTGATATCGTAATTTACTATTAATTTTTTGATATCTAAGCTCTCGTGGTCAGTTCCACTCCACGAAGGGGTACTAAAGACCAATTAATGAAATTTCATACGACAATGTTGTTGTTGTGCATGAACAAGCGACAAAATTTTTCATTAAGCATTTTCGTGTGTCATTAGTCGTTTTTATACTTTTTTGTATTTTCTAATGTCATGCCGAGCAGCAGGACGAAACGCCGCGTAATAATGTTGTATTACATGTCGTTAAATATTATTTTTATTTTCTTTTCTTGGATTACTAATTAAGGTGACACGTCATGACGGCACGTTTTTCGGTTATTTTTGGGTAACGTGCGATGTAAAGGGTGTGTGTGAGTGTAAATCGTTTGTTTGCGCAGTAAATCAAATATTTTCGAATGTGTATTGTGGTAAATAATGATGAAAGAGATGTCTAATAGTAAGTACAAGTTATTTTACTTTACATATAATAATTTTAAATTTTTAGGTTCGAGGATTTTTTAAATTAAATTATTTTCTTTTTTTATTATTAATTTTTTTAAAAAAACTAATTAAATAAAAATTTTAATTTTATTAAAAAAAAAAAAAATTAATTTTTTAAAATATTTATTTTAATTAATTTTAAAAAAAAATAATTAATTAAAATAATAAAAATATTTTAAAAAAATTTTTTATTTTTTGCCAATTATTTTTTTTATTAAATAATTTATTTAAATATTTTTTTCAAATAATTAAAATATTTTTTTCTGATAAAAATTATTTTTTTTTTAATTAAAATTATTTTTTTTTAAATTAAAATTTTATTTTTTTTTTAATTCAATTTTTTTTTTTTAATTAAAATTATTTTTTTTTAATTAAAACTATTTTTTTAACGCATTAACGTAATATTAATTTTTTTTACATATTTGGAATTATTTTTTAAATTTTCAAAAAAGGTTTTTAAATAATTTTTTTTTAGTTTGATATTTTTATTTTAATTTATTTATTTTTTTATTCGAAAATTATTTTAAAATTAATTAATTTATTATAATATTTTTATAATTTTTATTTTTATTTTTTAATTTTATTTTCAGCTTTTTTTCCAATTATTCCAAGCCAAGCATTTTAAAATTTAACAAATTTTCACGAATTTTAAGAAATTTTAAATTAAATAAAAACTTTCAACATAAATTATGTTTAAAAAAATCATAACGGAAGACTCCAAAATGTCTAACAGTACAAAACATAATTTTACACGAAAATAAGTGCTCTTCAATTTTTTTTTAATATTTAATTTTTTTAACACAAAAAAAACGCTCTTCAAGTATTTATTTAACACTTTTTGTGCCACTTAATTTTTTTCGTCATTAAATATCATCAAAAATAAGCAACGAAGATGACGAACAAGAA
The DNA here is from genome assembly GCF_036172545.1 of Culicoides brevitarsis. NCBI lineage: Eukaryota > Metazoa > Arthropoda > Insecta > Diptera > Ceratopogonidae > Culicoides > Culicoides brevitarsis. The sequence goes on along the minus strand of NC_087087.1, from coordinate 8,297,724 downwards.
GTGTTAGCTCGTGCCATCAATAATAAAAATAAAATTGAGTGAATGCCGTATAATTATATATCTCATCTCACACAGTGCCCATGTTTGATTTTTACAACGAAAAAAATTTTATTGCCGTTTTTTATTGCATGTTAATTACTATTATAATCATTTTATTGTTTGTTCGACCAGTTAATTGGACTGAATTAAAAAAAAATGTCTGAATCGCGAAAAGCTTTCAAGAAGGGTTTCAACATCTGTCTCTAATGAATAATTACTAATCGCGTTTTGTGGGCAAATATCTTCCGGCTGCAAATCAAACGTTCGTCAAATAACAAACAACAAACATACGTTTCCCTTCTTTGGATTATTTCACGCAAAACGAGGAGCTCGAGGGATGAATTTCGAAAAATAAACAAAGGTCGTCTATTTATTTCCCACAAAATTCACACACAAATATTGACAATCGGCGTGCTTTTGTGCGATAAAATGTTATGTAAACTCCCTGCAATTTCATCTTTTGTGTCAATAGTAACAGATATGTTTGCCGAAGAGTCTCTCTCTTGGATGATTATAATTTTCGAGAATAAAATAAAACGCATTCTCTATGACGACCGACGACGTGGCATTGCAAAACGCAGCAGAGGAAAAAGAACGAAAAGTGTAAGATATAACATAAATATAAATGATCTGTTGCTGATATGTTTGTTGCCTCGCACCGTTAAACATCATCATCTGTGCATCTCTTTGCAAGAAGAAAAAAAACTGCAATATTCAAAACAACAACGCACGCCGCGTCGAGTCAAGAGTATTTAAAAAAGACAAAAAAAAATTACAAAAAGAATGGGAAAAAAGAACATGGTCCATTAATAATAATGATGAAAATCTACACGTTTGTTGTCGTTTCGTGTGTCACACTCGAGGATCGTTCTTGTTCGCTGCTGCTGCTGCTGTTGAAGATACAGACAAAATCACAAGTGTTCTGCTGCTTCTTTATTATATTATTTTATTTAGAATTGTGGAAATTTTGTGTTTCGTTGAATAATTTTTAAATATTTTATTTAAAATTTTTAAATAAATTTTTGAAAATAATTTATAATTTAATTCAATAATATTTATTAATTTAATTTTTAAATTTTTTTTAAATTTATTTTTTATTTTATTTAAAAAAATAATTAATTTTTGTAAAGTATTTTTAAATTTTAAATAAAAAAAATCTATTTTAAAATTTAAAAAAAAATATTTTTTAAAAATAATTTTAAATTAATTAATAAATTTAAATTTTTAATTTAATCAAATTCGAGTGAAATTAAAAATTTTATTTATTTTTTTAATTTAAATAATTTTGTCAATTATGAAAAAAATAATAATTTGAAATTTTCAAAAAGTAGAAAAAAATTATATTTTGTTTTTATAAGCTTCAAATTTTAATTTGATTTAATTTTTTTATTTTATAGAAAAATAAAAAAAAAAAAAAAAATAAATAAAAATTCAACTAAATTAAATAAATTAAAAAAAAATTTAAATTAAATTAAAATTTATTTTGTGCAGATAGTTTCAAAAATATATGTAATAGATTTTTTTTTTGTCAAAAATTTATTATTTTTTTTTTTATTTAATTTATTTATTTTTAATTTAATTTTTTTTTCAATTTTTTTTAAACTTTTTATATTAATTATTTTATTTTATTAAAAAAAATTTATTTTATTTCTTAAATAATAATTATTTTAAATTTTAAATTAAAAAAAAATTGTTATTTAAATAATTATTAAAAAAAAATATTTTATTTTTTTTTTTTATTTTAATTTTATACTTTTTTTTTTTTATTTATATTATTTTTTCTTATTATTTAAAAATTTTATTTTATTTATTAAAATTTAAATTAAAATTAATTTTTAATAAATTAATTTTATTTTAATTAAATTTTTAATAAAAAAAAATCATAAAAATTAATTCCATTGCGAAACACAAAATTTCCACACAAAAAATTCTTTTTGTATTTATTAACTCACTGCAGTTTGATGATGTTGATGATAATCAAGTGCATTGTCTCATATATTCAAATCATTTTCTGAAGTGTTTCTAAAGTGTTTACCAACATAAATTTTCTATTATATATTTAGAGTTATTAGGAAAAACACTCAAAAACACGTCGTCGTACGATAATAATAGCAGGCAATGTTTTAAAAATAACGAAGAAAGAGAGAATAGAGCTCCGTTATGTGCAGCTGTCGATCAACAATGCACCGCAACACAAAAACATTAAATAAATAATAAAATATGATTATCTAATTTAATTTAGAATAGATGGCCTGGCGAAATTGTCCATTACATGATGTAACCCTTTTTTTACGTTTTTGGGAGTTTTTCTCTGATATCGAACATCTGTGTGTGAGCGAGCCATTAACCATATAAATTAGTATCCAAAAATAGTGTTCGAGTTTTTATTTATTTATTTTTTTTTTTTTTTTTTGGCTTCATGATCATGCCGAGTCAAGAGATGATGGGAGTGGTAGAGTGTGTATCATGATCTTATAAATAATAAAAAAAAATATTTTTTGGATCACTTTGATATACTTTTTTTTTTTTTGAGTGTGTGGGTGAAAAAAGAGAAGAACATCCCGCGCGCTTTTACACGCGAGACAAATAAAAATTTATTTAAATGGATTTAAAATTAAAACGTCTTTGGGTAAGTAATTTTTTTTCTCTTCTCTTCTTTTAAATCATAACATTAGTCACTCAAAGGTGCTGATTTCCATTAAAAAAATCGAAAAAAAAAGTTCAACTGATGATTAAAAGATACGTTGATCTAAATTCGTTTTCTATAAAAGAAATATGAGATATTTCAAAAAAAAAATGGATGTGTGATGAAAAATGTGTAACCCATTAGCGTTCGTTTTTTTTTTTGTCAATTTATTCGTTTTTTTAACATCTGTCATAATTTAATTGCCCAGCTTCATTAAAAAAATAAAAAAAAAAATTAAACAAGGAATAAAAATATTTAAAAGCTGCCGCGAGTTATGAGCGAGCAAGAAGAAAAGCGAAGCCAAGCCTCTAAAAAAATAAAATAAACGATCTAATGAAAGGGAGTTAATCAAGTGAGTATTTATAATAATAATATTATAAAAAAAACATACATGGAAAAAAAGAAAGAAGCTTTCATTATAATAAAATTGTAATCATACAAATTGTGCTACAGGTGCGATGATTAATGTTCTCCTAATTGTTTCATCTATTTCACACCATTTTCTCAACAACTAATATTTTATATTTCTCAACATTCATTTTTTTTTATTTTGTTGATTATTATTATTACATTATAATTTTTTTTCAAGAAAAAAATTGTAAAAAAAAATAATGAGGCATGTAAGAAAAATTTTTATAGCAATTTGCATGCGCAGCAAATGAAATCATCTTCTAATCGTCGTTTAACTTTTATTATTACATTTTTTTTTTGTTAGCAATACAAAATGTTTTCCACGAGCGTTGTTGACGTAAATCATGTTCGTTTTATGATTGCACTTTTTTATTACTTTGCAACTGCATTTGAGCGGTGATTTGGGTTTTTAGTGCTTATGAGGTTTATGTTGAAGTAATAAAATGATGGAAAATTGCAAGAAAATTAAGTTTAATATTTTGACATTTTTTAAGTTAATTTTTATAAAAGAAATTAAAATTTTAAACATTTTAAAAATTTAAAAAAAATTATATTAAATTAAAATTTTTAAAATTTTTTTTTGAAAAAATTAAATAAAAAAATTTCTATATTTCTTTTAAATTTCGGTTTAAATTTTTTTATATTTTTTAAAAAAATTTAATATTAAATAAAAAAATAAAAAATTTTTTTTAATTAATTATTTTAAATTAAATTCTGAAAATGTTATTTAATTTTTATATTATCATAAACATTAAATTTTTAATTATAATTTAATGTTTTTTAAAATTATTTTTATTGATAAATATTAAATAAAAAATTAAAATAAATAATTATTAATTAAAAAAATAATTAAATTTACAATAAATATAATTAAATAATGAAATTTAATTGAACATATAAAAAATATAAGTTTGGTAAAAAATTAAAATATTTTTTTTTAAATTTTAAGTTCATAAATTTATTTTTTTAATAATTATTTTTTTATAATTTAATATTTTTAAATTAATTAAAATTATTTTATTATTTTTAAATATTATTTAATTTATTTTTTTAATTTAATTTTATTAAATTATTATTTTTTTAAATATTTTTTCATTAAAAAAATTTTCGAATTAAATTATTTTATTTATTTATTTTTTTAATTTTTTTTTTATTTCAGGAAAACAAAAATTTCTAAAAATTTAAAGAAATATAATTAAATAATGAAAAAAAACTATTCATACAAAACATTAAAAGAACACAAAAAAAACTTTAAGCTTCAAACACAAAAAAAATCTTGTAAAGAATTTCAACCAACAAAATTCGCCATCAGCAAAAATTGAGCAATAAATGGTAATTTCTTGCGGCTAGACTGTTATAAGAACCTAAAACGCGAGTTATTTCAGATATTATCATAAACTAAATACAAAAATGAAGTTCATGCCAGTGTTTATTTTTAGATCGGAAGACACACTCTGGAATGACTCACACACAAGAAATTACTCGAACAATGCCTCACTTCTCTTCGCCGCGGAGACGAGGAACAGCGTTAATGTCTGACACTTTGTGGCTTTGTTCGTCGAGCATTCTGTGTGCATTTCGGTCACTCTAGCAGAAAATAAGCAGTAACTAAAATTCATGTATAACATGCTCTGTTTTAAATATCAATGCTTTGTGTTCTTCTTGTTTATTCAAGAATATACAAAAAAAAAATTGTTTATTCTATCCTCTTTTCGTTCTCAACACGCGCGCACAGAGTTCAGAGTCTTACACAGAAGAAAATCACTCTTTACTTTACTTTACTTCATTTCATAACAAGACCTTTATTTATAATTGTGCATGAAAGACATTAAACTTTTTTTTCTTATTCTTTCTTTTTTTTCTCAAACTTAGGCCAGAAACGAGCGAAGAGAGAGAAAAAACTAAATACAACGTACTAACAAGATACTTAAAGCGAACATTACAACGACACAACATAATGCATTTACTTGGAAATGTGATATAAATTCTTGGTTTTCAACTCACTTTACTCGGAAATTATATGTGTTAAGGTCTCTGGCCTTCTTGTTAACTCGCGGTATAATACACGAAATAAGAGAAAGAAAAAAAAATATTATAAATACTTTTAACACAAAGAATTACTCTATTTATTCCTATGTACAGATCGCCGGAATGCACATTTCGCTTGGAATGCAAATAATAATAATTTTGTGTAATAATAATAATAATAAGAAACAGCATCTTTTGCTCTGATGCAATCATAATAATAATAATCATCGTCAAGATCATTCACTTTTAATTATGTTTTTTTTTCTCTAAACTCTCACACATGATGCAGTGATGAAAAGTTATATTTTTAGTTCGAATTTTGCACAAAATGTTGTGTCAGTAGTCAAAATAAATCATGATCATTTCGATATTTTGTTGTGCAAGTCTTAATTATTGTTTTGCATATGTGTCCGATTTAATTGAATCAGTTGTGTAAATTGGCGACGAGGTGTTGGTGATCTGTTGATCGGATTGGCGCCCTCTGATGGTGAGTTATTGAAGCTCGATCTCAAGATCAACAGAAGATTTTAAAATTATTGTATCTTAATTAAACTAAAATTTGACATTTTTGAAAATAAGACGCCATCTTGTGACGAGATCACGAAGATCATAAAAATGATCAGAAGATCATATAAAAATTTAAAATAATTCAAATTGACTTAATTTAATTTGTTTTATCAAGTTTATGCTTTTTTATGAAAAATATATAAATTTTTATCTGATTTTTATCATAAAATAGGTTTGAATAATTTAAAAAAAATCTAAATTTAATATTTTTTGCGCCATTTTATATTTTAAAGCGGTGAATCTTGAAAGTTCATAAAAGATCACAATTATGTTTTTAAAGTTCAAAAATGCTAAAATTAGGAAATATATTAAATATATTTTGAAAATAAAAATCATTTTGGCGCCATTTTACGCCCTCTAATGGTGAATTCATGAAACTTTCTTAAAGATCATTTAAGATCTTTTAAAATATTTTTTTTGTTAATTTTTGATTAATTTAAAAGCAATTTTCGGTTGTAACGCCTCTGCTTTAAAGAAACTAACGAAAAAATAAAAACTGCGATAAAATGATAAGACACTGCATAAAATTCTTTGTTAATTGATTCTTTATAAATAACAAAACAGAACAAGAGACGCGCAACATAAACAAATTCATGTTTACTTTGGATGGAAAATATAAAGAATCAATTAAAAGGTGTCTGTACAAAAAAACATTCATAAAACTTTCATCATCAATTTTTTTTCTCCCGAGATTTCTTCTTGTACAATGTAGCACATAAATAAAATGCCAATTAGTACTATCGTTCCTCGCTGTTTTTTTTTTCTTAAAGCTCTTCACGTACACAAAAAAGTGCCTAGATAAGGTCCGATTTGTTGCTAAAAGGTTGCGGTACTGTTTCAAAAAGCAATCTTTGTTGCATTTTTTTTCCTTCATTTAATTTCAACGAAGAAATAAAGAGAAACGATTAAAGAATCAGACTTGTTATCGCCAGAACATGTGAATTTACTTACATGACAAATTTATCTGCATCGCGGATCAAGGAGTTGTCACAAGCAAATATTTGCGATATCTAGGAGTGGCAAGGCGCCAAAGTTTTTGCTTGAGGTTAAAAACTTTTTGATCCAGCAAGATCGCTGCTAGACAAACTGACACCGCGGAAAACTTTCCATAAACTTTGCCATAAAAAAAATTTGCAAAAAAATAACTTTGTATGCACGTCCATGCATTTATAATTATTCAGTTTTAACATATTTTTGCCTTAAAATCTTAATTAAAAGCAGAAAAACGGAGAAACATAACCTTTTATTGCTTAAACATTGATATTTTTTCTGCGCTTGCATAAATTTATCGTATCGCGAACAAACAACGTGTTAAAAAATAAAAAAAATATATATATATATAAAAATAATAATAAAAGGAAGAACAACAACGCGACGAGAGCGACGATGAATAAAAATGTTCGTCTATCATCTTTGATGATCATTAAAAATTCAATAATAAAAATAAAACATAAACAAACTAATTAAAAATTTAAACGAGAATTTCGAACGCAGCGAACGTGAGCAAGGAATTCGTTTCAGTTTTTGGTATAATGAAAATTTTATATGAAGCGAAAAAAAAACAAAAGTCGGTCATTAAAGGAATTGATATTTTACCATATTAATATTTTTTTTTGGACATAAATATTTAATAATAATTAAAAAATTAATAAATACAATTTTTTTTTTTGGTTCGTCGATTTTTTTTTGTTGTTTATTAAATTGGCAAAACTGAGACACGAGCTCTTTTAAAGTTATTTTTTACCAGATTTCGTAGAATTTATGCGGTAATATTTTTGAGACGAATAAAAATGATAAATGTCAATTAGATCGTTAGAAATGAGGCTCGTGACTTTTTAAAAATCCATTAGTGATGTAAAAAATTTAAGATAACCTCAAAATTTTTAAAATTTAATGTTTTTTTAAATAAATTGATTAAAAATAATTAATTAAAATTAATTATTTAAAATAAAATTAATTAAATAAATTAATTAAATAAATAATTAATTAAATAAAAAATAAATATTTTTTAAATAAATAAATTAATTTTTAAAAAATAGAAATAAATTTTAATAAAATACGAAAATCTGTCAAAAATTGATTCAAAATAATAAAATGTTCAAATTTGATTGAAAATCCCCCAATATCCGTTCCAAAAAAAAAAACATTCCTCTTTATGTTCCTGTAATGACTTTTCTTATTGTTATGCGCCACTTGATTCCCATTTTACGACTTTCTTGACATTTTATTGAATATCCGAGCGACGAGAGATAAAATGATCAAAACTTCTGTTATTTACGACATAATCACACTCGAAATAGTACTTCTTATTCACTTTACGATCATTTTATGCGCTCTCCTCTTACTCTCGCCATCATGATTTCCCATCATCATGACGCGTTGCATTGAGCAAAAAAAAAAAAATAATAAAAACAAAATGTAGAACGGTGCCAGTAATACTAGAGCTCTGGCTGGAAAAAAATTGAAATGAACGTCAATCAAAAAGACTGTTGATTTGATTAATTATAATTGCAATTTTAACACGTTCTCCTATGCAGATGCACGTCCCAGACAAAACAAGATAATCAATTCCGTACGAGGAGAAACGATGTTTGCCTTCAGTACGAGGCAATTCTTCTTGATTAAAATATTATTATTTATTTTTCAAATAAAATGCATTGAAATGTAAATTGCGAGATCGCGAGATAACCCTTGAACTCGGAACCTCTTTGTGGAAAAATTTTCAAGTTTTTGTCGGTTTTTCGGATTAAAACGTCAAAAAAAATAAATTTTTGATCATTTAAGCTTTTGAACAATTTGGAGCAGGTCATGCTTTTAACAAGCAATTAACAACATTATAATCGATTACTTTTTTTTTTGAGCACATCCCTCCCTTTTCCTCCACATATATCACACTAACGAAGGTCCAATAATGAACAACAAGCTCATTAGCAATCAATTTAATTCAAATAATGTAATCAAAATGTCATTAGGAGGAAAAAAAACTCGAGCATTGACAACACAGAATTCATGAGGTTAATTCGCCCTCTTTTCCTTCGAAAAATCCAAATATTAACATAAAATAGTAATAAATGGAAGGTAATTTGTGGATTTTTCGATACTTTTTTTTAATGAAAAATAAAAATAGAAAAGAGTGCATTACAATTCGAGACAATCACAAATCGAGTCTTTCACTTCTTTCAGAAAATTTATGCAAATTATTTTTTGTGTGCTCCATTGTAATGTTTTTCACACACCATTTTATTTTATTTTACATTCAACCATTATTTTATTGCTCTTTTTTTTTTGTTGTATACTCATCTCATCATCAGTCACATTGAAATTCATGGCATCGACAAAACATCAGTCTTCTCAGTGTGAAAAAGAAATTTCGGAGATGGGGAAATTCGATTTTAAGAACTTTGAGGAAAAATAAATAAAACCTAACCAAAAAGTAGAAATAAAAGAATTACATTGATGATGATGACGATCGTAAAATTTGTGTACTGTGAAATTGGGTTAGGGTTGCCAAAAGTCACAAATTTTATTTTTTTTTGGATCCTTATCAGATTTGAGCGAATTTTTTATATAAATTTTATTTTAAAAAATAAAAAAAAAATAATTTTAAAAATTTAAAAAAAAATATATAAAATTAATAATTTAAATTATTTTTATTTTTTAATTTTTTTTTTAATATTGATCTGACCGCAATTTTTTTCTTAAATTTTATTTTATTTAAAAATTTTATTAATTAATAAATAAAATATTTAAAAAAAAAAAAATTAAAATAATTAATTAATAATTAATTTAAATTATTTTTATTTGTAGATTTTTTTTATTTTATTCAAATTATTATTTTTTCGTTCAAAAATAAATTAAAAAATTATTTTTAAAATATTATAAAAAAATTTTAAAAATTTATTAAAATATTAATTTAATTCATTTAATAATAATAAATATTTTAATTTAAAATAAATATAATAAATTAAAATAAATTTAAAAAAATAAAAAGAATTTAAATATTAATAAAAAAAAAATAAATAAAAATTATTTTTAATTTTTGAGCTGATTTTAATTAATTTTTATTTATTTTAAAAATATTTAATAATAAATTTTTGATATTTTTTTTACAATTTTTTTTTTTTAATTTAAAAATTCTCATTATTTTTAAAATAATAAAATTAAATTTCTAAAATTGACAAAAAAAAAAATAATAATAAATTTTTGGCAACCCTGTATTAAAATTACAAAAAAATAGACAAGGAGTTTTGTCTTTAATAATATTGATAATTTTTTTTTCTACGTAAAAATAATTCTGATTAAAGTTCCTTGTTCTGAAGTTTTGTTCATAAAGGTCAGGAATTTAATCCCGACGACATCATTGTGATGTCTGGATGGCATGTCGTGCCGCGCGCCGCCGCTGTTTTACGAGCTTTTTATGACTTTTACTACGATTTTTCCTACATTTTTCCCCACCTCGCAACTAAACGTTACGACAACGCCTCCGACATTCTTCCTTTCCCGGCTTTTTTACGATTATTTTACGGCTTGTAAGTATTAGGATATTTTTTTTTCAATGTCATGTCGCTATGATGATTTTATTTTTTACGATGCAATAACTATTTGTTGCATGCAAACAAACGAAAAAAACGCGCGCGCAAGAATATTGACAAGAAAAGACAAGAAGACAACAAGAAAAGACACACGAAAAAAAAGTCCATAAAAAAACGTGTAGAATGGCGTGTTATAATAAAAATAATGTCAATGGTTATTATTTTCCTAATGTAATCACAGCCAAAACGACGAGAGCAGAGAGAGATAATAAAATGATATCCGATTCGGGGGGCAATATGCTTGCATTTTCCTGATGATCTCTCGACAATATTTCGGCTGAAGATGTAAATGTGTGTAATTTAATGACAATGACAGACCTATAAATTTGTCGTAAAAAACTCGTAAAATCTCTGTCTGCCTGCAGGATACACTTGAAGAGATTCTCGCAAGGCGATAACGTTCATTATTAATTTTTTTTTGAAGGAACTTTTTTTTTCGGGGACAAATAACTGTTTCAACTCGTTTTTTCTCGTCTCCTTTGATCGAGCAAAATTTATTAATTTGTCATGCATAAAAATTCCGGACAAAAATCATGATACACATCGCGATGAGCGATGAACGAAAAAAGGCAAGAATGCCTGAATTTTATATGAGGTACACTTGTCATCATCATCTCAAAATTTTATTTTTGTCGTGCATTTTTTCGTTCGCTTCTTTTTGTCGGTTGCCTTGCTTCGCTTGTTTGTTCCACATTCCAGCCATCAAAAATAAATATTTTTGTGTCATTTTGAAGTATGTGACAATGTCATCACGCGGAAACAATGACAAAAATGGATGGAAAATTTTATCGCGAGAGGTCATAGAAAAATTTTTTTGACAAGTAACTTTTTTGACAGTTTGAATTTTTTAGTCAAAAATATTTTTCAATTGATTTTAGGTAAAAAGAATATGAGTTTTTTTAGTTAAAAATTATTATTTTTTTCAAAATATGGCAAAAAATATTTTTTTAATTATGTTTAATTATTTTTTTATTTTTAAATAGTTTAAAAATATTTTTTTTTTAAATTAAAATTTATTAATTTATTTATTAAAAAAATATTTAATTATTAAAATAAAAATTTTAATTTTTAGGTATTTATTTATTTTATTTTATTTTTTTTTGTTTTATTTTATTTTTATTTGTTTTTTTTTTTTTGAAAAAATAAATGAATTAACTTTTAATTTAAAAATATTTTACATTTCTATTTATTTTAATGAGGCTGAAAAATTGAATAAAAATTTAACGAATTATTTATTTTTCGATTTAATGTAAATTTTGTTTTTTTTAGTTTTAGAATTTTAACTTTTTTTAACAAATTAAATGATTATTTTTTTTTACAAATAATTAGTAAAATAATTTAATTAATTTTTATTTGTTAAAAAAAAATTTTAGTTGTTTTTGGGGCAGAAAAATTGAATTTTTAGTTAAAATTACAATTTTTTCTTTAAAATATGCTTATTATTTTTGAATTATTTTTTTAATTTTTATTTAATTAAAAAAAAATTTAAAGGCTATTTAATTAATTAAATTTTTAATACCTAATTAAAAAAATATTTAAAAAGAGAATTTCCATTGAAAAATTCAAAAAATTTTTAAAAATATTAAAAAATAATCAACCGCATTAAAATAATCAGAAAATGCATTACATGACACAAAGTCCATTACTTCACGCAAAAAAAAACTTGACTTGATAAAGCACGAGCTATTAACACCAAAAGCCAGACCAGTTTCTTCTTGTACTTTTTTTTTATTTACAATTAACTTGAAGATTTTCGCTATTCGATCGTCTTTTTTTTTTCTCTTCGTTTATTTTTTTTTTAGCTAGCAGCTATTTTGCTGACTAAGTAACTCGACGCAATCGACGCAAAATGCCACAAATGGAGTTTATCTTAATTGAAATTGACGTCTGATAAATATTATCACATACATATTAAAATTTCTTTCCACCAACTTGTCAATATAAAGCACTCTAAATGCAATCAAGGTCAGGTTTTTTTTTCATTTGCTCTCCATGCCTCGCTCTCTCATGCATTATTTTATTATATTAGTGTTTTAATCTAATTTAAATAATTAAATACAAAGACGAGCAAAAAAAAATATGCACAGCGACAAGATTTTGTATTTTTTTTATTTTATTAAAATAAATAAAATAAAAAAAAATATATAATGCGCGTTAATTGCATTAATGCCAGTAGAAAAAATAGAATCTCGTCGTCTTTTATTTATTTTTTGCATAAAAATATGGATTTTAAAGAGTTGATGTTGCTCCTGATTCCGATTTTTCTTTTGCGAATGAAAATAATAATACACATTAAACATATTACAATATAAATAAACATGTACGCGGAGTATAAAATATTTTACACACCATTTACATTGACGGCGCGCATCAACATTTATAATGTTCATGATATAAAACTGAAGAAGAAAGAACACACTGAGTAGTGCGTCTGACTAAATGCTTACGATTATTTATTACCTCGTTAGCTCTCTTTCTCTCTGTGTTGCATCTTTAGCATCGCGTCGTGCAGATTTATTATTTTTTTTTACAAAAAAAAAAAAAATTAAAAATAAAATAAAAAGATGCGAAGTTTCGGATTTCAAGATTTTTATTTTATTTATTTTTTCTAATTATTTTTTTTTTATTTATTTTTCTTTATTTAACCCAAAAATGACGTTAATTGTCGTTGAACCAATAAAAATGCAGAGAAAATTAATTTACATTTACTCATGATGACAAAAACTAAAAAAAAATCGTAAGAAACGAAAGGTGTTAATTGTGATCTCATTAGAATTGTAAAAATATTTTTTTTCGCGTAAATGACGACGACGCGCAAAATAATGAGAAATCGTATTTATTTATTTTACTTTATTTTGCTTGATTTTCCTTCATTTTTATTTTATTGTCTTGCTGTTTTGCAAGCGATTCTCAATCACACATAATGAATGCATGTGAAATGAAATATAAAACAGTTGAAGTAAAGTAAAAAAAAAACGAGGCATTTTTAGAAAGAAATAACACAAAAAAATGTCTTGCATTTTTATTTATATTTATTTTATTTTTGCACCGTTGTTAGAGGCAAAGTGATTGATTTAATAGCACCTCCGTTTGTTTGTCATTGTGCGATTTTTACGTTTTTTTCATTTTATCAGTGCATGCGGAATTTGCGCAATCACACGAGGAGGCGACCGAGGTGTTAAGTTAAGGAGACTCAATTAAATGATAAATATGTGAGTTTTTTTTTCGAATGTTTTATGTAAATGCCATGCATGAGAAGTTGAATATTTTTTAAATGTATGCTAAATAATGTTTAAAGATTTGGAATTACCCTCGGAAAAAGAAGTGCTGAATTGATTTATTACATTTGCTTTTTTGCCTTTCTTGTTAAAGTGTTTTAATGAATTTTTAAATAAAAAATTGTTTTTTTTTAAGTCTGTCCGTTTAATTTTTAATAAATATTTTTGTTTTAATTTTATTTTAAAAAAATTATTAAAAATTTAAAAAATATTTAAAAATTTATTTTTTTTCTATAAAAAAAATTATAATATTTTTTGCAAGAAATGAAATATTTTATTAAAAAATTTTTTTTTTATATTAAAAAAATTAAATAATAAAAATATTCGAAAATTTAAAAATAAAAAGAATGACTTTTAAAAAATTAAATATTTAATTTAATTCTTACAAAATAATAATTTTAATTTAATTAAATATTTTCATTTTAAGTTAATTTTTATTTAAAAAAAATTAATTAAATATTAATTTAAAATAAAAATTTAATAAATTAAAAAATTGAATAAATTAAAAAAAATAAGTAAATTTAAATTATTAATTTTTTTAAATAAAATTATAAAAAAATTGAAAAAAAAATTAAAATTAAATACTTTGAAATTTTGCATGTAATAAAATATTTAAAATTAAATAATTTTAATGAAATTATTAAAAATTTTTATATTCTTATTTATTTATTATTTTTTTTCAATAAATTTTAAAGTATTTTTAATTTTTTTTTAAACATTTAAATTAAAATTAAATAAAATTTAAATATTCATAATTTTTTATAATTGAATCTTTATATCAAAAATTTAATAAAACTTTAAAATAAAAATAAATTTTTAATAAATTAATTAATAAAAAAAAATGAATTCAACGAATGACTTTACAATTTTTTTTTCTAAATTTTATTATTTTTGGTTTTTTTTTAATTTAATTTAAAATATTTTTTATTATTTATTTTTTTTAAAAAAAAAATTTTTTTTAAATTATAATTTAAAATTAAAATTAAAAAGCGCTTTTATTTTTCATTTAAAAAAATATTTCATATTAAAAAATCGCCCCGAATCTGCTTTTGTAATAAATAAAAATTTTACTAATGAACATATAAAGAAGCAAGACGACGACAAAAGCCATACTTCCACAGTTGAAAAAAAAAATATTTAATACCAGAACAGACAATAATATATTTCATTTAAAAAGACATAAAACATCGTCAAGTGATAACTAATTAATAAATTAAAGGCTCTCACACATCTGAATATAAATTATAAATACACAATGCACGATGTTGGTCTGGTTTTTAAATTTATTACACAGTCCAAAAATTCTCACATAATTTACTTTTCTGACGATGCTCATGATGATGATGCCCGATGATGTTGATGAGAACGAATTTTATTTATTTATTTTCATGCAAAACAACTGTATCTTGTCAGATATTATTTTTTTTTCCTTAATCCGGAATTTTTATTTAGAATGCAAGTTCACTTAATAAATCTTTATTTTTTATTTTTTTCATTCATAAAAAATAAAAAAAAAATCTCGCGCAGTAAATTTTATTGATCAATAACAATTAATATATATTTTTCAGCACATTATTTGTCCGATGTCCGAACAAACAAAAGTAATAAAAAAAAATTTTTATTTGATTTATGGTTCATCATCATCGACCAAGGCATCATGAGCACTAAAACAAACAATAAATTTATAAATATTTTAATGATTTCAAGTGATTTTTTTATTGTTCATTCATCATTTGACCGACAATGTCTCTTGTCTCAGCTGTCATTTTGTGCGTCAGTGGCTGATAAGAATGCCCGTTATTTATAAATAAATAATTAGGCTAAAGTTCAATTTCATTATGATTAAAGTGTCGATTAAAAAATGTAATAAAGGAACATTTATGTGCGTGTAATAATAATAAAAATAATGGCAATAAATTGATAATATAATAAAATTGACGTCGTTTGAGCAAAAAAAAAATTTCTTGTTAACGAATGATTTAATAATCATAATATTTTGACGATTTCTGTCGATTTTTTGGCATTATTTGTCTTTTCACGTAATTAAGCGATAAGAATTATTTTTTTAAAATGAGGAAATTGATGTTTTTAAAACAAAAAGGGTTCCGGATCTCGAAAAAATTGAATCCCGAGACACTTTTATTTATTTACTCAAGAAAAATATGCATTTTGAGTGTTTTGTTGATGAATAACAGAAACCATATGTTCACTGTAACCAACAAGAATTATTGAAAAAATAAATAAATTTAACACTTACTGCTCAAAAAACCATGCCCTACTCCAAAAATCGTTCCCTGTGATATTTTTCTATCACAAAAACAGCAGCACCCGTTTGTCTAATGTTATTATTATTATGATTATTTAACAGTCGCACATATGGATCGACATTAACATAAAAGGGAAACTTCAATTAGAAAATTTTTTTTTCGTTTATTATTCTTCTTTAATGATAAAATATGAAAAATGAATAAAAAAATTAATGTCATCACAGTACAATCAATGTAATGTGTTTGTTCGATTCATAAAAAAGCAAAAAAGAAAAAAATAGAGTGAAGTGAAAATAAACATCTGAGCACAGAATAAATATAGTATTGACTTATCGTCACTTTGGGTTTTTGTTGTTTACATTAAGAGGGAAATATGTCAATAGAAATTGTAATGTTTGTGTTTTGAAAGCGAAAAAAGCAAATAAATTTGTTTGAAATTGGATTTTTGGAGAGGCACCTACACGATTTTTTTTTTCGGTGACTTTCGACCACCGGGAATTTATGGTTTTAGGTCAAGAAATTCTTTTGATGATTAAAATTTTTGACAGAAATATTTTTTTTAAAATTATATATTAAATATTTCTTAAAATTTAATAATTTTTTGATGCTTTTAAAATAAAAATTTTTTAACAAAAATGACAAAAAAAAATAAGTTAAATTATTTAAAAAATATTTTTTTAATTATTAATTTTTCATTAAATAAATTAATTAATTTTTATATTAAATTTTAATTTTTTTTTTAAATTAATTTTCAATTAATTAATTTTTTATTTAATTTAAAATAAAATTTAATATAAATTAAAAATAAATTAAAAAGAAATTTTTAATTTGAATTAATAAATTGAAAAATATTTTTTTAAAAAAAAATTTATATTTTTTGCATTTTTTTATACAAAATTTTAATCGATTTAAAAATAAAACATTATTGAAAAATTTTTAAAAAATTTTTCAAAATTAAATTAAAAAAAAAATTATTTAATTTTTTTTATAAAAAATTTATTTAAATTAAATAAAATAATAATTTAAACTAATTAATTAAATTAAATTTTATAAATTAAATAAAAAAAAATTTTGAATTATTAAATTTAATTAAAAAACTAAATTTTTAAATTGCATAATTTCAATTTTAAATTATTAAAATTATTTTTTTTTTTATTAATTAAAAACTTTTAAATTATAAATTTAATTTTTTATTAATAAAAAAATCAATTTAAAAAATTTTTAATTTTTATTTTTTTAATTAAAAAATTAAATAAATAAATTTAAATTAAATTATTTTTAAAATTTATTTATTTTTTTTTTTTTTTTTTGAAAAAAATCTTAACTGTCATTTTTTTAAATATCAAAATAATTTAATGACCTTTCCATCTTTTTTTTAAAAAAATATTTTTTGTACTTACAACCGTTGAAAGTCATTCAAATCTTCAATTTTACCCAAAAATTTGTTCGTTGATAAAAAATGACACTCGACTTACCTAAAAATACAAAAAAAAATAAAAATTAGAAAACAATCAATAATTTGTACAAAAATAAAATAAATTTATATTCCATCCAAAACAACCCCTAAAAAAATGTTCATTCAAAATAATTATCAGAATTGTGCATCAAAAAGTTAACTTCATCTGGAAAAATGAAACATTTTCGTCAAATTAACCTCGCGCCGTTCCCTCATCAACAAAATACGCATTCGAGACAACAACAGATAATTCTTTCAAATTTATTCCTGAATAAATGAATCAAATAATTTTTAATGCATAAAAATGATCATTTGCACCAGCTTCAGCTTTCAACCACGCATCAACCGAGTGAGTGAATGACGTTTGTCTCATTTAAATTTCAAATTACTGACTCTTGAGTTTTGCGGGATGTTTATTGTTTCATGAGGACCGTTTTTCGAAAAAAAAAAATAAAATAAAGGGTAACCGGAAAAAAAATCTGCTGATGCAAAAAAAAAGTAACAAAAATAAAAGATTTGACACGAAAAGGGTTGAACTTGACCATTACGAAAATTTTAGGGTAATTTAGTGCAACAACTAAATATCTCCAAATCGCCGCCGAAGAGAGATAGAGCAAGAGTCATTAGACTAATAAAGCAAATAAATGATAATAACAAAATTTCATCAAAAGCCGACATTAATAATGTTGACACGAACACACAGCATTTTACCTAATTTGACACTAATGAAATGTGCGTTCAATGAATTAATAAAAAAAGGACTTTGGGCACGACTCGGAGTTAACCCTCTTACATGCCGACCAAAAAACAACGAAAAAAATGATGCATGAAAACCGAAAAAAAAAATAAAACACGTCGCACCTTATCTCGAAATCTCTAAACGCACAACGACGCACAACCAGCAATAATTAGGAACCTTTTATCCCTTTTTTCGGTCGTTTTCTCGTCACTAAATGCTTTAATGTTTATTATTCTTGCCAGCTTATGTAAGTCACCACAAATAATAACAATAACAACAACGCGTTGTAAGTGATTTGAATGTTTTCATTTCATTACCGACCCGAAATCGTCATCATCATCGGGGTATCAATGAAATTTCTGCTCGAGAACGACGTCTGATTGAATTGTGCTGATAAAATTGTGGAACAATCGCGCGCGCAGCAAGAGAGCGACGAAAATTACAACACAAAAGACTCTGATTGTGGTAATTGATATTGTGTTTTGATGAATTTCGAGTGAGTGACATGTGGAACAGTCTGAGGCGTGCATGCAGCTAATTTAAACAAAAGAATATTTATGAAAAAAAAAACGTTAATAAAGAATGACATGTTTGTGCAAAAATATAACACCCCAAAGTAATTGACTGGATGCTCATTTTTTGTTTGATTTTTTTTGTCGTAGATTTTTTGCGATATTTTATTTTTTTAATATTTATAAAAAAATAATTAATAATAAATTAATTTTTATTAAATTAATAATTTAATTTTTTAATATAAATAATTTTAAATTTAAAAAAATAATAAAATAAAATAAATAAAAAGTCAAGTGTTGATATGCTTGTTGCTTCTACAAAGCTCCCCGCTGTCACTGTTTATTTATTTATTTATTTTTTTTTTTTTTTTTTTTAAATTTTATTTATTTTTTTTTTTTTAAATCAGATTAAAATTTTAAATATACCATATTTAATTTAAATGAATTGAAAAATCAATTTCCATTTAAAAATAATTATTTTTTAATTTATATTTTTTTTATTTTTTTAATTTTGTTTTAAAAAATGTTTAAATTTAATTTTAAAAATTAATTAAATATTTTAAAAATATTTAAATTGTTAAAATAATGTAATTTATTTATAAAAAAATTCAATAATTTTTTTACATTTTTAAATTTTTATTTTAATTACTTTAAAATATATTTTCAAAGAAAGTAAAAATTATCAAAATAATAAAAAAAAAAAAATTTGAAGAATTTTTTAAATATTAATTTTTTCTTAAAATTTGGTTAAATAAATTAAACAATATTATTATTTTAATTTTATTTTTTTAAAAATAAATTAATATTTAAAGAAATTTTTTTTTTCAATTATAATAAAAAACAATAAATTAAATATTTTAAAAAAATTAATTAAATAAAAAATTAAATTTTAAATAATAAATTTTGATTAAATATTCAAAAAAAATTTTTATAAATTAAAAATAATTTATTAATAAAAATTTATTTAATATAAAATATTTTTTTTAAAACAAATAATTTTTTAATATTAAAATAACTTTTGTTAAAAAAAATTTTTAAAACAACAACTAAATTTTTGATTTTTTTTTTTTAAATTAAAAATGATTTTTTTAAATAAAATAATAATATTAAAAAAATCTCTTCAAAACACTAAAAAAAACTGTGTCCCTCATCGCATCAACCTTCAAAAAATCTAAACAAACATTCCACACCCAACAATGTTGTATTTCTGCACAATTAAATATATAAACGTGTAACATCATAATAAAAATAATAATAATAAAACTACCATAAAATAACACCTCCGACTCTCATTCCAACAACAACGCAACAACATTATTATCATTTACGACTATCAAAACAAATAATATAACTTTTCATCGTCTTCGTTCATCAAACATCATCTTGTAGTATAAAATAAAATAAAAATAAAAAAATTCCAAATAAAAATCAAAAAAAAATTAACTCGCCAAGAAAAATAAATAAATAAATAAAAATTCACGTGAAATTAACATACTTGACTTTTTAATTGTATTTTGACACTCTTTGCTCACACAAGTGTTTCTTAAATTGTTTTTTTTTTTTAATTTTCACATTCATCAAGAAACCGAAATTCGTCAATTCAATTAATTTTTTTTTTTGAATTTTATTTTATTTACGAAAAACACAAAATAAAATAAAAATTAAATAAAACAAAAAAAAATCAAGAATTTTTAAGATCATCAGATTAAATATTTGATTTTTATATGTGCGTGTATAATTATACAAGTTTTTGTATTTTTATTTTATTCTTGCACATTTTTAAACATTTCACAGTGAAATTTTTGTGTATATTTTGTTCATCGTCATCGCACATCAAATTGTATCATCTTTTTGGATCACGCTCAAATAAAACAAACTTTTATTTTTTTTTTGTGGTTGGAAACAATTTTATATGAAAAATAATCATAAAAATCGAAAGCGGCGATTTAAAACTCGACTTTTTGAAGAAATTCTTTACGAGAAAAAAAAATTAAATTACAAAAACAACTTAAAATTTTTGTGTTGATTTTATTTTTAAGTTGTGTGTGTTTGTTTTGACGCACATTTGGCTGGCTTTTGGGACATTAATGACTTTTCCGACAACGTTTCGTTTCACTGAATTTCGTCACATTGGAATTTTTAATCAAAAAAAGCGCTTTTAATGAATGAAGTTGACGAATGTGTGATGGATGGGGTGATTCAATTTGTTTTATTGCATTAAGTAAAAGAGCAACGAAAAAGGGGGAACGAGAAATTTTTACTTAAATTTCCTATTATTTTAATGCAATCACATAACATGTTACGCTCATCAAGCATATCCTCGCATCAGAGAAGAGAAAATTCCAATTTCAAATCATGCGTTACCACATTTTCACACCACGACGCCGCCATATTCGGAATCAGATGCTGGAAATTTGTCAATTTTCAGGTGCTTTTTCGGTTCTACATTCGAAGAATGATGCAAATAACGCAAAAAAAATACTAAGGGGTGTGAATCATTTGCCTGATGACAAAGTCAAGAGCATAAGGGTCGTAAAGAATGCTGGTTATGAGATTGATCTCTCGGAATATTTTACTATATGCCATACACCCTCATACACGCTACGGCGTACGTATCGGATCTCATATTCTTATTGTTATTGCCGCGCGCGCTTTCTCTGAATGAATTTTGGAACGAGTGATAAGAACATGCGATGAAAATGCCGGAGAAAAAATTACGTAAAAATAATAAAAAAAGGGGCGCCCCGGGAGTCATTAATCAAATTGTGTGCCTTATCTGAAAAGGGTTTGTTATCTTTTGTTGCGAGACGTTTTTTCTTCTCTCGACGTAAATATTTTCTAATATGGCGCTGTTTTTGAAAGTCCTGAATGTAATAAAGGGAAAAACAACGAATTTGTTCCAGTTCGACCATTTTTCCGATATTACGATGTGCATTCAGTTGTCAGAAGTGTTACATGTCAAACAAATTTCATATAGTTTTGGGTGAAAAATAGAAAAATGCAATTCGATGAGGATGGTACAATTTTTGGAATTGTTTTAGTTTTTACAAAAATTCATTTTTACCCAAAATTTTATGATTTTTTTTTGTTAAAAAATTAAAAAGTTGAGGAAAAAATATATTTAGAGTTTATTTTCTTTAAATTTATTTGTTTGAATTTCAAAAAAATTAACTTTTAAGCTTTTTAGTCATAAAATTTTATACAAAAATTAAAAACAAAAATTTAAAAAAATATTTTAAAATTTTTAACGGTCAATTTTTGAATTGACATTTACAAATTTAAACTTTAAATATTTAAATTTTTTACATTTTATAGGAAATTTTTTAATTATTATCGAATTATTAAAATATTTTTAGATAAAATTTCTTAAAATTTTGACAAAAATAAATATTTAAAAGTAAAAATTTGTAAATGTCAATTCAAAAAATGACCGTTAAAAATTTAAAAAATAATTATTTAAACAAATTTTCGTTGCAAATGAGTTAAAAAATAAGAATATGTAAAGTTTTTATAAAAATTAAAAAAATATTTTAAAATTTAATTTTTTCCATTTAACTTTTCATCTAAATTATTTTAAAATCAGATTTTTAGCCAAAAAATTTATAAAAAAAAAATAATTAAAATTTTTATTAATTATTTAATATTTTTATAATTTTAATTATTTATTTTTTTTTTAATTTTTATTTAAAAAATTCAATTATTTTTCTATTAATTATAAAATTTTTTTTTAAAAATTTAATTTTTTAATAATTATTTAAATTAAAAAATAAAAAAATTTAAAAACTGAAACTACGCCAAAAATTTAAAAATCAAAAATTCAACGCCAAAATTTTTTAAAAAATTCAGTAAAGAATTGTTGAAAATATTTAGCTAAAAATTTATGAAAAAAAAAATTAATTGAAAAAAAAATTATTTTAAATTTTATTTTATTTTTTTGACTTTATTTATAAACTAAAAAAAAATCAAACATGAAAAAATTTCCCAAATCGTACCTTCCCAATAGTGAAAAATTTTTCAAAAAAAAAATTCCATGCCTCAATAAACAAGTAACGAAAAAAATCCACAATTTTTTCCTCTCCCCGCGTGTTTTTGTTAACTAGTCAAGTCTGCCAGTGTCGGTCTCACACAACCAACACTCGTCGTCGTCTGCATTTGATGATAATCGATTTTATTTGTTTTGACAATCGAACGTTGTTTGCTCGCGTATTTGTGTGCGTTGCTCCGATTTATATTTATTTATTATTAATATTTATCATTCAATTCAATGGATTTTAATAAAATCGAGTTTGCTCCTCTAATATAATAACGCACGCAGTCGGTATACAAAAACTAAATTTATGACAATCATATTTGTGTGTTTTCCGTTGTCTTGGAGCTCGACAATTTTTTTTTTATTATTTTTCGAAAAATGTAAGAATTTATATTTATTCAAAAACGTGTTTGATGGGCTTGAACTTGCGTGCGCGCAAAAAAATATTGTTTCTGAATTAATTTACGTGTCAACGACTTTCGTCTTATTTTTTTCTGCGTCTTTTTTTTGTGAATTATTGCAAATTAGAGAGGAAAAGTTTTTGGACGTAAACGAAAAAGTTTCTTAATTCTCTTCTTCTGCAACTTTAATGTAATAATTATTATTTTCCCCCCGAATAAGGGAAAAAAATAAGAGAATTTATCACAAACAACTGTGATTCCGCTTGGATTTGGAGGAAATCTCGGTAAGTCTCCATCTTTATCATTACCAAAGAAACCAACAAATAATAACGAGGACGACGTGGGAGGAAGAGAAGGAAGGAAAAACAAGGACAATAATAATGTAAAGATAATACAAATCACACTAAATCATTATTATCATCATTATTGCAATAATAAGACACGGGAAACCACGTAAGTGGGGCACAAATGGAAGGGACTTGTACATCATTTTCTTCTCCATAAACTTTTTTTCCTCCGTTTTTATTGTGAAATTTTATTCCGAAAACACATTTTTCCTTTTTTCGCTCTGACATTCTTTTGTAAAAAGCGAAGCGAAAAACCGAGAAGAAAGAACAACAATGGGGTTTTGGCCCTTTTTACATTCGCATTCAGTCAAGTCGTTCAAGAGCTTGTATCAATTTGTGTTTTCTATGCGGTTAGAATTCCAGAAAAGACGAACAACAACAAGAGCTGGAAAGATACGGTTTTTTGTTGTCATTGTTGCGGAAAAATGCTTTTGCCATACGGAAAAATATTTTTCTTCGTATAGGTGCGACGAAAATTTTTCAATCTACGCGACAGAGATATTTATTTCGAACAGAAGAGAAAGAAAGTCACAAATTACACGCATGACTGCAACTTTATTCCTTATAGGAAATGAATTTCTTTCTCTCTGGATGCTTGCTTGGAGATCAGTGATGGAGCAAAGGATTTTAAAAATGTAAGAATTTGTTCAAAAAATTCAAAATTTGGCTTAAATTCTTAATATTTACGCTTTGAAATTTGAATTTCGCGCCTTTTTGTTTTTGGCGCCAATTTCGCGCCTTTTTGTTTTTCGCGCCATTTTTTAATATTTTTAAAAGAAATTTCTTTAAAACTACTTAATTTGACGTTTAATTTTTAGTTTTGTATCTTAAATTTGAATTTCGCGCCTTTTTTGTTTTTGACGCCATTTTAATTTTATTTTCGCGCCATTTTTTACTAAATATAATAATTATACTTTTATTTACAAAATATATTTAAAAAAAAAAATATATAGGCAATTATTTTATGAAAAATTTGGCGCCATTTTCAACTTTTCCCGCCTTTTTAAATATTTCGCGCCTTTTTGTAGATCAACACCCCTGATTCAGTTTTCAGATCTCTTGACGTGTAAAATTTAAAAATTCTGCTCATAACTGGACATAATTTCATCGCGTCGTAACTCTCGCAGTCGGCAATATTACCGGAAAAGTAAACATTAAAAAAAATTGATAGAAATCTTTAATAGAATTTAATCCGTTTGCTTAATCATTTAGAAATGACTTTACACGTAAAATCAAATAATAAACGGTCCCAAGTGTTACAATGTTGCACACAAAACGAGTACATTAAACGATCTACGAGACCGCAAACAAAGTTGCTACAAAGTTGCCATTATTTGCATAAATTTTACAATCTTCTTTATTTTATTTCTCATTTTATCTATAAATGATGCACTTTAAAGTGATTATTATTTAATATTTTTCTCATTTACGACGAAAAAATTTCATTCCGCAGAATCACTTTTGACCAAAGGTGACGTATTAATATCAATTTTTAATGGAAATGCATAAAAGAAGAGTTTTATTGAAATATTTTATTTTATTTGCGCCGCGCGTTCCGCCTGTTTTGCCCGACTAGACAGTCATAAAAAGTCAACGGCAAACTTTTTAAGCCAATTATCTACGCTCCAATACTTAATATTATATAAAATATACTTAAAAGTCAACACTTGAGCGAAAAAAAATCTTTTGAAAGGGTAGCAACGTTAATTTAATTTTAAAAACGAAAAACTTTGATAAGCATGAAAAATTTAAGGACGTTTGCGGTCGTCTTCGTGTGAGATTTATCTCTCGTTTCTCGTCAACATTTTATCTATCAATTTTTTCGCCGTTTTTGGCAAAGTTTCGACAAAAGAAACTTTTTTTTTTCGCTGCCTGCCTTCCGCATTACGCCTCATAGGCACATCTTTGCACAAGATGGTATTAGAGTGGAAATTTTAAGTGCTTTATCTCGACGAAAACATCGCGAGAAAGAGCATTACCACCCGTAAAATACGTCAATCAGATAATTTATTTGATGGTGTATATTATAAAATTCGTTTTTCACAGAAACTTTATAGAAACTTTTCTTCGTTCAGAAAATTTTCGGCTTAGCGTAGAAGAAAGAGTTTAAAAGACAATTATTCTTGCAGAAAGATGGCATAACATGATTGCCATGCCTCGTGATTGCCATGCGTTGAGATGATGTAAGGAAGGTGTTTGATATGCTGAAAAAGGGGTAAAGACATTCTTGGAAGATGTTATCGCGGCACGGAGACAAATGACTGCCTGCCGAAATCATACAAACATTCATCTCGATCGAAACTTTGTCTGACGTTCGAGAGATGGAAGAAATGAAGAAACAAAATAGAAGAAAATGAAAAAAAAATGCAGTGTCATCGACAAATTAAAGGCTCACATAACTGACGAGTTTAGTTTTGAAGATGGAAACCTCTTAAAAATCAATAAAAGTGTAATAATACACATCTTATGCTCTTGAGATGCTATAATGAGGTTGCAATAAATGATCCATCTCTTAAAATGTAGACATTCTGTCTAGTTAGGTTCTTTTATTTTTTATTTGAACATTTTTTTTATTAATTTACTTCTTTTTTTATTCTCTTTTGTAGGTTCTGCGGTTCAAAAATGGTTAAATTTAACATTTTCAGGTAAGAAATTTTATTCTATAAAAAAAAATTTAAATTTATAAAATTTTGTATGTAACTTAAGTATTATCATCTCATGTAAATTAATTCGATGGAATAAAATATTATTGTATTGTATTAAAGAACCTTCGAAGAATATAAGAACCCTCAAACTTCGTACAAAATTTCAATTTTCAAAAAATTTTATGTATAAATTTCCAAATATCATATGTTTTGGCGGGAAAATTTTATGTTTTATACATATAATTTTTGTATTATATTCATATTATAAATATATAACATATTATATGCATATATATTATATGAATATCTCATATATATTACATACATATAATTTTTATATATTTTTTTTAATATAAAATTTCAAAAATTGGAACATATATTGAAGTTTAAATTATAAAACATAAATTAAAACACTTATTAATTTTTTTTATCATTTTTAAGTACAATACTACTTTAAACTTCAATTTATGCAACAATTTTTGAAATTTTATATTTAAAAAAAATATATAAAAATTATATGTATGTAATATATATGAGATATTCATATAATATATATGCATATAACATGTTATATATTTATAATATGCATATAATACACAAATTATATGCATAAAACATAAAAATCATATACATATGATATATATATTATATACATAAAATATTGTAAAAAATTAAATTTTCCCGCCAAAACAATGATCTCCATAATAACCTCACAATTGGTCAAATTCATCACTTTTTTCAACACAAGAAATTTCCTTTAATAAAACCCAAACCAAGCAACCTATACCTTACTTAATCAAAATCATATTTCTAAGAAATACTAAAAAAAAAATTTTTTTTTCATCAAGATTTTTTTCTCTTGTCTGTCTCCATATTTGTATATCTGCACGAAGAAGCAGCACAAATGAAGAAGACCAGAGGACTGTGAAGCAACTTTAAATTAAAATGCTAATCAATCATCGCATTATTTGCTCATGTTATGTCTGGTCCAATTATTCAAATGCATGAACAAAAAAAATATTTTTTTTTATTATTTGTCCGAAGAATCGAACGACGAGGTACAAATTGTTGAATAATTGTTGAATGTACAACATCGGAAATTCATTGTACTTCAATAGTTAGGAGGTACAAGAAAAATTTCTTGAACCTTTAACATATTGATCAATTCATTAAAATCAATGAATCAACAAAAAATTATTTTTTTAAAAAAATTATTAATATTATAAAACGCGTCGTTTTGCTAAATAAATATAAAATGTACATAATGATGTCCAACTCCTTTTGTTAAATACGATATTTTAACTAGATAAGGCAACGCGCGGCATTTTACTATTGATGATGATTCAATTTAATGATTAAAGGAATTTTTTGAATAGAAAACTCGTATCATCCGAAAAATAAAAAAGTTACTTTTTTTCAATAATTATTTTATTTTTTATTAAAAGCGGGTTTTGAAAAGAAATTCCAACGTTTCAGTTTTCTGACAGGATTCATTGAACGAGTTGAGTTGGTCAAACGTGTCAAATGTCAATGCTTGTTAATAAATAAAATATCACCGGATTAGCTTACAAACAAGCAATTTTATTTATTTATTTGCATTTCACAGTAAATTTAAGCAAAACAGGTCTTGTGCATTGCCATTTGTTTGGCTTGTTGTTGTTGTTGCTATTTGGGTCATTGTTCATAAAAATAATAATAAAATTTTACGATGTTGCACAAGAGATTTTTTTTACATGATGCTTTTAAGAATCAAGATTTGTTGGAAAAAAATTTCTCTGATTTTTTTTTCCAATTCATCAGTGGGCCTCAAATTATGATTGACAAAAAAAAATGATGTCACCCGAATTTTACATTATTTTATTATTTTTATATTATTTTAAATATTTTTTAGCCAAAAAAAAAATCGACAAAATAATTTATCAATCGTAAATCATATTGACTCCTCCATATTTTTCCTTATCTTTACCTGAATATTTTTTAAATATTTATTATTTATTTTATGTCCGTTGTGATATGCATCAACCAACATCATCATCGTCGCATCAGCCGTCGAATCAAGTCAATATATGAATGAAATAATAATACAAAATTGTCAATAAATGTCAAATTGGATGTGATTTTAACAACCTATATCATCATATTATTAGGTCTTCATTCATTCACATGTATAATTTTTTTTATTTATATTTTTTTTAAACATTATGCCACGCACATTGATAATAAAATCATAACAACACACAGTAAAAACATCATTATAATAATAAAAACTGATACGGCGACACAATTCAAATTGGCTCGAAAAAAATTTTATTTTTTTGTTTTGAACGTTGGAGGAATATTGATTTTTATTTTAAATATTTGGATGACTTACCTGGATCTGATGAATCTAGACCGGGAGGACCTTGTGCTGATAGAGGGCCAGGCGTACTTCCTGAACCCGGCGATCTCACATCATCATTAAGGGCTCCGTATGATAATGATGAACTAGGTGGTCTCTGAAAGAGTTAAAATAAAAAAAATGTTATAGATTTTATTGAAAAATGCTTTAAATTAAACTCTTAAACTTTTATGGAGTAAACTTCAACTTCATCTGCATTTCAAAAAAATTGAGATCTTATAAAATCTCATAAAGAAAATTTCTTGATCTAAAATCAACGGGAAAAATAGATCAAAGATCTTATCTGTTTAGATCTCGAACTGATCTGATCGCTTTAAGATCTCGAACTGATCAGATCAATTTCGATCTCGAACTGATCTGATCAATTTTTCGATCTCGAACTGATCTGATCAGTTTTCGATCTCGATCTGATCAAATTTTCGATCTCGAACTGATCTGATCAGTTTTCGATCTCGAACTGATCTGATCAGTTTTCGATCTCGAAATGATCAGGTAAAATTTTTAACTTCGAACTGATCAGATAAGTTTCGATATCGAAATTGTCTGATCAATTTGATATCGATCTTGTCTGATCATTTCGAGATCGTGATCTTTTCTTGATCTGATCTTTTGTTTTGATCTCTCTCCAACCGCCAAAATAATTCAAAATTTTACGCGCTTTTTATTCACTCAAACTCATATTAACTTTTTAACGACATTGTCACATGCAAATTTAATCTTTATTATCTTTTATTAAAAACATTTTTTTCAATTAAAAATATTTTTCGAAAATCATCCATGCAAGGTGTGAAGCAGGTGTCAACACGCATTTACGCAGTCAGCTGAAAATTTTTAGCTCAAGGGATGTCGCCATGAAAAGCTCTTTAAATTTATTTCGGTAGCCTTGTCAGTAGCTCCGTTTCGCTTGTAATTGTGCACGTCGTAACTCCAAAACAACAAGTCTTGAATTTATGCAAAATAATTGTGATTTTTATTTGAATATCTTCGTAACAAATCTTCGTATTTTTTATTATTTTATTTTTTTTTTCTTGCTTTGTGTTTTTTATTTTCACATTTCTGAAATAACATACGCAATTTATTCAAAAAAAAAATGAAGAAAAAAGTTCACAGTGAAAGAGACGATGTAAAGTTGTAGCTTGTAAGTTGTTGCAAGTAAGTCGAGGTAACAAGTTAATTAGTTTTGATATTGTTGTGTGATAGGTACAGATACCTTCTGCAGACACAGACGAATAGAAGATGGGACTTGTTTTTTTCCTCCGATTTATAGATATTTATTTCTCTTGTAAGCTCAGAAAATATGCAAATATAATAAAAATTTATTTATATGCAATTTTTTCTTTCAGTTTCTTCGTTTGTTGAAGCATACAAGAAAAAATACAATTTCCTTTAGAAACAAAAAAAAACTTCAAGCAACACTAATCAAGTTGTTGCTGATTTTGAGAAGATTAAAAAGAATGGCGGATGTGATGTTATCAACTAAAATTGTGCAAGTTTCCATGATTTTTCGGTGAGTTAATTAAATTTATTAAAGTCACAGAGAGGAAAAAAATTCAGAGATAATTTAATTTTTTTTTACCACAAAGCGAAAAAGACCACTTAAGGAAATTTGCAATGTGAGGGGATTTTTGCCCTCGAGCAGTTCATTTCAAAATTGATTCAATTTCCGAAAACATCGCAGAAGAACGTACCAGATATAAACACTTGATTTGCAATGGGGATGTTGACGATGATGATGATGAACGACGAACATTATTTAATATTTTATCCACACATCAAAATCAACTATTCAAGAGTGATTATCTTTAATGGTACTTGAATCAAGTGTCTTTTTCTCCTTTCTTTTTTTTTTGTTCGATTTATACAAGAGCAGCATCGCCACAAACTTTTATGAAGTATTTGTGTGTAAATGTTTTACGATTGTGTCTGGTGATGCTATTAAGTCCTGGTAGAGTTTTATTTTTATATTTTATTGTATTAAAAAGGGCCTTGAGTGGAACATATGTAAGCTTTCTTCTGTCGTCCTCTCGAACAAATTGCTGGTTATTGAAGGATGTGATGCAATCGAACGATGAGAACCTCTTCTTAAACACAATGGCACTCTTTGTAAAAAAAAATCCAACACCTAATTATCATAAAAACAAAAATTAATCGAAAACAATCCATCCATCCATCGTTCGACGAAGAAAAAACAGACGCAAGTTGCACGAAACAATATAAAATAAAAATACAATAAAAGAAATAAGGAAAATCTATTAAACTTCCACACTAAACTCTCTATTTTTTTATTGCCATACCACACAATTAAACGGCTATTTATTACTTGAGAAGCTCATAGAGTCTCATAAAAGTAAATGGCAAAAGTTTTTTTGATTGACTTTGATGCGATGGACGAGACTCGATCATCAGACAGAAACTAATAAAAATAATGGAGAGAGACCACAATGTTTTATATCTACTGTTCAGTGGTTTTATTTTTGCAGAAATTGATTATCTGCAATATTCAAAGGATTAGCGGATGTCACATTTGATATTGTTACAAATATGCAACACAGGTGTGATAATCCAGGCAAATGATTTTTCTAAAGGATTATGAAAAGTAAAAATTTGGTTTGATGTCAGATATGAAGTCTGTCGGTAACTAGATCTAAAATCTGAAATGAATTTAAAAGATATATTACATACTTGAGACCCTCAAAAAGATCAGATTTTAAAACTGAAATGATTTGTGTGAGAAAAAATTCCTCGAACTCCAACAAGCGAAGTTCTTTTTTACTTCCAAATTTTCATAAACGTCATTTTTTGACAATTAATCTATTGATAAAATTTTTTAATAGATCAAATGTCAAAAATGACGTTTATGAAGATCTTCTTAGATCTCGATCTATCTTCTGAGATCTTTATATGAAGATCTAAGTTTTTATATATTTGAATTGAAACTTAGATCTTCATATAAAGATCTCAGAATATAGATCGAGATCTAAGAAGATCTTAATAAACAAACAAGATCTTATAGATCCCGCCAAATAAATGACTTGAGCGCCTCTTAAGAATATATTTACTAATTTTGAGGTTAATTTTCATAAACGTCACTTTTGAAAATTGATCTACAAGGATCTGTTGATCTTATAAGATCAACTGTCAAAAAATGACGTTTATGAAAATTAACCTCAAATCTTAGAAAAAAGTGAATTTTTAACAAAAAGGCGCTCAAGTCATTTATTTCGCGGGATCTTTAAAATAAACCGCGCAACAGTTGATCTTATTTTGATTACTACCCGACAACAACGCATGAGAACTCAAATGATAAAATGACTTTTAATATTTGCAAAAAAAAAATTAAATCAGAAAAAAACCTAATGACATTTAATAACAGCTCTTAAAACTTTTGCGCGAGGCAAAAACTTAAATGAACTATCATCAGGACAATTATTCCGATAATCTCAGTTAAGTTAATAATGATATACTTTTGTTCTTTTTTTGTTAAAGCTGTATTTGTTGTAATGATGATGATATTACTGAATTCCAGAAACTCGTTTTTTTTTACAAAGAACACTTGAACCCCATTCTACTCTTAGTTAGACAAGTTGCGCGACTCAGATACTAAAGACAATAGGCAAAAAACAACTCAATTTTCCACAATATTTATTCCATTGTTTTGCTAGAAGACGTACAATTGTTCTCTTCTTCAATTCTTTTCCTTTTCTATTTCTTCTCTCTTAGCATGTGATTTCTTGACGGTTTCTTGCCAAATAACACGTGTTTTATGAACCCTATACATTTCCGGTTGGCTCATTCAATGCCATGCCAAACATTTATTTTCTTCAGGCAGACGAGATACGACAAAAAAAATCTTACGACAAAGTTGAAGGAGGATATTAGGTACTTAAGTACGAAAAATTGTCTGGTACCAAAATATAAGGAAATAAAGGGTTTTTATCAGCGTGAAACATGTAAAAGGATGTCCATCGACAAAAGGATTTTTATCCCTTTTTGAATTGTATATTTTGCGTTTTTAGTTAAAAATTATAAAAGGGGTCCCCCAGAAAAACGATCAATACCGAAAATAGTATCTACTAATGATTTTATGTACGAGATCCGTTGTCGTTTTTGGATCATTAGACACCAAAAACTCTCTTCAGCCCATTTAACATGAATATTAAATAATATTCATCAAAAAAAAAAGTTAAAAGTGCGATAAGACAACAACATTGAATGATTTTTAATGAAAAAATTAAAATTTTCCTCTATTGTTTTTGGTTTGAACGAACAAACCCCATTCCCGCCAAAACTTTTGCGCGCCAAAAATACAACAAAGAAAAGTCGAGATAATGACACCATTTTATATTCATGGATGATTCTTGTTAATTGCTTTATGCAAAATTGCGCGGAGATTCAATTAGTGATTATTTTATAATAATATCATTTTCTTCCCGCCTCAAGTTTATTTTATTCTGACGACAATACGACGCGTTTCAGCTAATAATAATGCAAGTCACATGCACCACAAAAATTATAATAATGGCAATAATATACGTTTGTAATCCGGATTAAACTTTTTATATTTCTTTATTTTATTGCTTTTACATCAAAAAATGTTTTTCGAGGGTGAAACGTTTTAAAATTAAGTTGTGATAAAATTAAATTCTTTTCAATAAATAGAAATATAAATTTTAAGCTGGTTTTTGTCTCCGACACACAAATAGAAATTTCAATGAAAAGAGGAAATGAGTGTTTGTGTGAAATAATATTTGTTTAATTAAAACAGCTTATCCTAGATTTAGAACGGTTATTAAAGTAGATTACAATTTCCTTCTGACGAATGACGACAACGACGACGACTGCGGTTTGATAATATTTAATTGTAATTATTATTATAATAAGAATGATTTTCTCACGATTTATTCTCGAATTATTATGCAATTCTGCACATCACGAGTCCAGCAGAGTTATTTTTTTTTAAATTTTAAAATAATAACAGTTTTAATAAAAACAAAAGCAAAACCTGTGGTGAATATGCAATTTTTACGTTTGGACAGGGATGGAACTATTTGAATTTTTAAAATATTTAAAAAATAAATAAAAAATAAAAATTAAATATTTAATTTTAAATTTAAAAGGTAAGTAAAAGTTTAATTTTCTTTTAAAATAAAAAATTAATAAATAATTAAAAAAAATATTTATTTTTTTTTTTGTAAAAAATTATTTTAATTAATTAATTAAAAATTTTAAAAATTAATTTTAAAAATTAAATAAAATAAAATGAAACTTTTAAAATAAAAAAATAATTTTTTATTTATTATTTAAAAATTTTTTAAAAAATAATTTTTTTTTTTAAAAAAAATTAAAAAAAAAATTAAATTAATTTTTAAACATTAAAAAATAATAAAATAATCTTTGAAAAAATTAAAATAATTAAAAAATTATTAAAATAATTTTTAAAAAATAATTAATTTTAATTAATTTAATTTTAAAAAAATAAAAAAATTATATTCATAATTTTATTTTATTTTTTTAATAAAAATTTTTTCAATTAATCCAAACCAAGCATATAAACTTCAAATTTTCGAAAAAAATTCAAATTTTTCAATAAATTTAATTTTTTTACAATTTTTTTAAATTACGGAACTGTTCAAGTGCATGTGAGTGATTGGTAATGACGAGCTAACTGAACATTGTTGTAATAATAATAAAGAGGAATATTGCATTTTATGCGTGAAAAGTGTCACTAATGAATAGATAATGAAGAACAAAAAAAAATAAAAGAAATAAATGTGTGTCTTTGA
Source organism: Culicoides brevitarsis (assembly GCF_036172545.1). Lineage (NCBI taxonomy): Eukaryota > Metazoa > Arthropoda > Insecta > Diptera > Ceratopogonidae > Culicoides > Culicoides brevitarsis. The sequence goes on along the minus strand of NC_087087.1, from coordinate 8,263,545 downwards.
CACTGAAATTGCCATAATAATGCATTTTGTTGCGAAAAAAGACCTTTTTTTTAAATAAAAATAATAAAATAAAAATAAATGCTTTATAACACTGAGCTTGTTTCTTGAATAATTTACACAACGCAGGCAGGTAAAGTGTCGTCTCATGTCACATTGCATCGGCGATCGAGCGACGGAGAACGATATTATTGTAAATTTAAATTACTTCTGCAATGTACACTCGCGTCGTCGTCGTACAAAACGGGATAATCAAATTAAAATTAATATATTGACGACGACACAATGACAACTTTTATTTTATTTTACTCTTCTTTTTTTTTGTACTCGAAAAAAAAACCAGAATCACTTGCGGAGGAAAAATGTTGCGGAATAAAATGACCATAAGTGTGGTTGTTGTAGCTTCATTTAAATAATATTCGCTCTCGAGCCACTCTTCGCTTCATCATTTGCAAATTCAAATGCAAATCAATGCGAGTTGTTTTACATCAACTCCGAGAAAACGAAACGAGATAATTATTTCGTTAAAAAAAACACACAAGCAACAACGATTCTTATCTCAATCTTGCTATCTATCTATTAATTGAACTAAAAAAAATATTTTTCTTCTAGTTAAAAGTTTAAATTAAAAAAAAAATAAATGTTAAAGAAGACGACGCCTGAAAATTTATACAGATGTTTTGTGATAAGGAAACAACTTTAGTTACAAACACACGCAAAGTCATCAATATTTTTGTTTCTAAGCGATGCTTTTAAATTATTCACAGCTCCGTTTTGTGTGTGGACAAACAATGTCAAGCGAGCAGTGTTAAATATTCATGTCCAATTATTTTGATATAAAATTATTATTGATTTTTTTTTTACTTTTTTGAACGTAGGACGGGTAATGTTATGGAAGGAATGAAAATGTATTTATTAGGATGGGGCAATTTTGATTTTTTTTACTTTTAAAATATTTTTTAAAAAATTAAAAAAAATAAAAAAAATTTTAAAAAAAATAATAAAATTTATATTAAAAAATAATTTTTTTAAAAATTTTAATAAATTTTTTAAATAATAATTTAATAATTATTTTTTTTAATATTAAAATAATTTTAATTAAAATTTATTGAATTAAAATATATTTAATTATTTTATTAAATTATTTTTTTTTTAAATATTAAATATTTTCATTGAAATATATTCTTTTTTTTTAATTTAGAATTATTATTTTTTTTAATTTTTTTTATTTTAATTTTTAAAAAGCTTTAAAAAAATTTTTAATTATTTTTTAAATTGTTAATTAATTTATTTTTTTATTATTTTTTAAAAAATTTTTAAAATAAATCAATCTTTTTTTAAAATTTTATTTAAAAAAATCCAGTATTTAAAAAAATTGAAATTAAAATTCAAAAATTAAATTAAATTTTATTAAAAAATTATCCTAAATTTAAAAAATTGAATAAATTTCAATGAAAATATTTAATATTTTTTAATAAAAATTAAAAAATAAAAATTAATTTAATAAAATAAATTTATATATTTCAATAAAAATTTTAATTTAAAAAATATATTTTAAATATTAATTAAATAAAAAAATATTTTTAAAAAAATTGTTAAAATTATTAAATTTAAATATGAAAAAATTTTAATTATTGGATCGTCCTCAAAAAAAAATAATAATAATATGTACGAAGAAAAACATGATGAAAATGACATATTTTTATAATTAAATGCAAATGTCGTCAGTTTTGCCTCGATCGCCGTATACAAAATACAAAACATGCAACAACCACAAAATATGATGATGATGCGATTCCGACATATTTGAATATAATATCATCATGTTGCTTATGTTGTGTATTAAAAACATGTTTTTTTTTCTCTCGCTCTTTCTAAATGTTTCAAAATGTTCGCATATTACAGCAAAAATACAAATTTTTCGAACACATTGTATCTCCCGAGCACTTGCACTAACTAAATAAGTCAGCAAATGACACACTCAGACAAGATGGCACATTGATTGCCTCCTCTGCATTCCTCATAATTAAATGTATGTGACAATGAACATGATGAAACTTTATTTTTTTTGAGGAAAAAAAATAAAATGAACGACATGATGATTGCATTTTTTGACAAAAACATGTGTTTGTGTTACTTGCCATCCTCGCCATCCTCAAATTTTATGAATGTTGTTATAATTATATTTTTTGGTGCGTATTGGGAACATGTTGCTTTATTTTTCGGGAAATGATGTCATACATCGGTTAATTGACTTGTAATAGATTTTTTTTTTCGAATTTAACGGATTTCCTTTTACAAAAAATTAAAAAAAAATTGAAAAAAAATATTTTTAAATTTTAATGAATTTATTACTTTGTAAATATTAAAGACATTAAATGTAATTTTAGATTGCGCGCGTTATTTACACCTAAACATCATCACACGCGCGCATAAGATAACAAACATTAATCTCCGCGCGATTATTTTTCGCGAAAAAGCGAGCATAAAATTTTAAAATATATAATTTACACAATGTTTACATATTTAATTAATGATTTAATGTTGATAAATTAATCACTTTTAATGATTAATTTTTAATCATAAATTTTATTATTAATATACTCATATTATTTTCCACATTTATGAATATTACTGCGATATAAATTATTATTATTGTTGGCGTTGGATTATTTTTTTTATCATTATGTAACTCGCTCACTCGATTCAGTAGCGCATCACAAGCTAATCAAAGTCTATAACTTATTTTACTTTATTTTTAATTTTTTTATACAAAATGATCGCTGACAACAACTAGACGACGACAAATCCATGCAAAACTGCATGTATATTAATAAATAAATAGAAAAAACACGCAAACCAACCTGATTTTGCATTAATTTTTTATATATATTTTTTTTTATAATATTTATACAGGCGAGTCATGTGTGTGGCTGGCGTGCATTCGCTAATATAATAAATGAATGCGCATAATTGTACAAAATATGGACAAACATTTGTATTTCGTGTGATTGCTGAACATATGAAAGAAGAAAAAAAAAGTTAAAAATAATAATAAACAACATTTAATAATAATTTATTCACATAACGTACATTAGAATCACTGAAGTTTTTAACAATTTTCAGTTTGCACTAATTAACAAACAATCTATGGATATAATTTTTTTTTTTCAAAGAGTTTGCTCATGCAAGCAAATAAATAGTGCTGAAAGTCTGGAAATAATCGCAGAATATTAAAATAAATAAATATATTTATATATTTTATTATAAACAAACATGATAAAGTCATGCAAATATTAAAAAATTATTTTTTTTCTTGTAAAAAAAAATTTCTTGTAATTCAGAAGTCTCTCTCCCAAGCACTTGACAAGATGTGTTTTCCATACATTTTTAATTTAAATCAATTAGAAGCTCTTGAAACCCTTGTTGCTGCCAGAATAATAAACGAAACATATTTTTGATGTTAAATTACTATTTATTATTCATTCGAAAAATTATTTTAAACTCTCGTTAAAAATAAATAAACTTTTACAGCCACTTTGTGTATACCTAAAGTGAACATAAAATCAACCCCTTCTTCAATTGTGATTTTTTTTGTACCTAATTATTTATTTATGTTGTTTTTGTTTATTTTTTTTTAATCCTTTAATTTAATTTATTTTTTTTTCTTGTATTAAAAAAAATATTTTTTAAAATAAAAAAAAAATAAATTAAATTTAAAAAATAAAAAAAAATTTCATTTAATCCAAACCAAGCAAATAAAATTTATGGATTTTTTGAAGGACTAATAATATTAATAATTAATAATTAATTTATATTAATTAATATTAATTAATTATCATTTTATTTATTATTATTATTTATTTTATTATAATTAATAATTTAATTTTGCTTTAATATATATTTTTTTTAAATTAAAAAATATTAATTAAATTTTTAATTTAAAAAATTGAAAAAAATATAAACTTTAAATATTTTTATAACATTATTAATATAATTTAAATTCATAGAAAAAATTTTGATTAATAATTAATTTTGAAAGATAATAATTTTAATAAAAATTACACAATAATTTTAAAAAATAATTTATCGTTTAATAAAAATATAATTTAATTAATAAATAAAAAAATTAAGTGATTAATATAAAATAATTTAAAGTTAATTATTTATAATATTATTTATTAATTTTATTTATTTATAACAAAAATATTTTTTTTTTAAACAATTAATAAAAAAATAATTTTAAATAAATTAAAAAATTTTAAAATTTAATTTTAAAAATAAATATATAAAATTAAAATTTTTTAAATTTATTTTTATTTATCGTTTAAAAAAAATTATTTTTATTTAAATTTTTTAAATAATTTTTTATTAATCGATAAATAAATAATTATTTATAATTTTATAAAATTTTAATGAATAAAAAAATATTTTTATTCTCTAAAAAATTAATTTTTACAATTTTCAAGTATTTTATTAGAATAAATAAAGTATAAATAACTTTTATTACTTTTTTTATTATAAAAATAAATTAAACTAAAATATATGAACATTCAACAACAGAAATGCCTCCAACCATATAATTGGATTAATTATAATTGTACAATTTTGTTCAATTTCTAAATCCAATATGTATGTTAAATTGAGCTAATATTTCATTCTGCAGCATTTTGTCAAGTTAAGTTAAGCCTTAACGGACGACTGATTGGTCACTACAAACACGAAAAATCTTGATTTTTAACCCTTTTTCTACCTCAACGTTGGTCGTTAAGCCTTTAGAGAATTTTATTCCACAAAAATATTTTATTCACCCTCTTCTGCCATTAAAATGTACCTACCAGTAGAAAACAACAACAACATCAAAAAATGATAAATATGTAATTTGAATTTTATTTTAAAATTATCAGTAATCATATTAACTTTACTGCCTGATTTGTGTACGGGCGCTGTGTGTCATTAACAAAAACACACCTCTGAGGCATCTTGCAACCCCTTTTTTAATCTCTTTATGTGCGTCTGGTAGCGTAATGGAGAAATTCATCAAAAAAATTATCCCTTGTTGTGTATTTTATTGCATGTTCTATCGGAAAACAATGATGATGTAATAGCAAAAGCAATAACGAATGGTTAAATCTGTTCCAATTCCTTGTTTTACTCTTACTCGCACACCCTTTTTTTATAGAGAATTTCGCTTGAATTGAATGAATTTAAATGCTGCAGATATAAAAAATTCATAAAAGCAAAATCAAATAAACACGCAAAATACGAGCGATGTATGCGGTGTTAGGAAAAACAAATTTTATAATGGGGAAAAATATAATTTTCAACCCCTTTTTTTGTGATATCAGAAAATTTTTCACAAAACCGCCGCCACACACTCACAAAAGTTAACAATGGAATTGAAAGAAATTATTTTCCGCAAACGTTTGCAAAGTGTTTCCTCTCGTTCATGCGAAATCAAGAGTTAACCGAAAAAATGAAGGAAAAATATACTCGTGGGATAAAATTGTATTACGCTTTTGAATATTTTTACCCGAAAGTCGGGTATGAAGAAAAAAGGACATGCAACGTTGGCATTTTTATCAAAAAAAAAATTCACCGCATATTATTAGGAGAGATACCGAGAGACAGACACACATGCGAGATATAGATAACTAATTTAAATTTTACACCCTCTTCCTTGATGTTTGATGTTTCTGCCAGATTAACTGCGGAGCAAAATAAAATGAGCATTTATGTAAATTTTCATATTTTTTAACAATAAATCAATTAAAATTCCAGATTTTCACATTCCTTGGAGTAATAAAAAAAAATATTATGAATGAACCGAGAATATTATTTTTTTCTGATTGAATAGTCGATTTTTTTATTACCTTTCAGTCTTCAAAGCAACCTTTTTTATGATTTTATGATTATTATTATGGTTCAATTCTTATTTAATATAAAGGCAGTGACCACCAACATTGATGTTTGTTTTGTTTTGTCGCAAGATCGATCGGTTTTTATTGTGATTGATTTTTTTCTTTATGTCGTTATTTTTTTTTTTTTTTTTTTTTTTTTTGAAAAAGTTAATTTAATTTAACTTTTTTAGCAAAAAGAAGTAAATGGAATTACTTTGAAAATTAAATTAAAAATTAATTTAAAGTTTTTTTTTAATAAAATTTTAATTTTGTATTTTTTATTTATGAATTAAACTTAAAAAATTTTCAAAAAAAATATTTTAAGAAAAAATTTGACAGCTGTCAGTGATAAAAAATTTTAAAAATGACAGATGTCAAAAAATTTTAATAAAAATCTTAATTTTTGTAATTTTTTAAATGATTTAACTTAAAAAAAAAATTAAAAAGTAAGATTTTTGCAAGAATTTGACAGCTGTCAATTTTTGTGAATTGATAAAAAGTGACAGATGTCAAAAATTTTGTTAAATTCTTAATTTTTGACATTTTTTCTTAATTTGACGTTAAAAATCCTTCAAAAAATTACAATTTTAACCAAATTTTAATAAAAATTTTGACATCTGTCAAATTTTTTGAATTATTAAAAAATGACAGCTGTCAAAAATTTTAGTAAAAATTTTCTTTTCAAAAAACTTTTAAGTTTATGACATAAAAACATATTTTTAAATATGATTTTAACTAGATTTTAACAAAAATATAAAATTTCAGTTCACTGTGAAATTTTTTAAACTGTCAAAAATGACAGCTGTCAAAATTTTATAAAAAATCAATCTTTGAACATTTTTAAATAATTTTTTTTTTAATTTTTGACTTTTGCATTTTTTTATCAATTTATAAAATTGACAGAATTAAAAAATTTAATTAAAATAATTAATTTAATTTAATTTTAATTTAATTTATTTAATTTAATTTAATTTATTTTTTTTTTAAAATTTAAATTTTTTTTTTAAATTTAATTTAATTTTATTTAAAAAAATTAAAATTATTTAAAAAAAAATAAAAATTAGGACATCTGTCATTTAAATGTCAAAAAATTATTTTTATGAACTCTTTTAAGTAAATCTACTACTTAAAATATTTTTTTTCAATTCACAAAAAGGGCGAAATTTAAAAAATTCCATCTTATCGCACTCTGCTTGGTAATTAAATTTGTCCTCGTGATTTATGACTCGACGAGGAATTCGTGTTGTTGTTGTTGTTATTATTTTATTATCACCCTACCTCGTGCTTTTTTCCCGTTAAATTATTTTTTATCTACTCGAAGATTTTTCCTTCATCTTTTTTTTGCCGTTTTGCATGCCAAGCAACAACATGCCACGAGAGACCGTTGATATTTTACGTAATTTTCCTTCCTGTGCTGCTTTTCTTACACACGCAAGACGAAAAAGTGTAAAATATTTCGGTAAACTGTTATTTGATATTCTTCTCGCCTAATATTAATATGGCTTTAGCAGTTTTGGGAAAACTCCCTCCGTCTTATGGGGAATTTAAAATGATTAAAATTCTATGCTTCACGAGATAAAATAAATAATTTATATTAAATGTAAAATTAAATTCCGAAAATTGTTTAGCTTCGTCTTTTCTCGTAGCGGAAAAAAAGAAAAATATACACGTGAGACCATTAACGGAGCAGCAGCAAGACGACAAACTTTTGCGAGGATTAGAAATTTAAATATTTATAACTCGAACCTGTTGTACTTTTTTTTTGCATTTTTTTTTATTAAAAATTTCTCAAGAAGAAACCATTTTATGGTGAATTTGGGTATTTTAATTACATTTCATGCAAAAAAAAAACTCATCTCGCCCGCGAAAATTGACGGCACTTCAGAGAGAGAGACCGCAACACCCTCAGGTCACTCGCGGAGAGAAACAAAACAAAAATTAATAACAAATTTTATTATCATTGCACACATTATTGACTTGAGAATGTCTTGTGGGAAGAGGACTCATGCATATTAAAATGTGAAAATGATTTTTTTTACGACGCATTTGCATAAAAAATAATAAAAAAAGCAACTTTACCGTTTCTCACACACCCGAGAAGTGCATCAACACAAAAAAGGTAATTTGCAGTAAAATTTTCTTCATTAATGGACCTGTAATGATGACCAGTAGCAATTTTCGTTGCTTTTGTGAAATTTCAAGCCTTCAAGAGACTTTTGGCGAACAAAAAATAATTTTTTCGTAAATGAAAAAAAATAAATAATAAATAAATGGTACAACAACCCTTTCAGAAAAAGGAGGCAAAAGTCTCTGCTGCTTGAGAGACAACCTCATCCAATATTAAAAACACACAAAATAAATTTCTATTTTATCTGTTTTGGGTAAAATTTGCATTAAAAATTCATGACGCTTAAATATATAATCGAGAAAGAGACTTTTCTTTATTGAACTTTGAGACACAGAAAAAAACGTAAAGGGATAAAAATTTAGTTTTTGTCCCAAAATAATCGAATGAGAGACCACAACTTTATCTTTCCTGTGAAATTCTCTCCGATGATGATGTAAAAAGGGTTCATTCATTCGAAAGACAAAAAAATGTTCATAAAAGTGACAGAAAAGAGCAGCAAAAGCACTTTACTTGCCCACTTGACGCACAAAACAAACAAAAAAAAATAGAGCCGTATCCCACAGGGAATACTATGAAAGTCAATTGTATCCAATTTGGTTCCCTTTCTTTGCTCATTTATTGTGTTGCATTGCCAAAAATGCATTTTTCTCTATTTTTAAATTTTTTTTCATTAAATTTTTTTTTTAAAATTTTTTCTAAGCCTTTCCCCTGTTTAAATATTTTTTTTTTATTTTTGTTTCAATAATAGAAACTTCAAAGCAGCGTGAATCTAGAATAACGTTCTCAAGCTGTTCACGAGAAAAAAAGATTAATTTTTATGAATATAATTAAAAAATCATTTTATTCCATTCTCAGGGATTATCTTTCTCTTGAACGTAAGAACTCGAAGAACTTCTCATTTGCGTATTTATTTTTTTTTGTTTCCTTTTTCTTTTTTGAAAAAAAATTGTTTTATGTTGAATTTGGTGTCTGTCTGAAGTCACGTGGTTAATTTTTTTAAAATGTGCATTGGGAAAAATTTTTTTAAATTAATAAAAGAAAATTTTTAAATGTTCATTGGGTCAAAAAAAATTAAAAATATACATAAGGATTTAATTAATTAAATCAAAATAAAGGAACTAAAAATAAAAACTTAAAAGGTCACGTGGTCATAAATTTTTGGATTAAAATATTTAAATGTGCATGGGGGTAAAATTTTTAAATGTTCATCTGGATAAAATAATTAAAAATTCATTGGGATATTAAATAAAAAATTGAATTTTAGATGAAAACCATAAAATAAACTGCCTTAAGTCACGTGGTTTGAAATTTTAAAATTTTTAAGTTGAATTTTCAAATTGTGCATTGGGATTAAAATTTTAAATGTTCATTTGGGGAAATGTTTAAAAGTATAAATTTGTGTGGAAATTTAAAATTTGTATTGGGACGTTTTTAATATAAAACGTATAATAAATTGAATGAGGTCACGTGGTTAAAATATTTTAAAATTTAATTAATTAATTTAAAATGTGCATCGGGATGAAAAATTTTAATTGTGAATTAGGACAAAAATTAAAATTTTTTATTTAAATATCAAATGTGCATTGGGACAAAATATTAAAAAAAAATCAATTAAAATGAGTCACGTGGTTAAAAATGCGCTTTTATCAACTTCTAACAAAAACTTTCTTATAAATATTTAAAAATATCTCTCGCCCATATAGAATTATAGAAACAAGTAACTGGGACAGAAAAAATATCAAATTCTTCAGAATCTGTTTTTGTATAAGTATAACTTTATTAAACGAAAAAAAAATACAGAAAAAGAAAGGAACGTATTTATTTAAAAAAAAATAAAATAAAAATTCAAAGATTTAGGAAAGGACTGAAAGTTCATAGTTTTTAGTGAATGTCATTAGTCAATATCATGTTACACTAACATAAGACAATTTTTTTGGTAAATTTAAAATTTATGGATTTCTCGTCAAATATCAACTCAAGGGGTTACGTTACGAGAAAGAAAGAAACATTTCTAAGGAAAAAAATATTTTTTTTATTTATAATTTTTTTTTTACTAATTTCTGAATCATGTTGAACGTAAAAGACCTGATAAGGTTTATACACATTTATTTACATAATAAATCAATTTATTTTTGTCGTACGTGAAAAAAAAACGAAGATGGAGACAAAAAACTCCGCAAAAGATAAATTTTTGGACCTTTTAATATTTTTATTATTTTTTATTATAAGAGACGAGCAAGAAGAGACGTAATAATAAGATAAAAGGAGAGACGACACAAAATTCAATTTTTTATGGATTATCTTTGCTTTTGCTCGTTTTGTATCTCTTCTTTGGACAACGACGACGGGGAAATGAAATGATAAAAAAAATAAATTGACGATGATTTTAGAGAACGCGCAGAACCTGTTCAAGTTTTTTTTTTATCACTTTTGACTTTTTGATTGAATATTTAATAAATTTTAAAAATATTTAAAACACAAAAAGTGACACGTCTTCAGCTACTTAATCCATCACTGCGGGTTTTTTTCACTTTTTTGCCATTTTTTTCGATGATAAAAGAAGGTAAGTGGCCATTAATGTCGAAAAACCGTTAAATAATGTAATCAAAGTCCATCAAAAAACATTTATCTTGTCATGTCACCCCGTTGCAGCAAAAGATGATTGGCGATAGAAAAGCAAATATTTCACACCTTTCACATGACACTTGTCGAATAATTTGTACAATACAATGACATATATCATCCGCAGCTTGAGAGTCTTGTCATTTTTTTTTTACTCCTTGTTATTTAACACAAAGCGCGTACACCGTTGAGCAGTAGCTGAAATACCTGTCAAGTTTAAGTTGTAAAAACGTCGCGTTTAATTTATGTATCGTCTCGTTGTGTGTCGTTCGAAGAGAAACATTATGTCCGAAGCAATTCATTTGGCAGCGCGCAGGTATCGGTGCGAGATGTGAGAGAAACAATAAAAAAAAAATACAAAAAAAATAAATAAAAAAGAAAAGTGTTCTTTGGCCTTTTATTATTATTACATTATTATTATCCAGCGTCGAGATATTTAAATCTTTTATTGCTAAAATGCAATTTGTATTTGTGACGCTTTTTTATGACTTTCTTACCACTTATGCGCATTCCAGGTATTGTTATGAAATGGCAATTGCGTGGAATTTTTGCTTCAAAAGCTACCGTGTGAGTTTAAATCTTAATCATTTCAAGATTTAAGAGCTTAGTTAAGAAGTTTTTAGCTCAAAAATGACAAAAATATGAAATTTAATTAAATTTTTTAAATAATTCATATTTTGAGTTTTAAAAAATATGAATATTTGAATTAAATAAATTTAATAATTTAAAAAAAAATTAGGTATTTAAAAAAAAATATTTAATAAAAAAAAAATATTTTAAATTATTTTTTAAAAATTTTTTTAAAAAAATTTGATGAAATTAAATAAAAACATTTTAATTAAAAGATAAATTTTTTTATTAATTTTTTAAATAAAAATTAATTAAAATAAAAATAAATATAATTTTTTTATAAAATACAAATTATATAGGTAAAATTAAAAAAATAACATTCATAGAATTTATTAAAATTAAATAATTTTTATTTTATATACTAAAAATTATTAACAAAATCATTAACGAAAAATTTATAAAAAAAATCTCTTTTTATTTGTAGAAATATTTTTCCATAATTTTTTTTATTTAATTTAATTTATTACTATTTCATTTTTTTATTTAATTTATAATAATTAAAAAAATTTTATTTAAACAAAAAATTATTTTGTAAATTCGATTTTTAAATTAAATTAAATTTAATTTAATTTTTAAAAAATTTAATTTAATTTAATATTTTTTAAAATTCATGAAAATTGTTTTGAAGAATTTTCATGAATTTAAAACAAAATTAATTTTTAATTAATTTTTTTTAAATTAAATTATAATTAAATTTAATTTAATTTAAAAATCAATTTTTAAAAAAAAAAAAAGAAATATATTATTTTTTATAAAAATTTTGCCTTTAAAATGCAAAAAATACATTTTCCACAAATTAAATCTCCAACGAAGAAAAATCAATTGAATTTATTACGAAACGCATCGCTGCCGAATTGCGGTCTCCCCATATCTCCTCTTTTTTTTTGTTTCACCGTAATTGCTTTTAAACTTTTGCTCCGATAATATCCTCACCAAATAAAATTCAATATCAGTCTTGAATAATTTGACTACGTGGATTGCATTTTTTTCTCTACATCTCATTCCATCGAATGCTTTTAAATCCGCTAAAAATGCAAAAGTCAATGTTCAGGTAAAACTCAACGATTTATGAAAACCGAAAAGTTTTCCAATTTACATTTTTTACACTTAAAAACTTTTCAGCAAACGCAAAAAAAAGTTAATGTAATGAAAATTGAAAGAAACTCAGACGATTTTTATCACACTTTTTTATTATTATTTTTTTTAAACAAATTAACTTTTCATGTCTTAAGAGATGACACAACCTTTAATGTCAAATATCTCGAAAAGGTGCATGGAATGGAAACAAGAATTTATTTTTTTGATTAAAATCAACGCACAAATCCTACGAGAAAAGCAGAGACACACACGAATAATTTAATATTAAGGTGTGTAGAGCAATGGATGGATCAAAACCAGATAAATGTCTCCCAAAAAAAAAAGATATATTTAAAAATACAAAAATGACAAAACATGCAACGATGATGACAAAAATGATCAAGACACACACACAAAAAAAGTAACGAAAAACGAAGAGAAGACAAAAAATAAGTGAAGAATACCAAAAAGTCAAAGTCAGTCTCCTGCTGTGACACTTTTTTGTGTCTTCTTGCAAAGCTTAAGTTTTTGTGTGTGTGTGAAAGGGTCTCGAAATGGGCGTCGTCGCTTGCTTACGAAGAACACTGCTGTGTATGATCGATTTCTTAGTCCAATAATAATAACAACTCTAATGTTATAATAGACAAAAAAGGACAAAAATTTGTAACAATGCCGAAGAAATTCCTTTCATAATTCGAAAAAATGGAAAAAAAGCAGCAGCAGCAGAAAGGTAAGATTTTTTTTTCAAATTACATTTTTTTTCTTAATCTCTTCTCTTCGTTCTAAACACAACAAAAATAACACAATGGCATTATTTATCGATTTCATGGAATCTCTTGATGTTCTTTTTTTTCGACATCCTTCTTTTTTTGATTTTAAACTTTTTTTTTGTGTCAAACTACCTGTGTGTAGCATATATGAGGAAGAAGAAGACCTAAGTACCTGCCAAACAAAATCAATCGACGACGATGTGATAAGGTGTAATTTAGAAAGGCGAAGCCATAAAAACTTTCTCACGTTAATCATCGACGACGCTGGACTGTATGCGGTTAAGCGAGTGTTGTGACAACCCGATAAAAATATTAACACTCGATCTTTAGATTTTTTTTATTTTGTGGAAAAAAAGACGAGTTGCGACATTAAAGGCATATTTTCGCGAGAAATATCTATTAAAATTTTCATCATCACTCTGCTGCTTCAAACGCATTTTTGTATGTCTGAATTTTTCGTTTTCTTTCTGCCGACTTTTATCAAGATGAAAACAATACAGACGCGTGTAATGTAATAAAATTAGTTTCAAAACTAATTTAAATGAATGAAATAATTTGCATTTTGTCGTCGCAAACGCCTTTTTTTTGGATTACGAGATTTATTCTCGATGTCAACTGCAATTTAACCCGTTAATGACAATTTTTCAAGAGAAGTTGGATGCTGTTGCAAAAAAAAACGAGGTAATTATGGGTTACGACATCATCTTGTGTTTTCATGGAATTCGAATGATCCTATCATCAAATGAAATATTTGTCAAAGAAACTTTTCTAATTAATTTACTTGCGCACTTCGATGTTGGATTACCGTTACGAGTTGCGAAAAGATGGCGTTTCGCGGGAGAAAGGAATTTTAGCGAAATATTGAGGTAATTTTGATAAGTTTTGATCAGGTAAGTTTTATATTTTTGAAATTTTTAACTATATTTTAGGTATATATATTATTATCTAAATATATATATATACCATATTATGCTATATATACCATATATATACCTTATATATACTATATATACTATATATGCTATATAATAATATATATATTTTATATATAGGTTCAAATCCATCAAAGATGCACAAAAAACAATATTAACCTCAAATATTACAAATTTTTGAATTTTGGCGCGCTTTGGCTGTTTATCGTTTTATTATGTCTCGTTTCATGTCTAACTGTCAAACAACTCAACAAAAAATCACAAAAGGATCTTGAAGTTATTATCAGTGAATTCTAAAAAAATTTACTGAATTGACACATTTTGGATCTCAAATTCTGATCTTTGAAGATCTTAGCTTAGATCTCATAAGATAAGATCACAAAAAAACAACTGATCGCCTATTTCTCGGTAAATTTTCAAACCCAGCGAGAAATGTCGTCAAGTAACAATTTCTAACCGTTCGTTTGTCAACGTTAGCGATACAATCTACAACGACGCGTTATTTTATCATCATCATCATCATCAGGCGACAAAAAACATGCAAATTTTATGTCTTCACGGTGCGTTGATCATGGATCACGGAGTGCTGATGACTTCTGTTCGACTTTGACCTTTTCACGTCTCTTTATTCGTTCTGCAGTTGCACACCTGTCACGAAAGATCCTCCGTCGCATCATCGACCGACATGCTAATTCACAACAACATTACAAATCGCAATATGGCAAATAATTATAAATCCCGCTAGGAGAGCACTACTGAGAGAATGAGAGAGAAAATGTACGCCAAAATTATCTTTGAATAATTTAAGTGCAATTAGCGTGATCTATATGTCGTTAAAATTATAATGGCTTTTGAATGTTAAAATATTCACCTTTTTGACATAAATGCCGTCGTCGTCGTCGATGTTCTTGTCGACGTCGCGTACATTTGTGTTAATAAGCATCGTCGTCTCTCGCACATGCTGCTGATGAATTAAAGTCTTTAAGGTATATTTTTAACAACAACGTGTCTCGTTGCATCAATGGATTAATTTGTAATTAGTTTTTGTCTCGTGCGCTGCGCTGAGTGAGAGACAAATTATTCGGTCATCCGCAAAGAACAATCAACAATGGCGGCGGGCGTCAAATGTCATATAACCCATTCAACCCGACCAATCAAGTGTTCTGCAGCGAGAAAAAAAGTCACAAGCGACCCCTGTCGAATTCCTGAGATGCAAAAATAGACAGTTGACAGCATTCTCTGTCTCACACATATTTTTAGACGATGATGTTGCAGCGGAGCAGCACCAAGTAGTAGAAGGTACTTTTCTGTACATTGACTCTTGTCTTGTTTTCTCATGTTGTCGTACTTTTTTTTTCTTTTTTTCATTTTTTGACGCTCAGGAATTTGTTTCGTTGTAAAACTAACGTTGTGTCGTGTAAATGCCGCTAAAAAAATGAGTGCTCAACACTCTGTTTTCTATTATCTCACACTCAATCTTAATGTACGACGCGGCAAGCGAGCAGCTGTACCTCCCATATCTCTGTGTGGTTTAAAATGTTTTATTTATATTCAAATGAATAGATGGATTGTTGTTGTTGGATTTTTCAGACAAATATGCGGTGTTGTGGTAAAAACAAAACACACAAAAAAAAAACGTTACGTGCGAGGTAATTAAAGCAAAAGTTTTTTTCTCTTACATTTTTTTCTTGATCTGACCCTTTCAGACTTTTTTCTATTTTTTTGTCGTGCGAATGATAGATGCTGCGTCGACTGAAAGGGAATGTAGCTCATCATCACGTTAGAAATATTCACAGCAAAAAATCGAAACAATTCAGTGAAGTGATTAACATTACAAATAGCCAGTGTCTTGTTTTTTTTTTGTTTCTCGTTCAACGATTTGAACGTAAGACAAAAAATTTCAGATAGAACGACGTCATAAATGTGAATTCGAGCTAAAAGGTAAGTTTTAAGTTTTTTTTAATTTTCATTTCAGATCCTTCCAGAAAGATGATTCTTGAACAAACTAAGGTCAACTAAGAACTTCAACAAGCAGGAATCGACAAAAACACCCCCATACGTGACATCCTTGGATGCAGGAAGTTCGACGCCCTCCCGATAATCGCCAGTTTTTTGAAGGAGAACAGAAAAATTATTTAAATGTCGTCCCTAAAAATTTTATTTGACTCCAGTCTGCCACAATATCGAACTGCAAATAGCCAGAACTCGTTTTTTTTTATAAGGAAGCGAATGAGTTTAACAAGATGAGTGCTGCGATTGAGTTGTCAAGTGACTTGCGTTTTGCCAAAGACCAAATCAAGGAGTACGTCAAATGCCAGTATTTGCTAAGATAAAGTCGCGAGTGAAAAAATCTAATATCATCCTGTCAAATACTGAAGTGACCTTGTCAAATCCATTCGTCAATGTAGCAACCTGAACTGAAACCTTTGTGAATGAAATGTAAAAGAAATCCGTCGTAAAATCCTTCAAGAAGCCTGAATAAGAGTTTCGATATTGACAATTTGCATCGAAAAAATCTCCTGTCGCAACACAAACTCAAATTACATGACGTGCCACGTGTCGCATCATGGGCATCATGACGAAAGCGCAATTCTGTAACACGATATTGTCCACTCAAATTACGTCACCAAGTACCGTCTGTTACATTTTTCTCATCGTCATTTTCACAGCATCGAATGATAAGGTGATCCAGAGAACGAAAAAAAAATAAACATGAGCAATAATCATGTTCAAGAGTTCCGTGTAACTGTTGATGAGGAACAAAAATGATGTTGATGATGATGATGATGATGATGGGGTCCCATGCCAGCAATTACCTCGCACGAAAAGAAATCAATCACCAATCGAATTCGATTTCGGTCTTTGTGGCTGTAGTTGTGTGTGCTTGAGCGTGTGTGTTAAGCAGCGATCATCGTAATTGGGCATAAACGCAGCATGTTTTCATGCAACACACCATGCTTTTTTTGCCTCAGATATTTATTGCCACGGCATATTTTTGTTGTTTCGTTCGTTACAAATATGGATATCTGTAATAATTTTAGCCGATCGAACGCTAATTTTCAAACACACAAAAAAAAACCAAGCCAAACGGAGATGGCGAGCACCACACATGCTCTCTGTCTTCGCAAACATGGTTTCGATAGAGATAGTTTAGGATTGCGTGACTGCTGCGGGCATATCATTTCTGTGCTCTTTTTCGTTAAAATATAAAGTGTGGTATTCTTGCGCTTCAAAGACGACGACCATATTTCCTTCAGTAACAGTAGGTTTGTAATAATTACAACAATGTACAAGAATTGTAATAAAAATGGCGACATTCCCTTCTTTTCTTCGTAATTTTTGTATATTTTTACCGTGCAAACCCGAAATTGTTACACTTTTACAAAAGAAAACTCTTAAAAATCCATAAAAGTAAAATAAATTAGTTACACAAGAAATATTCGAAAATAAAAGGACATAATTTGTCACACACTTCACATGTCTAAGAGACACAAAGGAATCTACAAAAAAACGAAAGAAAAATAAAAGAGAAGGGAATCGGTGTTAAAACTCAAATAAAATCACCTCGAAAGACGATTTTAAACAATAAAATCATAATTAATGTGGTCCCTTGAAACTTTTTCAGGACCCCGTCATTTTCAAAACCTATAAAGTGACGACAGGTGAAGAATAACGGACTTCACTCGACACATTTTAACTTTTTTTTTCAAGTTTTCAACAAAAAAAAAACATAAAATGTGGTTTTAACAACAATAAAAATTGATGATAAAACAATTTTCTAACCCATAATTATCCCCTCATGATACAAATTGAATTAAATGGTGTAGTTTTTGTTAAATTATTTATATTTATAAATCATTATCATTATATTTTGCAGTCAAGCAAAAAATTCAATCATACTTCCCCATTAAAAAAATTCAAGGTATCGTAACATGAAATGCCGGCTGTTCGTAAACTAGACGAAACATAGAAGCGGAAATTATTTAAAAATTATTTTTTTGCGAAATCCCGCATGTTGTCCCAAAAGTGTGCTTGCTTTTGTTTTTTGTTCAAAGTTTATTTTTTGAAAATTGTTTTTAATGTTCGTGAGCTCGAAAAAAAATCATAATTTCATAAACGAATTCCCCGATGAACTTTTTAATTTTTTTTTTTTGCAACATTGTCAACTTTCTCCTAAGGCAATGTCACCTTCGAGTTGTCGTCCTCGTAGTCGTGGCATGAAAATTTGAGTGAAATATGACACCCCAGAGGGTAGATGAACTTTTATTAACGATAAAATTCAATCGAATCGAAGCGTCACCCTCGCCAAAAATAATGCGAATCGATAATTAGCAGGCGAAAATCGAACAGCCAATAAATTAAAGTATGCATGATGATAATTAACGTGCATGCAAAGTTGCAAAATTATCTCTCTTGACCCGAAATAGTGAGTGAGCAAAGGCGAGCATTAAAAATTAAATATTTAAAAAAAAAACACAAAAATTCCATCAGGCAATCAATTTTTTTTTATTTTGTGTTTAATGAACTTCGCATCTCGCGCTCATCTCTTCGAGAAAAGAACAACATGCTTGCCAGCGTGTGCGTTTCTTCTTGTCGTTGATGAAGAAATTTGTTTTTATAAGAAAAAAAAATAAAAATTCGTTGATCATTCACCTTTAGGCTAATTATCATTAGTTGTTGTTGTTGTAATAATATTATTATTATTCATATCGCTAAAAGGCTTCGTTCTTCTTCATTTTTATTTTCATTTCTTTTTTTATTAAATGTTTTTTAAAAGAGGCAAAAGCAATTTTGAAAAATGTTTCATTTTTTTAAAGCCAAAAATAATTTTTTACTAAATTTTAAAGAATTTTGTTAAAAATTTAATTACAGTATTTTAATGAAATTTAACATGTCTTCATTCAATTAAATATTAAATTATTTTTTTTTAAGAAAACTAAATTTATTTACCAAATATTATTTAAAAAAAAAATAATTTTTTTAAATTATTGAAATCATAAAAAATTAATAATTTTTAAATAATTTAAAATTTAAAAATTTTAATATTAATGAAATTTAATTTTTTCATTCAATTTTGGTTCAAAAGAAAAAAAAATAATAAATTAATAAAAAAAATAATAAATTAATATTTTTTTCAATTATTTTATTTTATTCATTTTAATTTATTTTTTATTTATTTATTTTTTTTATTTTTTTATTTTTATTTTCGACGTAGTTTTAATTTTTTTTATATTATTTTTTTTAAATTAAATTTATTAAATAATTTTTTTAAAAAATTAAATGCTTAAAATAGAAAAAAATATGAAATATTTTTAAGAGCTGTATTTGCCTAATAAAAATATATTAAAGAAATATTAAAGCAAAAATAAAATGGCGACGAGGAAATTTCAATACATTTAATAAATAAATAAATAATTATAATGCGATTTATTTTCAGAACTAAAATTACAAAAAGAACAAAAAATGACATCCAAATAAGCAATTAACTAATCAGATTTTTTTTCGTTCTCCATCTGAATGAAAATGGCAGAAAATCTGAATTACAAGAAAAACAATCGAATTCCTTTTTGTATACATGTTCAAGTCTCAGATAATTGGAATAAAATGGGATGAAAAAGACAAATAAATCACGCATTTTTTCCACATTCCATTCTGCTCAACGACTATTAAGATCTTGTTTTTCTATTGTTTTGTTGTGTTTTCTCTCGATTACGAGCGAAATTCGTCAATTTGGGGTAAAAACATTCTCTTAAGATACAGAAATTTCCAGCGGCTGATTGTTTTTTTTTTCTCTCTCTTTTCAGATTATCCATAAGGAAAATGTTTGTACAGGCAGTCAAGGATGACGACACACTATTTGGGGTGAAATTCAATCGTCTTACCGCATCTTTCCATCATCTTACGGAACTTCGATCAGCAGCGAAAAAAGACCCTTTATTACCGAAAAACTTTCTCTTTTTTTTTCTTCTCAGGCCCAAAATCATCAGAAAAAAATATAGAAGAGGAAAATATTCCCTTGTGAGAACAAAACAACGGATTGAAGCGCATTTAATGGGAAACCTATGGTACTTTAGGGAGGGTGGCTGACTGGTAATTGGCGTCAATTTAGTCTTCGCACCGTTCCCTCTTCGATGCTGTACATTTCTACAGCATGACGTTAAGTTGTTTTCCCTGTTATTATAATTTTGTGTTGCATGCACTCGAGGGCCCGAAAAAAAACAACAAACCAGGGAGAAAAATTGTTAAAACCAAAAAAAGATGAACAATAGTCGATAATAATGATGCGACATGAGAGAGAGAAAAGTACATGAAAATCATATGTGTTGCATTAGAGACGTCGCATATGAATAATAATAAAATTGTATCAAATTTCACTTTTAGAAATTTGATTGGAATATGCAGTAATATGATGAGACAGCATCGCGCACACCCTTTTTTTGTTGCATATTTCCGTACTTTTTTTCAATGAAAGATAATTTTATGGAGGGTGCAAAAAAATAAACTTTTATGAATACTAAATAAATAATAAGCAAGATATGATAAGTGGGTTAATCTTGAACTTGACAAGGTTTTACGATTATTGTGACAGTGATCGGCAATTTTTGTGGATGCGCCAAATGACAAACAAGGGACCTGCTTAATTATTATTGTTATTGCTTCATAAAATAATTCAAGGTTATTTGAAGGTTACTGAACTTTTATTACAGAGTAAGGAGAACTAAGGATGGACCAAATTAAAAATCAAATCAGTTCTTTATCGAAAACAGTCTAAAATTGCTTCATAAAATAATTCAAGGTTATTTGAAGGTTACTGAACTTTCATTTCAAAGTAAGGAGAACTAAGGATGGACCAAATCAAAAATCAAATCGTTTCATTATCGAAAACAGTCTAAAATTTCTTTTTCAGCACAAAAACGGCCCGTTTCGTAATAAAATCTCGCTCACACATTTCCAGGAAATAACTTTAACGACAAAACGATGACAAAAATAGAAAGTCACAAATGTTTTGATTGTTACAATTCCCTCTTATAATAAATGCATTTTTGAGGCAAGGCGATCATCTTTCAAAAAAAAAATCATGTGTGTTCCGGAGAAATCCAAAAAATTTAAGGGGATCAGAATTTTTTTTTTCAATTCGTTAAATCTTGAGGAAAAAATATAATCATAACGATATATACAAAAAACAGATGAATGTTTGTTCGTTCGTTCCTCTAATAAGACACACCACAGCTGAACTGCAGTTGTTCTCTCTTTCACGACAAATGTCTCAAATTATTATTTTTCTAACAATCTAATTCTTATTTTCTTAAGCTGGATTCTGAATAAATAAAAAAAAACGCATAACCAACATTTGTCATTATTGACTCTGGTTCTCTCTCTGTGCGGATTTTAATCTCTTTTCCTTTATATATTTATTTTTTTTTTTTTCTTTAATAATTTTTTTTTTCTGTGTGTTCCTATTATTATTATTATTATTTATATTAATGCAAAAAAAAACCAGATGAGCAAAAAAAAAAACAACATTCGTCATTTAAGTAATAAATAAGCTGCTTAACTCGGTTAAATGGAATGAAAAATTGTAATGAGCGTCATCCTTATGTACCCATGTGTGTCATCATCTCGTCTCGTCTCCATTTGCTGAACTTACATTTCTCTGTTCGCCTCGAATTGCTTCAGGATTGTTTTTTTTAAATTAAACACATTGATTATTATCTTTTTTCTGATATTTTTAACAACAAAACATTTATTTTTGTTAAAAAATAATAATAATTAATTAATAATAATAAAATTGATAATAGTTGTTCTTCAATTTTTTTTTTTCATTGTTTTTTTTTCATATTATTATTAATAATTTATCATCTATAATTTCACATTACTTAAAATTTAAATTTATCGTATTCATTATATTTTTTTAGACTTTTTTTCATTATTTTTACTTTTTTATTACTTGCTCTTAATAATTATTACTCATACTTTATTATTATTATTATTTTTATCATTCAAATGTTTTTTTTTATATATATATTTAAATTAATGTAGGTGTATGTATCATATTTTTTTTGTTGAAAATTTTATTATTTATATTGATCTTAAATGTGTGTTTGGATGAAAAAATAATGTTTTATCATATATATTTATATTTTTTTGTATACTGTTGTATTCATTATTATCATTAATTTATTAATATATATTTTTAATTAGTAAAAAATATTTTTAAAAATAATTACGTATTTTGAAGACTTTGATGATGATAAAAATAATAATTAATCTATATTTATAATATAATATATTTATACGAAGAATATAGAAGCAAAATTCAAATATTTTCTGGTTATTTTAATTACCGTTACCGATACATAAAATCGCAAGAGAGTAAAATAATTAGTTTAGTAAAATGTACAAAACAAGATGTATTGTCTAAAAAAATATCTTTTACAATAATAATAATAATCATAGAACAGAAACATTAACTAAACAAAATTCAATTATTATTATTTATATTAAGTAATTTGTTAATATCATATTTATTTATAAAAAAAATACAAATGTTTAATAATAATAAAATATTAAACATGAATACTTTTGAAGACAGAGAGAAATGAAAAAAAGTTCTTATACATATATATATATTAAAATGCAGTTTTTTTCCTATTATTCCATAAATTATTTACATTGACACTTAAAAATGAATCAATTTTTGTAGTTTTTTTATTAAAAATTCTTATGTATAATATTTATAGGTTTTATATATATATATGTATAGAGATATTAAAAGCGACACCTAAATAATAATTTGTATAATTTACTATATATATATTTAGTAGAGTCTGTGAATGTTCATTTTTTTTTTTGTTTTTGAAAAAAATTCCGGTAGATTTCTTACACACGTTTATAATTTTAATTATTTTTTTTTGTTTTATAGAAAAAATGCCCATATAGCTATTATTGATTTTATATATTTTTTAAGTATTTTTAAAGGTAAAAATTATTTTACTATTTATTTATTATTATTAATATTATTAATTAATAATTATAAACCACATTATCTTGCAAAAACATTTTTTTTTTTCGGGCTATACTTTTTTTTTATTTTATCTACTATGTTTGTGTGTTTTTTTATACATTATGCAAATGCTTACAAAAAATATTTTTTTTACTCTGGAATATTCGCGTTTTTTTCAGCGTGGTTAGTTTTAATAAGTTCATTGTTTCTATATAATCAATCAATATTTAAATGTTTTAACTAATATTATTACGTATATCAATTTCAATATATATATTTATATTTTCGTTTAGTAAATTTTTTTAGTAGTAGATCGAAGAGTAGTGAGGATGCTTCTTAATTTTATTTATTTTGACAAAAAATCGTATACAATATCTTTGAACTTATGTTCTATCTCAAGTTTTCATTTTTTTTTACGTATTTAGGTTGATTTGTTTAATAATTATTACTTTTTTGTTTAATAAATGTAAGAAGGTTGATGAGAGAAAAATATTTTTTTTAGTTTCTTTTTAAATTACACAACATTCATATGTTTATTTTTTTTAGTAACATCATCATCATATACGCGCATTCATACATCATCATACAAAAATAAAAAAAAAGTTATTTCAACAGAGAAAAAAAGGTGAAAAAATTAAACATTAATCGTATCACCGAATTTTTTGCATTATTTTATCGTATACTTGAATTTCTTTAGGTTTTTTTTTTTTAATTTTTTTCATACAACTCACATGCATCTTCTCACAATCAGCGGGATAATATATAATAATATTAGCAGCAATCAGTCAATTAATTAATTACGTATATCGTTTCTTTGCATTTAGGGTTTGAAAAATTTTTTGATCTTTCACATACAAACAGACAGTACAAACGATTGGCGGAGGAGAGATTTTTTGGCGAATTATTTTTTTTTTTTTAGAGAATCATTTTTTTTCAATGAAGTTTTATTTAAGATTTTTTTTAAAATGCAGATGAAGTAAAAAAAAATTACTACATGAATTTTTCCTACAATGATGGCGAGTGAGGGGGTCTGTAAAGAAAAAATATTTAAAAATCTGAAATTAATTTAAAAATAATTTTTGACCCAACGATGGAAAGTTCCTCTTCTCGTGTACCATCATTGCAGTTTCATTCAAAAAAAAATTTAAGAGTTTAAAAAAAAATAAAAAATAAAAGTTAAAGATTAATATATAAAATGATTCTCTATTGGCGAGCTATATGGGCCTCTCTTGCAAAAACGAAGTTTATTTTTCTTTCATCATCCACTTCTTTTTATCGTCGCTCATATTTTTCTCTGTCGTTTCAAGCACATGAACACTTTTCACTATTTTTTCTTTTTTTCATATTTTTTTTTTAATTTTATTACACTTTGCTCCTCATTTATTTTTTTTTTTTTTTGTAATTTTTTTTAACACAGCTATTAACGAGACGTACGTGTGGATGGATAAGAGACCAATTTGCTCGCCGTTAAATTGTCACTTCCAGGAAGTTTCAAATATTTTTTTTTAAAAACAACTCTCAATTGCCTCTCACCGTTTGTAACACAAATTTTTTCCATATCTTGGATGAGGTGTCGCGAACGAACACGTGTATCTCACCTTTCATTATTTAGAAAATTTGATTAGTTCGGGCGAAGAAGACGCTTGATGGCTAGTTGGAGCTATTATCCATCCGTTTTGTACGTATCGTTAGTTTAATTTTAACTTTTTTCCCGTTTTTTTTGCCATGCGGCGTTTTTTTTACGGGAAAAAAATTAAAAAGAAAGCAAGCTATTTTTATTTATTTTACAGCCAATTTTTACGTATGAACTTGTGTGTTGTATAATTTTTCTTCTTATTTATTTTTTTTTTATTTTTTTGGTTTTGTTATATTTTCGGCGCGTTGTCAACCTTGAACATTTTTTTTTTTTGACAATTTTTTTGATTTTCATTATTTTTTATTTTTTTATATTTTTGTGACAAAGATTTTTTTTATATAGAATTTTTTTTGTATATGAACTTTTTTTATTTTTATTTTATTTTTTTATTCAGCGCGATCTATCGAAGTTCTGGCCATAATATCCCAGGGCATTGTGAGCACCCGCTTCGTTTTTGCAAGAAGGTCATAATCGTACTACGAACATGGGTGCACCACCGCATTGTAGCTCGCCAATATAGGACCATGTGCTCCCGCGAAGGGGGTACTCACAACGTCTGGTGTACTAGCTCCGTCAGTGTGTGATGTTGAATCGGCATTACTTCTGCCTTCGCCATTTGTACCGGCTAATTCTGGTGGTTTGGTGGTGTCCCGTTCGTCAATCACTAAATCTATTGGCATTTTACCCT